>NC_051160.1:45428362-45776284 GCF_013339745.2 Dermacentor silvarum
CTATTCCTTGAAGTAAGAAGTGCATGGTACTTTTTACGCAATAGCAGCTGTTTGCCTTCCGATTGTTAGCTCCATGGCAGTTTGTAATAAAGGAGTATAAGCATCCTCTGAAAACATGCCCATAAAGAACAGTGCTAAAAGAGCTCTTTAAAAAAAGAACATGAGTGTATCTGTCATAAAGGCCAACTCTTGTGTCTTTTACTTGACATATTTTTCAATACCAATATTGAGGTGCAAGCTCACCATAGTATATTACCTTGCCAATGAAGCAAATCACACTGGTGCTTGACTGTCGTGGGAACAACTCGGATGTGAAGATTGGCACCAATTCGCAGCATAGCATGTTCTGCTTACACTTCATCACCAGGCCCAGCCATACCTATAGCAGCATTAAAACAAGCGAGCTTAGTGCCATAAGAGAAACAATATAGAAAGTGACACTGTGAACAAAGCAACCTTCATTAGGCATAAACAGTAATAAAATGCAGACATTGTACCCATAACTAACTTGACTTTGAGCAACATAGCATGCACAGTAAGAAAGATCTGATGTATGAGCCATCTACTTGAAGATCACTCGAAAGCCCCTTTTTGTCGCCCCCCCTTCCCTCATGCACGGATGGCTGTCCGGCTGAGTAAACCTGGTTTATCGCAGATATAGTGTAAGCAAGCGTTGTCACTTGGGGGGGCCAATCCTAATATTATTGCAGAACATGTATTCTTACAATGATGTTAATTTTTTTGTAACGCTGGCCATCCTGCAGACCCTGCAACATTACAGCATCGATAAGGCTAATCGCATTACCCGATAAGGCTAACCAATAAGTGTCCCAAGAAGCATAACTCCGGATTTCTACTGGGAAGCATTCACTACATTTTGACAAATATGCTTCTATAGCTTCAACTCTATTTTCATCAACATATAATAAGCTTCACGCATCTGCACAAACTTAATGCAAAAGGGTGCCATTAGGAATACCACAATAGTTTTCTACCAATTCAGCCTTTAAAATAAACACTGGCAAGTTCTTTACTATGCCTAGAACAAATGAAGCTGTTCTGGAATTGAATAAGCCTTTTCCATACATGCGAAAATCACCACCACTATGACTTGCTTATTTTTGTAGACAAAAAACACCAAGCACAAGAGTTGAAGCTTGGGCAAGTCGGTAACTTCATTTTGGTGGTGCTCACAATGAACACATGTGAGGGAAATAAGCGACAGACAGAGAGTGAAAGCGTGCTGTGCTCTATTGCTCTCTGTCTGACTGTGACTTCCTTGGTATGCGTGCACTGTGGATGTTCCTTATCTCTTAAGTATGTGTGCACAGTGAATACCAGTGAAAGGAACATAGAGATGAGATAATGCTAGAATGAATACAATGAACAAGAAACGTGCCTTCTGATGCAGCACATCCTTATGTGACACAATTTTCTGGCAACATCCTAAGCCTGCTATTGCACTGAAAATGGCTTATTCGAGCTGCTGTACAAGACAAGTTTGCTTTTACAGAAGACTGATGACATTTGTTCAATTATTTCGACAAACTTGTGGTTATGCAGTAATGTGAAAAGGTGGCATCATTAAAAGCCACCTTAGTTCTTGTGTAAAAAAATTAAACTACATTATGGGGTTTTACATGCTAGAACCACAGTCTGATCATGCAGCACACCGTAGTGAGGGACTCCGGAATAATTTGGACCACCTGGGGTTCTTTAACGTGCGCCTAAATCCAAGTACACAGGTGTTTTCGCATCTCACCCCCTTGGAAAGGCAACCGCCATGGTCACGATTTCATCCCGAGACCTCGTGCTTAGAAGCTCAACACCATAGCCACAAAGCAACCATGGCAGGTATGCAAAAAAAAAAGAAAGCGTACAGTCAACTCCACAGATCAGGCTAGGTATAAATAAGCAACAGTCAACAAGCTGAACCTTTGCATGATTGCTTTGCATAATGGTTGAGGTAAAAACAATTGCCGAAACATTCCAGATGCACTCAACACGATTTGGAGAAGACAGCATATGAGAGTTAAAAATGTTGAAAGGGAAATGTTTAGAGTAGTGCTTTGCTGCTGCAATGGTTTTTGTCAGTGCGCCAGTGAGCACAGTACGACTGAGGCAGCTGCTGAAAATAATAGATCCTCTTTATGGCTTTTTAGGGACTGATTTGGATGGTTTGTTGCATGCCTCAGGAATTTGCTTATTTATTTATAAACATACCTCATAGGCTCCAGTTGGAGTATTGCGTGAGGTGGTAGGAAAAAATTTCTGAACTAAAAAGGAGAACATTCAACAAAAGAACTCAAACAAAAGAAGAAAAAAACATACTCTCTCACAATGTGGCTGCAAATCGGGCAGCTAGCTTATAAAAACAAAGCAATTAGAAACAGTTTCATACTGGTAGTGCTTTAGGAGACAGAATGTTAAATTCTGAGCTTCGAACACTTTAAGCCACCTTTTGTGGCCTTTTGGTCTGAGGTCCCGTTCTCTCTAGTATTATGGGAATCAATAACCCCGCTCCCCCCAAATTTTTTTAAAATTAATACACAATTAGGTCAACTTACAGAAATATAATTAAGAACACAGAATTTGCGCATGCACATATGTTAGAAGAGAGAGAAACGGAAGTCTACAAGAATGCGTAATAACAAAGGTAACCAAACCCCTGCTGCTTTTGTTGGGCAAATCATAGCAAGACATGAAAGGATATGCATGCCTCACAAGATGGTCCCTAAAAAATTTGCCACAATGCAGTCAGTAGGGAGCACATCATGCATTTCTACAATAGCCTCCAATTACATTTAACTCAGAGGAGGCTACTTAAATCAATTGAGTAAACTGAAGGTAGGCCAGATTCAAAATATGCAATTCAAGTAGACCGAAACTGCAAGTTATGAATATAGCATATTCATAGCAACAGTGCTGTATATTATGTCATACATGCCAACCTGTGAACTTTATATTTTGTAAAAATTCTGCAGACAAAAATTTTTTATTAGCGAGATAGCACACATTTTTTAAAGCTTCCTCTCAGCACCCACACTGTTGCATTGATACACACATAATTAACCACTATTTAACAGCACACAAAGCAGCAGCAAACTGAAACACCAGAACTGACAACACTGTTTTATATCACCAGAGCACATTTGCAGTGTTCTTGCTGCTGCCGATTTAGCCTGTTTAAGAAATATATCTGAACAAACTGGCCTAAAGCAAGTGCCCCCTCTGGTATGCTCGTTAGAGATCTTCACGAAAAATTCAGGAGAGTTGACAGGTATGAATTATACCAACAAAACCTACAGCTTGTGTAAGTGGCAGGGACCATTTTGTACACACCTTGTCGCAGCATGCAGATCAGATGCTTTGCCGTGCTGTTCCGGCTGCAGATATGTCTTAGGTTCCTATGCGATGTAGAGATGCCTCTGGTTCACGAAATCTTGACATCCCTAAACAATAATAAATGTTCAATTTACTGTAATCCCTGCTGAAACTGCAAGCTTGCAAGTTAACAAGATCATGTTACATTCTGAAAAGTCTCATACAACCAAACTACCCGAAGCTGCATCTGGTTGTGCAAACATCTCATTGTTACATCACAAGCGGTTATTTAACATGAAATGAAACTGCAGCAAACATAAATCTACTATCAAAAGCTTCACACAAACGCACATCTGTAGGAAGTGAAATGTGAATTGTACTACGAAGAAAATTCCTTAGCACATGAAAAGTGTTCCAAATCGAATTTCTTTATGCAGTGGAACAAAGCATTGTCTCGAAGGACGATGCACTGGAAATTACAAGAACAAACGCCCTATTTTTCAGCAGAAAAAAAAAAATTCGATGAGAAAGAAACACGGCTGTTGTAATCTCGGCTTCTCTGAAATAAACATTTACAAGCACACGAAAACACACAGGACACCCAACACAAGAAATACAGTCTGTCTGGCGACACTATATGTAGTAGAATTCGCATACAAGCTAAAATCTGGCCATGCGTCAGACCCAACAATCTAGTACCATCTCGCGCAGCCGTTAGCTGACATACAGCCTCCCGCATTTTTAACTATATCGCACCAGCATACTATGAAATGGGTGTGCGTTGTCCTGAGAATAGCAGCTTAGCAGATGACGCTTGCGCAAGAGAGTGCTTTATGCGCCTCTGCTTAGTTTTGTCGGTCTCGCTAAGTATCGCCGTTGAAGGCGCTAAAATGGCCCATGATCGACGCTCGCGCAATATAGTTACAAATGCGGAAGGCTGTACTTCTAGAAATACCTATACAGAAATTACGTACACAAGCAGTAACTTTCCCTGCTTGATTTTTTTTCTTTACCATTCAGGTCAAACAATCACCGTTAGCATACGTTATAGCAGAAAGCAAATACATGATAAAGCTCCTGGCAACGTCCAATACGTTTCAGGACATTTTTTGTGAGGCTGTTCGCTAAATGTGCACTGCGACATGAACGAACATTCGAAAAACACATTTATCATTGTGGTCGCTTTACTAATCATCTCGTGATCCGTATAACAATTCACACTTCACGAACCATTGACTACAAAACTGCGCGCAAGCGCCGGACTTACCTTTCCAGGCGTAGTCGGCAAACGCTCCTTCATGTCAGGTCGCGGCGTCGACTGCACGACGATCCTTCCGACGTAAACACTGTTGAATTGCGGATGAACTACAGCACGTAATAGCTCAACAAATTCTTCCGTGCACTGTGATCCATGCGATATTATCAGAGGCCGGGAACAAAGAAAGCGCAAGCGGGCCATAACTACGATAATCGACATCGGCGAACCACGCGAAAGGTACTGCGAGCTACGTTACGCGGTCCCAGGGGTTAGGTGATCATCAAAGCACACAAGGGGCACGACATTTTCTTTCGGCACAGCGTACAGACGATTAAACATCCACATCGACCTGCCTTGATGCAGCGCGCACGCACAGCAACAGGGAGCAACAGCACGGAATGCCCATGGGGCAGTGGAAGCGCCTCCTGGGGGCACCGAAAACGACCATGCTTTCGTGCTTTTGCCCACTTTTGGCCCTTTGGTGACCGCATGTATCGTGACGGCGTAGTATGTGGTAGTTTGTATGGGTGTTCTGCGGTAGTATTTCGATATTATGCGTCTTATACGGCGGGTTCCAGCCACGTTCCTTTCAACAGTGAGGACAGTAATTTATAAAACTGCGGGACGGTGTGGCCGTGTGGCTGTGTGGCCGAGTGGTTACGACGCTCGGTTTGGGATCTGCAGTACGCGGGTTCAAATCCCGCTTGCGGCAATTTTTTTTTTTTTTCTCTTGTTATTTATTAACCTTTTCTTTCTTTTTTTTTTTTCGTCTGTGTTTGGCAGCGCCGTCGGTTGTGCGCCGACGCGAAGCGGCTGTCGTTGGGGTGTTGCGGAGCGCTCGCTCGTGTGTACCAATTTCAAATCGAATTTTTACCGTAAATCTGTTCAAGTATTAAATTGCATGGTATGACTTCATCGAGCATGACAGCTACATGTAGACCTTTTTGGTGCCAGTGGGACCAGTATGAGCCAGTTTAACTGGTTTAACTACCAAACGGGTCCCCTGTTTAGACCCATTTCTGTATCGGAGATTCCTGTTAAAACCTGCCTGCGGGCCAAATAGGCCCCTGTTTGGTGCCAGTGCCCAGTATGAACCAGTTTGTTCGCTAAACGGGGCCCCTGTTTAGACCTATTTCTGTGTGGGAGGGTCCCGTTTAAACCTATTTGCAAGCCAAACAGGACCCCGTTCAGACCCGTTTGTGTGTAAACGGGTCCTGTTTACACCTGTATGTTGCCAAACAGGACCCCGTTAAAACCTGTTTAAACCTGTATAACCCTGTTTGAATTTAAATAGGATTTTTTAGTAGGGTGAGACATCTGCGGTTCGGTTAATTTGGGAGAGGGTAACTTAATCCAGTATACCTGCACCGGCATGCTCTACCCCGGACTCTGACAAAGATGTGAATGGTTTTTCTTGTTTCTTGGACACTATTGTTGTGTGCCATCGTGATTGACGCGCACAGTACTGCAGTTTTTTTTATTAGAACTTTGAATTGTGTTAGAACTTTAGATTTTCTTGTGAGAACTTTGGCTTGCGTTCCGAAGTTTCCACGTGTTTTGTCATCAGTGTGTAAACATGAATTGTTTGAAAACCAAGAACTTTTCTTGAACGATCGCACGTGCCTGCACTTATGCGCACCCTCCTCCTAGGTTGTTTAGAATAGTTGCGGGCAACTATCTTAAGTGGGGGGCCCTTGTGATGATGTGGATAGTGGCGTGTGGCGGTGCCAAAACAAAGTGCGTGACAAGCCAGCTTGAAGTGTTGGTGATTGTATGGTAGCACCAAGAAGGGCATTGGTGATGATGATAATGGAAGAAGACCACCACGTGCCATGAACAAAGAAGTGGACGAGAGCACGCAGAGCGTGAGAGCGAGCGGCAGCCTCGAACGCAAGCTCGCAAAAACGGCGGCTGCAGGCTCGGGTACCGGCGACCGGGTGTCCAGCTACCGCGCGGACCTGGTCGGAGATCCAGCTCGTGGCTGGGCCTTCCTGCGCGCCAGCGGCCTGCTGTGATAGCGGCCTGGTGCAGTGCTTCCTGCTTGGACCGGGACGCCTGAGCTACCAGCTACCAGCCTGCTGAGCGAGCCCGAGGACTGGCGACCGGGCGTCCTGCTACCGTGCGGACCTGGTCGTGGATCCCGCCCATGGCTCTGCTCTCTTGTGTACCAGCGGCCTGCTGTGACAGCGGCCTGGTGCAGTGCTTCCTGCTGGCCACCGGGGCGCCTGGGCTACCTGTCCGCCGACCGAGCCCGACGTTATAGCGGCCGAGGCGTGACAGGCCAGGCGTTACTGGCCAGCTACAGCAGTGGCCTTTTATTCTACCGGCCTCCTGTTTTCCTCTTGCTTCCGCGTCGCGACAAGGTGCGGCGCGACAGCAGCGACGTAGCCACAACGACGCTCCACCGTCACAACCACCGTCACGGGCACCGCAACAACGAGGCACACGGGCGAGTGGTGGCGCATGAGTGCTAGGCACATGTTTATTTAGGACAAACGATTCGCGAACTATAGCCCACGTACATGTGCATGTAAATAGTCTGTATCGTTTAGCGTGTCTGTATAAAGTCTGTGTTTCGTGTAGCAAGCTCCCGTCTGCCGTGTCATTATTAAACGGATCCTGGGCCCAACTGGAAACCGGCAAGTCTGTCGTTTCCATCACAGAGACACACTCCGCCTAGTAAGGAGCCTAGTAGTCAGCAGGGTAACATACAGTCTGCCCTACTACAACCTAACTAAAGCGGAGAAGGAAAAAGCAGATGTAATCATAAAAATGGCGTACAAAACTGCCCTACGCCTACCAAAGAACACTCCAAATGAGAAACTTCTGGCCCTAGGACTTCATAACACCTTTGAAGAACTAGCCGAAGCTCAACTCATCTCGCAGAAAAACCGGCTCCTCCAAACACCCACAGGCAGGAGCGTGCTTGAGAGACTTGGTTACAATGCCCAACTCCAAGCCCACAAACAAACGCAAGAAATACCGCGCACCATCAGAAGCTGGTACCAGGTAACCCCGCTTCCCAAAAACATGGACCCGAACCTCCACCCCGGCAGGAGGCAGGCAAGGGCCCGATACATCGAAAGGAAATTCGGCTTTATGAATGCAGCACGATTTACCGACGCCGCACTCTACACAGGCAACGCTAAGAAAGCAGTAGCAGTGGTGACTGACTGCAGAGGAACAATAACCTCCAGCGGGTCGATATCCCCCAGCTCCATCACGGAAGCGGAGGAAGTCGCCATCGCACTCGCTATCCAAGAGGGAAGGAAATCAATGAAATCGCTGACAATCCTAACAGATTCGCAAACAGCATGCAGGAATTTCCAAAGAGGAAGGGCTGGTATGAATGCACACCGAATTCTCACCAAACTCAAAGAAGAATGCCAAAAAGAATTTATCCAAACGATTACATGGGTACCGGGACACGAAGGGATCACAGGGAATCTACATGCGGATAGAGCAGCCCGAGGATACGCTAACTACCGGGCCCTCAACACATCCGCTGTAGAGGACCTAACGCCCATCGATCCCGATTACTCGACTATATTAAACTACTATAGAGGGAATCGTATGCTCTACCCACCGCCCCACAGAAAACTAAAGACTGAAGAGGCCACCGATCTGCGTAGGCTACAGACAGGCACCTTCGTCAACTTACATAAACTACACAAGATACACCCCTCAGCCTTTAGAGACATGTGCCCATGGTGCGGGTCAACACCAACCCTGTACCACATAACATGGGAGTGTACATCACACAACATCGAACCTCACATACCAAATCCAAATAGAGATCAGTGGGAGGCACTGCTGGCCAGCTCAGACCTAGAGGACCAGATCCTCCTGGTCAGAAGAGCTAACAGGCTTGCGGAAGCCAGCGGAGCCCTGAAATAGGGGCCCCGACCATAGATAAGCCTCGCATGAGGCCAACTGAATAATTTATTTTACAATAAAGTTTATTCACTCACTCATTCCATTCCATTCAGCAAAACAATATGAATAGAGAATGAAGGTGATTGGCATATAGTATATACGTACTGTGTGGTTGTCCTTACAACATCGTGGCTAAAAACGGTCTGGTTAATACTACTAATAATAATAATGATAATAATCACTCACAAATTGAATGTCGTCAACTTCTTCGCATCTTGAGGACCTTATCATCAGTTTCCACGGTGATCGTCGGGCTTGGATCGTGAACAAAATGTCCACCGGGGACATCGAAACGCTATTTCGTCATTTTTTTTTTCTTTTCCTTATAACGCTCAGTGGAAAGAAATTTCGCCAAGTTCTGTTTTGTTGTCCGCGGATCGCAGGAAATCGCCGCGGAAGGGGGCTTCTCCTCACTCGTACCCTTAGTGCGGAAAAGCCAACTTACGAGGCGTCTGGCACAACGTGCAGACACGCTCGATACACCGAGCCGTATTCGGGCACGATCTCGCGAGCTCTTGACTCCCGTAATTTTACTACGAACGCGCCTCTACCGGAAGTAATTCTTCCTTTTCGATCATCCTGCCGAGCAGAACGGTGGTTCCCTTTCGCTGAAATAGCACCCAACGCGAGGACAACGAATCCTGGCAATGTTAGGTAGTTTTGGCTGAGCGTCGCTTGCGCTCAGATTTCATGCGCTGATTCGCACTTCAGGGAACGGCGTTGGTTCCGCATTGTTTTTATTTTTTTTTATTGCGATAGGACAACAATTACGCGGTCACTCGAGGTACATACGCGCCGCCGATGTTGTGCTGTCACGACATCGAACGACGCATGGGCGTCGCGGCCGGTGTAGAGATTTACAAGGTCTCCAAACACGCGGGAAAAGAGCAATGAGTTTGGCTGCGAAAAACGACAAAACTGATGTGGACGCGCCTCTCGATCACGCTCCTCCGCTCAATCGGCTCTACGGCGTATAGCGCGCGTTCCAACGCCTTCCGCTGCTGGCATAAGCATGTTGTGCGCACGCGCATTATATAGCGTTCCCGCTAAGCATCTGCCTGCATTCCACACCGCGGTGTACGTACACACAGTGGTCTGAGCGCAACGGAAAAGAAAGAGCCAATGTACGAACGTCGACGGTTTTGGGTGCGAAGCACTTTATGCGCCCGGGCTCGTCGACGTCGTCGTCACGGTAAGCAATCGGCTCGTGCTAGCGCTCACGCCCAGCGCGTGCCGAGCGTCCCGCATGCCGAGCGCTCCCGCGTTCGTCGTCGTCTTCCACAGCTGGCTACGTTGGCGCTCATCATTCCTGGTTAGAATTTCACTTCTCTTCTGTCGTCGTAATGGGGAGGCCGCGTTTACGGGGTTATGAACCATTGCTTAAGGCAGTATGAGACCATTAGCGGTGCATCACTGCATGCTTCGCACCTCCCCAGGGTTCACGTTATGTGGAGTGGCATTTTGCTCAATGGCTCATTTGACACTTACGCATGATATTTAATTCACCGCTCAAACTCGTGCTAACTGTAATAATAACTAATAAAAATGTCGCAGGTTTCACCCGAAAGGCGAAGCATCAGTTGCGATAGAGCTATACGAAGTAAAGATATTAGTTTTATCAGCTGTATAAACTTGGACATGCAGCAGCACCAGCAACGCGCAGAACTGTTGCCGACGCCGTCGGCGTTTTGCCCGCGTTTGCCCGCGTTTCCCGCGTTCGCACCGAACGCGCGCAGCGTTGGTGACTGTTGCCGGTGCCTCTGGGGGCGGCTCGGAGGAGGAGGAGGAGGAAAAAAAACTTTATTAAATAGGTAAAAGGTTTAACGGCAGGTCTGAGTGGGGCCCTCAGTCCAGGGAGGGCTCCACTGGCTCTAGCGGCTCGCTGAGCTTGGTCCAGGAGGGCCAGTTGGCTCTCCCGGTCCTCGCTTGCGAGCAGTGCCTCCCACTGCCGTACGAAGTCTGTCAGCCTTAGAAGGGGTGAGTTGATATCTCCCGGCCTAGCCATACAGTCCCACGTTATGTGAGCCAGCGTGGGTTTTGCTCCACACCACGGGCAGGTGTCTGTGTAATGCGCCGGGTGCATCTTGCATAGGAGATTTAGGTGTGGGTATGTGTCTTCGTTTGGATGCGACGCCAGTCCCGCGCTTGTATTCTTGTTAGTTTGGAGTGCGGAGGGCCGAATGTCCGTCTGTCCCTTCTCTGATTTTCCAATATGTCGCGCACTGCGGACGGAGGTTCCTCCAGGTTTCTGGCCGCCGCTCGGTTATTACTTCCTCGAGCTATGCGGTCTGCCCTTTCGTTCCCATCCAGTCCGTTGTGCGCTGGGCACCACGTTATGCCGTGATCCAGGTCTAGGCGTGAGCCCAGTAATCTTGTAGCGCTGCGCGGTAGAATTCCCCGCATGAAGAGTCGACACGCTGCCTGCGAGTCTGTAAGCACGTAAGCCGGTTGACCCTTAAAGTCGGCCTCCCGTATGGCCAGCGCTATGGCTGCAGCCTCTGCTGTGCATACCGAGGTAGTCTTCACTGTGGCAGTTATCGTAGTGACTTGGTTGGTTGCGGTGATTGTGTAGAAGTCTTTGCGAGTAGTTGCACTCGCGTCCGTGTAGTATAGGCGGCAGGATCATTGTCGAATCGCTTCTGCAGAGCCCTCGTCCTGGCCTGTCTGCGGCCTGCGTGGTATTTAGCATTCATGTTTCGTGGAATGGGTGAGACGTAGAGGTGGTCCCTCAAGTTTCGAGACAACAAGTCTGTGTCGTCGCCGCAGAACAGGGGTCGAGGTTCGTATCCCAGCCGTCGGAGGGTATACACCGGCCCTGCGGCGTAGAGCTCAGCCTTTCTCTTTGGGATATCAGAACTGCCGCGGCATGTTCTTCATATTTGTTGTATATACCCAAGCGCTCCAGGCGATCCGTGCTGACTGTGTTCGGGAGACCCAGAGCACATTTGTATGCCGTCCTGATAAGGGTGTCCACTTGCCTCATTTCAGTTTTGTTGAGGTTTTGGAAAGGGAGGCCGTAGGTGATGCGGCTAATCACAAACGATTGCACCAGCCTGATAGTTTCGTCCTCCGCGAGACCGTTGCGGCTGCGTCCCACTCGACAGATCATGCGTGCCACGTTCTGAACGGATGGTTTTAAACTCTAAATTGTGGCATCGACGTTGCCGTTATCTTGTATAAGTAAGCCGGAGGTTTTCGACGAGATCAGAACGGGACACTCGTCGAGCAGCGTCGGAAGTCTTTACCGCCTTCTCGCCTCGCAACGTTTTTATATAACTACGCATTTGGTGCCGCAGCTAAACGTCGCCTCCCCTCCCTCCCTTCCGTCCCCCCACGGCCTTTCGCGCGACGGAAGAAGTATACTTTGTATTATGCCTAAGGGCAAGCTTTCGAAATTAAAAAAAAAAAAGTTGCGTTTGCTCTCCGCCCTGCGTTCGCTCTCCGTGAAAGCGCGCGTCGCTCGCGCGCTTTCGCTCGCACATACAGCATACGGCGTGCGGCGACGATTTCAACGCCGTTGGACTTTATACGGAACCTCACGGTGACGACGACGCCGTTGGCAGAAATCCGCTTGAAGTGCCCATATAATTGTTATCGCAATAAAACCATAGAGTTTCTAAATAAAAAACCTAGAGGGAAAAGTGGCGCTAGTGTCTACGGGGGTTCTCCTGAACGTCGCCTCAACCTACATGGGAATGATGGGAAGTACAGGCTTCGGATTGACTTCTGTCTTGAAACTGGTGGCGTTTGCATGCGGCGCAGTAAGCGAAGCTGTATTAAAACATTTTCGTGCAAAAATTAATTTTATTTATGTTGTGTTTTATATAATGCATAATACATTGAATAAAGTTTGTATGACTTTGAGATTGAAGCATGGTTTACCACCAGGGTATGCATCGTTCTGCCTGATTTAGCGCCATTGAATAACTATTTATTTACTTTCACAACAGCAATAACAACCATGCATGTGCTTATATAAAAATACTCATCAAATATTTGTGGAAATAAAAATTTTGTATTATGAGAAAAGTGTTGCGCCTTTGAGAGACGCCTGCTCGCTGCGAACGCGGGGAAAGTGAACTTTTCTCGCAGACGCACTTGCGTCTGCGCAGACGCACTTGCGAACTCTCTCGCTCTTTCGAAAGGCTGCATCGGCTGTCACGATTGATGAACGTCTTCGAGTACTTTTAAACACATCTGCTGCAGTGCTATCTTGGACGCTTGTGGCCTCTTACGAGCATGCTTCACTATATTTTATGTTGACGTACCGCTTCTTCTGAAGTGCGCGCCAGCAACTGTTATGTCGTGGCTTTGCGCTTACCCGTTTTGCGACAGCAGACTACAGCCAGGAAGCAGCAACCTTTCCTACCACAAGTAAGTTTGTGTTCTACGGATTGTAGCAACTGCGCTTGGAGCAAAACAGCGAAACCAAAACTGACAAAAAAATACTTGTAGACTAGTTCGCCAGTCAACAGACTACCAATCCGTAGCCTGTACTTCCCATCATTCCCATGATAGTTGAACGATCGCAGCGCCACATTGCCCTCTAGTTATAGTAATATGAAACTCTATGCAATAAAACTAAATCAGTAAGAAAGGCGTCCATAATGGCCCATTTTTTTTTCTCCGCGATCTCGTCTTGTGCATCTCCGAGGTGGCGACGTCTGCAACGCCGCTCCTCATCGCGCCATGCAGCGTTCCGAGACGCCTGTGTTGCGCGGGGGCGCTGTTTCTGCGGCGCAACAGCCCCAGCAGTTGCCTCGCGTGCTGCGTCGCACCAACGTGATGATCCCGCCTACTTTTCAACACCGTCCAATGAGCTTTAGGCGCAGCGCTGTTGCTTGCTGTCCCTTTAAGTGATTCGCCATTTGTGCCTTTTTATTAACACGAAAGTGTTTTATGCCGGGGTCCACCAAGACTTCACTGACGTATTTCCGTCACTGACGTATTTCCGTCACGGAAATACGTCAGCTTACAATGTACACGAACATAATACAAAGAAAGAAACCAGAAGAAAAAGTTCCACAAACATGCAAAATTTGGAAATCGAACCCACGACCTCTCGGTCCGCGACGATAGATCGCCGAGCGTTTAACCCATTGCGCCACAAACGCATTTGCAGAGAGCTACACAGACGCGCCTTATATATCTAATACGCAGACCACACGCAGACCACACGTACGCTTGCAAACGCGCGCAAGCTCGCGTCCGCGCGCCCACGCATGCGCAGACGGTGCGGCACGGCTCGTACGCGGCGAAACGCGGCGCGATCTCGGTGATCAGCTCCTCTCAGTTATCGCGCGCCTGGGCTGCCTCGCGTAGGCGCGCCTGGCTACGCAGCGACGGCGCGGTACATTCAACTCTCAGTTAAGCAGAATTATACCATGCAAGAAAGTGCTTCTTCTTCACTTTTTGTGCTCATCTAACAGCTCCAAAAAGATAACAATTACGTTTATAGATATCGAAGCATTTTGAAGCACTGCCAACAACGAAATACGAAGTGGCGTCTGCCAAGGTGTAAACAAGTGAGGCCAGTGAGCGCGCGCTATCGCGCGTATTTGTGGATGCAAACCGCCATTCCTCGCTAGGCGCGGCAACCGCAAGGCGCGTAGACGCGAGCTTACGCGCGTCCGCAAGCGTACGTGTGGTCTGGACACTCCTCCGTGTACCCGCGCTCTTGCTCGGGGCGGTGCCGCCGCCTACGAGCAGAAAAGAGAAGTAATGCATTATGACACTAACGCGCACCGACAGTGAACGCTTCGGTGGTCTCAGCACTACGACGCCTCGATGCCAGCATTCGAAGGGACGCTGGCATCAAGAAGCACTACCAACGCCACCTAGGTGGCGTTCACCGTACTCAGCACAGCGGAGCGTGGCCTCCGCAATTACCTCTGAAAATGTTTCTGAAGTTGATCGCGGAGGCTGCAATTACGACGCGCTGTACGCGCTGATTTGACTCGGTGACGATTCAGTTACGTGCTTTGTCTTGCGCGTTGTATTAGTGTGTCAGTTACGTGCTTCGTCTTTCGCGTTGTGCTAGCGTGTGCAGCGTAGTGCAGCTTCCATATGCACGACGGTTGCTCATGGTCATCGACGTTGGTAGTCGTGATGGAGGAGACGTGCCACCAGGCGTCAGCGTGGGTGCATCAACGCCTAAGGGCGCTTTAGCCACAAAACACCAATAGACATTATATATCAATGTGCAATAAACATTACACTACTTCTGTGAAGACACGTTTCACTTTCGTGTTCTATACCGATTCCTATATAAGAGGGATCAACCACATTTTTTTTTTGTTTTTATATATAGCCTCGTCTTTCCGAGAAGCCAGCGACGCGCACTGAGCTTGGCTGCCAAACGACAAAGATGCCAGCTTGACGCAGCGTCACGTTCTGCGCCCGTTTAGCTGTGTAGTGGAGCGAGGGCAGCGTTCTACGTTCGGCATTGCGCGCACGCGCATTAGTGTTCGCGCTGAGCAGAGTGGACCGCGAACGCTCAGCTAAATCTGTCTGATAAGCGAGAGCTACTGGAGCCCAACTGCGGCACCCTTGTTACTGCGCGAAGTACAGACCTGCGAACATCTCCCGAATTTTCCGTAAAGGGTTTTAATTGGGGGATCGTTGTGCGATTTGACGAACGTTACGAGAAATAAATTTTGTCCACTAAAGGACTTGACTTGTCGGCCTCGCATCCTGCCGTTTGAAGTCTTCTGATGGTGATATATTGCACCAGAGGAGAATACTTGCTTCGAAGAAGCTTATACAGACAAGTTTCCGAAGCAGGCGAAAATGTTAGCAGCGGTGCCGTTGAGAAATTCATTGCGATCTGTTAGAAATAATGTTCTGGCTGCTTGTCAGTCTCTGCTGTTCCAAGTTATCGCTTATTCTTGTGCGTTGCGTCTAAATGAAAATAATCGTTTATGAAGCGCGAATGTATCTCGCAAAAAAAAAAAAAAAAAGCGTGCATGTGCTCGGGCACACTTTAAGGTAAGGCTTGCTATCCCCCTCTGTCTACCCCACCAACCTCTATCCACACCAACCAGTCGAAAAATGACTGCGTCCTCTGCAGATGACACGGGAATGCTTATGCCATTCTAAGGGGCGTTTCAGTTTTTCTTTACAAGCGCTCCTCTCTTCTTGGCCAGTCTCCCGTGGAAGGCAAGAGTCAGTTTGGAAACAAAACCGAGCAACACTCCCGCCACGCTGGCTCACAACGGTCATGCTTGCAGCTGTTGTAATTTCATGTAGTAATTGTTGCCGGAAACTGCCCGACGACGCAGCGGCTTCCCCGAAGCTATATCAGACTTCCACGGCCGTGTTTTCCGACAGAGAGGTGTCGCGCTATACGCGGGCTCTTCGTATAGCGCAACGGCGGCGGTCGTGTCTAAGAAGGAGCGCGACAAAGCCGCCGTGCCTCCTTCGGTGACCTTGTCGCGAAAGCCAGCCCGCTTCTTATCGGTTGATTCTCCACTCCGCGGCGGCGCGGGTGAATGATCGCTGTCGGCTCGTGCGCGCCGCAGCCCCGATTGAAGCGACGTACGTAGTACGTCTCTTGTCTGAGGTTCGGGACGAATCGTTGCGCCAAAGGTAAGAACGTATGAGAGTTTTGTAGTTTGCCCGCGAACATACGCAGCACCGGCCTAATTATACCGGAGTCGTGGTCCGCAGTATATAGCAATTCCGGTAAACGACCGCTTGGGACGCTTTGCGCAACTACGTGTATACAGCGAGCTTTGGAACGTTCTCTTGTGACGTGGGTGTTCTCGTAGGATGAAATTCAGGACTGAAGGCTATATACCGCTGTATGCGCTCCCGACAGAGTTTGCCGTAAAGTTTGGGCCGTCGAGCGCCGCGACACCTGTGGAAGCAGAAGCGCAACTATATATGTGGGACGGATGGGGAATAGGCACCCCTGTATAAGACAGCGCAGTTGCGTATTTAGAACCGTTGTTCTGGGGTAAGTTGGGGTATATTGGCGCGTTCAATAACAGAATGGATCTTTTTGAAACGCGTGAGCCGACGCTTACGTTTGCCGTTCCGCGTCGTTGTCCTTGTTATAGCCGTCATTCCTCAAATCACCGTTGACTGCGTCTTCGGTGCATCGTGTACTTTGACATTCCTAATGTCATCACCGGAGGGTTTCCGTCATTCTTTTACCTGTCCGTAGAGGCTTGGTTAAGATGTCATCGTCGCCACGGCAGGGCGAGAAAATTGTTTAGTAAATCGAGGTTAACGTAAAATGCGTGTCTTCTTTAGGTCGTTGCTCCGGGCGATCTGATTGATGCCTCTGTCGATTCCACCGCCGATGCTTCATATGTTGGCTTCATTGCCTCTGTGCTCTCGCTGCTGTTACTTCAGCATCCGGTGTGTAGGTGGGCGCCTGGGAGGTGCTATTCGCATGGAGCGGCGGTGTCCGGCTAATATAGCAACAATTCACTCTGATTTGCAACTCGAGGCGAGTTAATTTCGTTCGTATTTTTCAATTACGTTTGGATAGCGTGATGGCCTGTCACAGACTTGCGACAGCGCTGCAATGCTTAATAATAATGCTCCAAAAAGTCCACCGTGAGGCGGCCCTATTATATATATATTTTTGTCTATACCTTAACGCGCCCTTAAAATCTTAGTTTTCCATTTCGCTTTCTTCAGAATGTGGCCGCATGCAGATAGCACTGGTCCAGCGCAATGACTGCATTTCAGTGGCGTGAATATAATGTGCGCACTTCGTGATTAGCTCTGTGCGTTAGGTCGAGAAGCGGATAATCACTTTGAGCACACTAAAGTAAGCGAAAATTGAGCACTCGCAAGAGCGTCGAATCTGGGCCACGAAAGAGCGAGCTATACTCGAAATACACCGAGCCCAGTCGTGCTCGCAGACTCTGTACTGAATTGCGGTCACGCGAATAGATCGCTCGGTTATGGAAATCTGGAATTCGTCGCTCATCGCCCGGAAATGCCATGAGCGACTACAGTCAAAAGCGCGAAGTCTGAACAGGATGTATACATCAGTGACAAATGCTGCTGGTCGTCGCGCGGAACGATCAAACGACCGAATTTTGATACGTGCCAGGATAAAAAAAAGCGACTGCAAAACCTTCAGAAATATTTTACGCTGCGTAAGCAAAGCAAAGCAAATCAACTTAAATTATGAGAGCACGCGTGACGCCTGTTTAGGTGCGTGTTTGCTGCCCTAGCTCATACCGGCAACGTACACCGGGGAGACGACGTGGGGTTCGACTCGTATAGGCGACGAATGGACGCGACAACCACCTCCATCGCATCGCTTGTCGCCGTGATCGCGCGCAAGATCGCTTATATATACGTGGGGGGGGGGGGGGGGGGGGATATTTCATTCGTGGAAAGAGCCATCTCTTTAGCGGGCGGTATACGGTTTCCGCCGGAGACTTCGAGTATATACCTCTGTACACTGTAACTGCGGAATCCTTGCAAGACGAAATGGCAGCGCAGATATCGAGATGATGGCGCCACGCATATGTAATGAGTTCGGGTCTGCGCGATGTCGCCACAGCGGTGTGTGTGTGTGCGCGCGCGTGTCCCGTTGTTTACTGAGGAGGGGACAAAGATAGTCCTTCCCGCGTTGTCTGGAAAAGGCTTCGCGGTCGGGTCGATCGGCACGAGCGGACCTGGGGACCCTGCCCCTGGCTTCTGGGCAGCGGCTATAAGAGACCGTGGCCGTGTTCCAAAACTCGCCACAGACGGGAACGTGCATGGCTAAGCGGGAGGCGCAACCATGTGCACGCGATTAAAAAAAAACAATAAATTATGGGGTTTTACGTGCTAAAACCACGATCTGATTATGAGGCACGCCGTGCATTTTTTGACGTGTTCTTACTCTTTGCGCCGTATAGGCCATTTTTGGGACCCTCTTTCGGTGACGCCGACAGATTTTCGCGTAATAGGGCGCATAATGCTTTCGCATTAAAACGATCCAGGATATATATACGGTGCCGTCCAAACGACAGGCTGAGGGGGACGCTTGGAAACATCGATCTATAGGAAGGTCACCTGCACTAGAGAGAACGCAGCCACGTACTCTTTCTTATGCGCTTGATGTAAGTCACGTCTTGCTTTTCATAGGTTCACATTCGCAAAGAGTTGAAGCGCAGATATAGCGCGTGCTTTTCTCAGCTTTTTCGCGTCGCCGCGAGGTAGCGTCACGGGGCAGAAGCGCCTTTGCCATCGTCTGTCCTGACGCGTTCGGTTATTTGCGCTCGAAGCTGCCTTCTTAGCGGGTTTGCGGAGACAGTCTATTCCGATGCTGGCCAGAATTAGAACACACCGTGTGTGTGTATATGAGGCGGCATTCGCGGCACGTTCGAATCTAATGGCCGTCGTCGGCGCTGAGGCATTCGCGTATTAGTTGCGTTGTTCAAGTTTTCTCTGTCCAGGTTGTGAAGGCCACGGTTAGGAAGCTTCTGTGCGCACCTGCTCGCTTGGTCTGGCGGTGCGGCGCGACAAGATGCGATGCCTTCCTTTTTTTGTTTGCTAAAAAGCCCGGGAATGCGCAACTCGTTTACGCGTGTCGCATTTCCTTTCGTCCGAAACAAAACCGGAGCCTGTTTCCGTTCCACCGGCTTTATAGTGGAGGAGAGCAAACGGCGGCAGCCGTCTCTCTTCTCTCCCTCAATGCGATACGCCAGATGACGATGATTTAATGGCATCCCCTTTGAAAGGGGATGGTGACAAATAGCCGCCTATAGCCTGCTTGATTTAATCAGGTATGCTGTACATGTTTTTTATCTAGCAGTTTTGTATACATTCACTAATCTTTATTTCTTTTCCCCTCAATTGGATGACGCGAAAGAATACCTTGTACCGCTACCCATGACTGTAAGATATCAAATCAGGTGATATCAATCTCCTCCCTGCTTTTTTTCCACCAATACTGTAAACGTCTCTTGCTTATCTCGACTGCCGAGCGGTTGATGCTTCCGTCCACTTTAAACCCAAGCGCTTCTGGAATAGGTGCAGCGCTTGAGACGACTTATCCCGCGTCGAAATTCTCCTGTGATATCAGTGTGATTCGCCTTCCTAGCGCATATTACAGAGTTTCAGCGCGTCCGGTATTCGGGTAAACGTAAGCGGGCGGGCGTTTTACCGGATGAGCGGAGGCGCAAACGTGAACGACCTAAAGTCCCTATATAAATAAGTACCGCCATGCTTTGATCAACGCCGCTTCGCTCTCTTCTTTATCTCCGATTGGACGATGATAGCGCGCGCTTTGACTTCTTTATATTGATTTTTTTTTCTGCCTCAGAGCCATGTTGAAAGTCAATCTGCGCAGCCGCAGTCTCCGGCGACGGCTGCGCACGCCCGGCCTGAAAGTTTCAACGTGGACTTTCTAGGGCCGCCAGCCAACGCCGACTTGCTTTCGCAAGCAAAAAAAAAAAAAGAAAGAAAAAGAAAAGAAAAAAAAAGCAAGCGCTTTAGGAGAGGAGACGACGGAGGAAAGAGTAGATGGCGGTACTTTTCTTACTGACCCTTTTCGCGGAGCAGTTTGTTTTAGAGAAACGAGATGGCGCTCACGGCGGCGCGCCATATCTCTCCTCAGCGACCGCGCACGAATACGAAACCATTACCGCTTCTACCTTGTTTCTGTGCGATCAACTGTCGAAAATGCAACTGAGTTTTCGCTAACACACTGTACTCCAATCATGCTAGATTGAATCATGTGGGTTAAAGACGTGTGCAGCAGTTGGCTGCAAAAATAGTGACTGGCATGTTTAAGGAATAGAATGAATCTGTGTGGCCAAGTTCGCGGACCGCTGCTACAACTGTCTGAACGTGTTACCGGCACTTCGTGATGTACGGCTTTCCTCGAGGATACAGAAATTTGCTCATCCGCCAGCCTTGTATCGCTAACCTTCAAAGAAAGGGCTTCATCCCCAGAACGTCGGCGAGAGAATACCACTCGTTAAACAATGACAAAGGGAGTAGCGCCGCTTCCTGTCATAGTAAGTTTCGCGCACGTTATCTATACACATCTGTCCCAAATGGCAGGAAAAGTTACGCCCACTCTATCGCCAACGTATCAAGAATAAGTGAATGGGCGCACACTTGAATATATGCGCACTGTATGCGCACAATAAATGGTCGAAATATGGCGCACGAATGGTCGAAGCTGAATGTTTCGTGACGGTCCACAAGAGTAAGCGAGTTACTAGCTGTAATACATATTTGCTACAATGTACCCAATGTACAAAACAACTACGTTTCAAGCCTTGTGCGCAGCAATAACAAATCTATCGGAACTGAGCACACCCGCGAGCGATTAGGCAGAAAATAATCAGATAGTGGCCGCACCGAGGAACTTCACTGAGTCAGAAACTGACAAGCCACTGCTTCAAAGTATTTGCCGAATAACGAACACAGAGCAAAACACGCTAATCCTGACTGAATTCATAATCGGAAAGCTTGGATATCTTGGAATACATATTTAGCCCCGCTTTTAGAGCAAGCACCATATACGCTGCTAGCGCCGTTTGGGCATAGCTTAATCAGCTCCGAAAGCGCTTTTGCATGTTCTCTGAAGCTGTGATCAAAGCTTCGTGTCGTCCACCTAGTCACCGTTTACGATATCTCCGAAAACAGAGGTTTTCTAAGCTGCACCGGCGTCATACACTTCCATTGTAAACAAGGAGGCAACGGAGGCAGTTGAGGCAAGCAATGGACGCGTCACCACGTGATCAAACATGGCAGCGCCCACGGGATCGCCGCGAAAAGGGTCATATCCTGCACGGGGCAGCCACCTGGTGGCGCTCAGCTCAAGCAGACAAGCACGGAGCTAATATTGCTGTAAGCAAGTCTATTTTACTTCGCTGCTGATTTAAATTTTCGGCAGCGGCGTAATCGTGTTCCTGTCGAAAAAAAGCTTGTCTTTCTTCTGAGAGCTTCAGCAACCGTCGGCGCTACAAAGTTTGGCAGAAATTTGTTACCTACATCTCCATCACTGTCACAGAAGCGGTGCAGGAAAGCTGAAATACGTTCGCGCACGATTTCGTCGTCAGTGCTCTTAAAAACTAAATTAAAATAGGCTAATCGGGCTTTTTTGTCTGCTTTAGTCTTGGCAGTATGCGTGGACGAAGTAAATTTTCTACAAAAGGTGTAGCCCAACTAACACGAAGTCAAGCCCATCGCAAGTATTTGATCGGCAGCACAAGGACTAGTGGCCGTCATGGGGAATTAAACGAGCGACACTGATCTTATTTATGCCACTCGGGCTTGTGCAGAAACATAGCGCCCCTACCACAACGTTGTACTCATGCAAGACGAGTACCTGCTGAGCAAATTTGTGCAAGACTTACCCTAATTGTCGTTGTCACCAAGAAATCTTGAAAAAAAAAACTAAAAAAACTTTGCAGAACTAGAAATCCTGGTGTTCGCACACCACGGAGCCGCACATATGATGCCTCTATTTTAGCCATGTTCGTCAAACGCTTGGTTGGCTTGCTTTCCTGCGTCTTCCATTCCATGACGCCTATCGAGCTTCTCGGTCATATCTATCTCCATCTTCATATACTATCCCCATATATCTATCCCTATCTTCATGAAGCAGGTCACCGGGCGCGAACCTGCCTGCGGTGTCGGTGAGCAAGACGCACGCCGTCGGCCACTTCCCGCGTAATGCCTTAGGGATTGCCAAAAAAAATGCGAGCAACCTCATCTACTTAACTTCGTCCCGCTAGGTTATAGGGTGCCCGGCGACCGCTAGGGGCGCACATGGTGTTTGAAATCGAAACTATAGCGCTTGCCTTCCGGGGATCGGCTAATTTCATAGTGGATTTATTTGGTGTTTCGTGCTTCCCATAGTCGTCGCCTCCAAAATTTTGACTTGACCTGGATAAGTGGAATACGAGTTTTTTTTTTTTTTCTCATTGCCTTACTACCAGTTCCCTAGATCAGCTCGGCGGTTGTGGCCATTGAGCATTCGCGCGCTGGCTGTAAATGCTCCGCACTTACCCTTGCGTTCATACGCTGTCCGGTTCTCTGATTTATATTACTTTCTCGCGCCCCGCACGCTTTGAGAAACCGCTTCGTGCTCCGTGGGACCCTACGCTAGCTCTCGCTACGCGTACGCTCAATTGATCGAGGCTCGCAGAGAGAGCGCATGGCCGCAAACGACGTTACGCAAGCGCTTTCCTTCGTTGCCCGTCGGTGCCAACGATCGGTGAGGCGAGCTTCCCTGCAGCGCGTGGCGCAATCGTCCTCCGCCATCTACCAGTATAATATATACTGCTTCGTACCACACACCTCCCCACCCCCTCGCCATTTATCACTCCAGCGTTTCTTTTCATTTCTTCGCACTAATTGGCCCCGTGTTTTTCGGTAGTTGTGCTTCGTTTATAATTATCGCGAGGCTATAGAAGCGTGCGATGGAGCGATACGAAGATGACGACTCTCTCTATAACCGCCGCCGTGACTGTGGCATTGGGCTGCTGAGCACGCGAGGTCGCGGGTTCGTGTCCCAACCACGACGGCTCGCATTTTGGTGGGGGCGCAGAGGGAGGAGCTCTCGCGTGCGTAAGATTTAGGTTCAAGCTACAGCGAACCCCCGGAGGTGGTGAAAATGAATCCCGAGCTCTCCATTACTGCATCTCATAGCCACCAATGCTGCTTTTCGGACGTTAAGTCCCCCCACGAATTAATCCGATCGTTTCTTCGCGTTTATGTAGCCCCGTGTTTCACAGTTTTATGATTGTATAGTTATTGCAAAGGTAGAAGTGTGTAGCGGGGAGCGATACATAGTTAACACACACACCACACACACACACACACACACACACACACACACACACACACACACACATATATATATATATATATATATATATATATATATATATATATGCTGTCTTTCGTATCGGAATACCGCGATCTTCGAGGGCGCGCGTATCTCGGCTGCTGCTGCTGCGCCGGCGCAGACAACGTTTGTGTGTCACCAGACACACTCCGCGAAACCACCGCCTCCCGCGCGGCGTGTGTCCGAGAGTAGTAGTAGTAAGTGGTTCGTTGGGAAAGGGAAAAGGTTGGCGCTATCTTCTGCAGCCCTTGAGGGAGCACGGCTCAGCGCCAAACGTGTGTCCGAGACGGAAGGCGCTCTTGCTGCCAAAGATTTCCCCCTCTCATATCCCACGTGTCGCGCCTTCGGGGCAGTGGCATCGAATCGTGCGCCCACTTCCAAGGGAAGCTGTAGGCGTCGATTTTTCAGCGTTTCGCGGGAACTGTTTAGGAGAACAAAAAGTGTGCAGTCCAACAGCGTGCATCTTGGATTCTATGCCAAGCGATCGAGACTTTTCGTGAAGCGGGTTCAATTAAACGCCATAAAACTAAATGCGAATGCGTGCAAGTGTCTTTATCGTCCCTTGCCGCGAGCGTGATCACACGCAGTGTTCATGCACTGCGCAGATCGCAGCTTGAATGTCGGTGCTGTTTTTTTTTTTTTTTACGCTTACGCACTATAATACCCCGTTTGTAAACTTAGCAGTTCGTGAGAATGGGCACTTGTGGGACGTCGACGCAGCGATGACGCGCGATGACGAAGGTGATGTTTTGTGTTTGTACAGGGAAGAATGGCGGGGAGAGGTGTATGACAGAGAAGTGTACGACGTGGAAGACAAGAGCGCTCGTGTTTATCGCGCTTTGGGCGAACGTCGGAAGAAACTCGCAAGTGGTCCCGAATTCAAAACACCCCCGCCACTTCAGCCCGCTACGGCGTCTCTCATATCCTGCGCGTGCTGCCTCGTGACGTCTAATCCAAGATTTGATTTGATTGTTCGCTATCTCATCCGAACTGCCGACTTCGTTGTTGTTTTCCTCTACATCGCTTGTTGTGGGCTGCCGAGCTTGTTCTGGGGGAGTTTGTCTCGTTTTGCACATACTCGCAAGTTTTGGCTGTATACAGGTCGTTTACTGCACCAGAACAGAAAGAAAGAAGTGTCCGGTGCTGTTTCGATCGAACAATATTTTATTGGCGACAGTTCGCGGTATCGTGATCCTTCGTTACGTTTACTTATTCACTTTCTATTAACATTTCCATCATTTTTTACGGAACTCATTTTCATGTTTGCCTGCTATACAGTACTACCGCCAGATTTTTGTACTTTCCCCCGTTCATTATTATTATTGCCGTTAGTTTTCTTGCTTTTCGGTCTTGGCTGTCTGTCGCCTCTGTACTTGACTTGGCTACCTTCTGTGTGCGTAACCTTCTGTTGTTCTTCCTCGCAGGGACCCCTTTCTTGGATGTGTCCTACCGTACGTAGCTGCCTCTCTCCTCGCGGTCGGTGAGGTGGCTTCCCCACGTAGCGCGTCCCGCGACGTCTAAAGGTAAGCGACATTGGAACGTTGTCAGTGTTCTCTCGAGACTCGAAGGCGGGCAGCTGCTCGGGGACGTAACCGCCTTTCAAAGTTGGCTCTCATTAACGACCGGTGCGTTATGCGAACGCAAGATGTGCTGTCCTTCGAGATCCGCGTTGTTGGAGGACGCACCGGCGCAGCTCGAAGTCGTCACTCCACAAGCGAACAGTGGATACCCCTGACCTTGTCGCTCCGTTGTACGCATGTTAAATAAGTTAAATAAGTTCTCTTCTTTACTCTCTTCTATATGCCATCCGCCCACCCTGTTCTTTTAAAAGCGGCGCTTTTCCTTGCGAAACCTCGCCGGGTTTCGTGACCGTGGGTGTTGCGGCATGGCTGTTCTCTAACTGAATATAGGCCAACCAATCAGCGGAAGGCGCTGCCGCTGGGTATCTTGCACCACCACTAGGTGGCGCTCGCATCTGCGGCGGCGCCGGCCGTGCGGCGAAAAAAAAAGAGCACCAGAAAGCTCGTTTTCGCGCATAAGCGGCGGCGGCATTGCATTAGCCTTTCTACAGTGCCCGAATAAAGCCTTCCGTGTCACTTTGTGCGGACATTCAACAAACACAAACTCGTGTTTCGACTCTTTATGCCCTCACACAAAGCTTCACTGTATATAGATTCCAGCTTATTGGATCTTCTGCATTTTTGTACCCCCTTAAACCCTTTCTCCCCACCATACTGCCCACTGCTGTTCAGATGTCAGCAGCTAGCTGGGAATCCATTACCTTTCTATTTATTTACTTAAAAATTATCAGAACAAGCTATCACTACTACACTTCCCGTGTAGTAGAGAATGGTTGGAAGTAGTGATTGATTGGAAAAGCAGAGCATTTGCGATTATGTAACGAGAGCGAGAAAGCGGTCGGCCACGGCTCGGCTGCGCCAGCGGCGTCATCGTTGGGCCGTCGTCCTCTTCGGTCTGCTTGGCGTCGGCGCGAGCGTTGCACCGTGGACGGGCGAGAGGGGCGGGTGTCGCCTTTTCTTTATTTTTTCCTCCTCGCCCGCTGCCTGTGGCCTCGATCGCTGGCCACGGCGTGCTGCCGTCGAAGGTCACTGGCGCAGAGCGAAGCTGCTTGTCCGCATAGCACGCGTTGGACGTCCGAAGACTTGTTTGTTTGGTATCCGTTTTCGCTAGCCAGCACGGCACGTAACGGGATGGGCAGGGGGCAGATCGGAACCTGCCAATTTCATAGTGATCGCGAAAGGGAAACACTTGAGAGTCAGTTCCTACTGGTAAAGTATTCTTTCGAAACTCCCCTGTTTCCGTTAATTTCGCGGTAACAGTTTGATTGCTGGAATGAAAATATTATGGCTAAATGATTTTTTTTTTTTTCATTCTGAGCCGGAATCTCAGCGCTGGTCCGTCGGTGTGAGGTATATTTCAATTTATTCTCGTATTTGGGCCGTTGGGGCTAAGTGACAGTTATTACTACTTGCCAGATGCATTCTTTGCCTTCTTTAAAGTACAGTGCATTCGATTTTCACCGATAACTATGATTAAAACTAGGCCCGAATAGGCGCGGCGAAAAACCTCAACGTCACGACGAACTGCATGGTGCGTGCAGGGAACCTTGCCGTGGTGTAGCCACCAGTCATTGTACTCTTTCGCGCCTTTTCTGGCTTGCAGAACGAGCTTCGATCCTCTCGCGGTTTTACCGTGTCCATGAAGGTGTTACCGCTTGCAAGGATGACTGGTTACCGCGATCAAAAGTGACCGTGTGACACCGGTATTATAGGCGACAAGATGGCGCGTGCGTCCGCGCGGGAGACTGGATCCCAGGCGCGTACTTGCAATGCAATTCGACGAAAGTATAAGCCAGCCTCTGCTACCTCGTGTGGCCTCTTCAACAACGTAACGATTCCGCAGGTCATCTCGCGACCGCTCGCGTATTTTGTAGCATCTGCGTGACGTCACGCCACGGACTAAGGTTCTTAGCCGATGCACCAGCATGGCGGCCACGATCATCACGTCAGTGCAGCTATAGTAACGTGGCGATTACGATGATGACGTCAGGGTAAACCATCCTCGCTATCTCGCCCAAATCAATCACATTGATCCTTGCGTGTGCGTCCTGTAGCCAGTGACTAATCAAGGGTTGTAAGAGCGGCTGCTCTTCGCCCCAGATAGAGAGCGTGATTCGTCGGCCTCTGTCCCTCCGCAGTTCAAGAAATAGTCCCTGAGAATTCCCCAGCCCGGAGAGGAGGTATTCCCCAAAGAGAGAGAGATTACACTACAGTGGCTGATTATACGAAGGGGCATAGCCTGGAGGCTATGGAAGGGGTCGTTTGAAAAGGGGTCGGGAGAGGGATTTTCCCCACCTTCTTCCCCGAGTACCCCTTTGTTGACTCCTCCTTTCCCAACCCCTCCTCTTCGCAAGCACACACTCTCTCTCTCTCTGACGATGCGCGCTCACTTTTCGCGAGGACGTGGACGTCACCCGCGCCTAGCCAATATAGGGTTCCGCCGCCAAGGTGAGGCGCTTTCCAACGAGAAAAGGCAGGACATTGCGTGTGTCCGCCCGTTACAAAGGGGCTGGCCGCTACTACATCATCATCAGGGTGCGAAAGTGACCAAGACCAAGAGGACGCGATTCGCTGGCGCACGAATGCACGCGCCTGTCAAGAGGCATTCGCCCCCCCCCCCCCCCCCCCCCCCCCACTTTCCTTACTTTCGCCGCAGTAAATGTCGTCAAGGCACGTGCGTGTTTAGTGTGTGTGTGTTGTGTGTCCTTTGAACGTGTGCTCGATTGTCTATAGTGTGTGACCCACGTGTGTGGGGTGTTTGTGTGTTGACTGTCGGGTGCTGGGTTTTGTCGTTTGTCGCAGGCCGTCCCCCGGGGTTCTCTTTTCCTTGCGTGTGTCTCTCTCTTTGGTGGTGGGAGTAGTTGGTGTGGCCCTCGGCAACCCGGCGTCGTCGTCCCGGCGGTGATGGCCCCGTTCTCGGCGCGCGCGCCGGAGAACCAGCGCTCGCGGGTCTGCGGCGCGGCTGTGTCGTCGACGACGAGCATTGTCGAAGCCGCCGAGCGTCGTCGGGCGTGATGAGCGAACGCCACCACCACAGCCGCCAGCAGCAGCCGCACCGCCGGTGCTCCTCGTCCCAGCCCTCGGAGGCGCCGGACGCCGGCCGCAGGCTGAAGCAGCGGCCCAAGAAGGAGACCGCGGCGGCGGCGCCGTCGCCCGCGAGGGCTGCGACCTCCTCGCGGACTGCGCCCTCGCGACGGCCCAGCGAGGCGGCGAAGGCGGCCGCCGGGGCCCCGCCCGCGCGTAGGAAC
Source organism: Dermacentor silvarum (assembly GCF_013339745.2). Lineage (NCBI taxonomy): Eukaryota > Metazoa > Arthropoda > Arachnida > Ixodida > Ixodidae > Dermacentor > Dermacentor silvarum. The sequence continues at coordinate 45,456,530 of NC_051160.1, forward strand.
TCCAAGGTGCGCAAACACCCTCAGCTGCCGTGGTTTGCTACAAAAAATTACGAGAAAGGAAACTCCGGCGCTTGTGTCTATGGGGAGTTGCAATCGTGGCAGTTTAACAGGACTTTGGTTTTGTCTAGTTGGTTCATTATGTAAGCATAGTCGCCTGTATGAACCTAATTGTCCTGACCACCTGCTGTTCTCCATGTAGCCCCTTTGCAGTAGCGCACCCAGGATCTCTGCCAGGGGGGGTGACAGTTTGCCTTAGTTTGCCAATACCATCTAAACAGCACTAATTTAAATTTCTTATGGGAAATTGTCAAAAAATGACAGGGGACGAAATTCAAAATAAATCAGAAAAAAAATAGTACAGTATAAAGTTCATGGGTATAATTTTCGATATGATATCAAACCATAAGTTTAGTTACAAGTGTCTGGAATACTGAAATGTCTGGAATAATTAGAATGAATTAGAATTAATGCCGAGGTTCCAGTGCCACTAAGAGACACCTAAGTCAAAGATTAGGGTCGCCTACTGTTTTTTGCCTGCTACCCTGCCTATGCTTACATGGCTGTTTAGCCAATGTGGGAATGATGGTCAGTGCATGGATTTGCCCAAACCTTGTCCTTCTGGCTTCTAACGGCTTTGTGACTTTTCAAATGGAGCATCTTTTGACTAGGTATTGCATTATATAAGTGCCGCAATTCGTAATTATGCGTGTGTGCAGAAACAAATTGCCTTTCAGTGCTTGGAAATAAGTGGTGTCCAAAACGGGGGGGGGGGGGGGGGTGCAGCCAGGACGTGTGTTTCGGGCTCCTGCAATTGCTTACGGCACGTGCAGCCTGCAAGAAGATATAGCCTTCGAGATTTGTCTTTTTTTACTCCGAGGAAGTGGTCGCTGGGAGTTTGATTTGGGCATGACCTATGTAGAGATAAAACGTAATAAATGACGTCGCATAAAAATGTTTGAAGTCACAAGTACGAAGATCAGATGAATCATTGTACTGCCCATCACTCTCATGGTGCCTGAACAATTGCCACGCCAGAGTTCCTCTAGTAATTTTTTTGTAAGAAACTCTACGCCAGTTGCGACACCCTTCCACCCCCACCCTTGTATTTCTCGGGTACTCCAGTTGTAGAAGTGCATGCTGTGGTCCGTCGTACCATTTGTGTATGTATTGTGAAGATAATGTGTGGCCTTAGCCGACCCTTCTGACGATGGTAGTCTGATACTGAGGCTTGGCATAATCTGTGGCATGAAAAAAAAAAAAACACAGTAAGAGCACTTCTCAAGAATGCTTGAAACTTGGCAAGTTGGGGAGGTTGCGTGATTCTTGTGCTAGCATAAGAACACAAAAATGAGGACATGCATAAAGATATGCTTTACGTCCAGCCTTCCTGTTCCCCAAGCTTCCCACCCCCAGCAACGTGTCTTGAACTTCACTTGTTCAGCCTTGTTTCTTCAGGTTTGTGTCCCTGACCTTGTGTTCTTGTGTTAGTGCAAGAGTTCTGGAGCACATCTCAACCCCAGTTTTTGTAATGGAGTGATTTGGCCCTGCCAAGTTTCTTTAATGACTGGGATGGCAAAATGGTAAATTGTCTGCCTTCACAAACTTAAGTTACACACTTATGTGCCCATGTGGTACAATTCAACTTCGCTGGCCTTGTGGTGCAGTGGCAAAGGAGTTAAACAATCCAAATTTGTTTTGTGTTTTTTCATTCCTCTGTTTTTCGGAGAATTTCCAGCAAGGCATATCTAGTAAAAAAAAAAATCAATCACATACACACATGCAGCTTCTGTGACACCACTATTTCAACAATGAGTTAGCGCATTTGTTGTTTTTTATCCAATGGATATAGTAATGTAATAACTTTGGCTTTGGTTCGGCCTCCCTGAGCGTCTTATGCCTAATATTCCGAGTACCAGTACACAGTGGTAAGAGGTGACAAATGTCCACCGTCGACATCGGTGCTAGGCACTTAGGACACATTCTAAGGTTGTCACTTGCAGATCCCACCCAAGCAGCAGGGTGGCCCTGACACCTGCTGTCAGGGCCACCCCAACCCAAAGCTTCCAAACCGTGACAGCAACAGAGTGGATCGGAAAACTGGTCTGGTGCGCACCAGCCGAGTGCAGGAGGTAACATCTTCGTTCTGTCTTACCACCCTCTGCAGTCCAAGGCACAACAGCCACCGCCCAAGCCCCAGCCAAAGTCGCAGCAGCGGAAGCCGGAGCCGCCGGCGCGGCAGAACGGGGAGCGCATCGGCCGCAAGCGCAGAGCGGGCGCCGGGCGTACACAGGCCATCCTGGGCCTGTGCGACTCGTTCTCGTCGCAGTGCGACCTGCGAGGAAGCCGCTCTGCCTCTGCGGCAGTTCCTCCGGGGGCCGGTGCCCGGGCTGTGGAGTCGGTCCCAAGCCCTGGCCCCAACCTGCGACCCAAGTTTCCCGCCTTCCTGGCATCCATGGCAGCGGTTGAGGATTGGCCCACGGCTCGCGTCCAGCGTGTCGCCAGCCTCAATGCTATGGCCAAGGTACGCCATCCTCAGGGTTTGCTTTGCTTTGAGACACACTAAGGCAGTAAGGGGAAAGCTGTACTCGCAGATGAGTGGTGGAATGAAAAATGTTAGGGGCAAGATTAAGAGATGGAGGTAGCAGGGGGGATTAGAGTGTAAACGGGAGGAGCCAATATTTTACTTGCCGTTAAAAGGAAGAAGTGGAGTTGGGCAGGCCACATAATTTGTAGGGTAGATAACTTGTAGTCTATCAGGTTTACATGCCCAGAGAAGGGAAGCACAGCTGAGGATGGCAGGGAATTGGGTGGTGTGATGAAACTAGGAAATTTGCAGGCATAAGGTAGGGTTAGCTGGCACAAGACAGGGGTTGCCAAATTTATATATATATATTACTTTGTTATGTATTTGTTATATTCGTGTTCATTGTATCGTGATTGCAGAGCTCTGCGTCAAGGCCAACTTTTTTCTGCATTTCAGGTGCACATCTTGTATGAAAACGAGAGCCGCCCGGCCATCGTCGAAGCAGACGACACGCAGGAGGACTGCAAGGCCCTGGTGCCGCTGAGGACGGACCACCTGCCATCACCATCTCCGCCACCGCAGTCCCCTCCACCTCCATCTCCTCCTGCACCGACCACGGGGACCAAACGGAGGAAGAAGCCCACTGCAGTTGTTGCCCGTAAGGTGATCAAGCGGAAGCGGGATGTCCTCGACGCCGACGTGGAAATCATTGACACACGGCAGTGCCGTCGTATGGCCAGCCTCAATGCCCAAGCCATCATGGCTGCCAGCTACAGTCGGGAGCGCAGTAGCCGCAAGTTTGACAAGGAATCTCCATCATCATCCTCTTCCTCATCGTCATCGTCATCTTCGTCAGCAGCTTCGTGCGAACTTAAGGTGCCCCTTTCTGTCATGGCTTGCTTACTGTCTTAAAACATTTGTTAGAAACAATCCATAATGACTGTCAAAGGCAGCGATAGCTGCTTCTTTGAAATTGTTACTCATTCTTCTCTCATTTCTGATTGTTGATTAAGAAGCTTTAGCTAGAGGTAAACTCTGATTTCCCTATTGGCATACATGTAAAATGTAGGAATGCTTAGTTGTATGAGACAACTGCTGGACCAATTTGAATAAAGTGAATGAAGTTTATTGCATTTGGAGAGAGAGAGAGAGAGTTCTAGTGACTGTAGGAAGCAGAATATCAATTTATGGCTTGTAATTTTTTTATGAAAGTTCCCGAATATTGGTAAGTTTTAAAAAAAATCTAACCATGAAGTTTATGAATCTGTACCTCTGCACTGAAAACAGATATCACATTTCTAGTGAAGGCGCACACCACAGGCAGGAGGAGCAGCTGCGGAGCTAGCACTCCACCACTGAGATCACAGAGAACAAACCTTGTCAAATTTCCTTGCATTGGCTGCCGAGACAAAGTATTTCTCTGTTCCCATTTAATTAGATAGAGGCTCCCCAGCAAAAGCATCCTCCTAACAACGCTGCAAGATGTCTTATTTAGTGTTGCTTGTGTGCTACGTATCGGCATGGCAAGACATTGATGGACTGTCAAAATCGACTTGTAATGAATGTATGCTTCTAATGAATACAGATTGGATAAAACAAAGGTATTGGCACGTCGAATGCAACTTCGTTGTAACGAGGTACAAGTGTATCACGTGAATGTGTGCTGAAAGCTGCACAACTATACTGTAGACTTCCGACAATTTGACTCCTGTTAATTTGATTTTTCAGTTAATTCGGTCATGGCCAAAGGTCCCTGCCAACGCCCATACATATCTATGGGCCTAAACTTTCGGTATTTCAATTGTGGAATTGGCCTTCACCGGATTAGCTGGCTGGTCAAGCAAACATGCACCTGACCCCAATGGTGACCCCTGTGATGACTCCAATAATGGCAGCGTCTTTTTTGGTGGCACTTGGGGTACAGCGAATTCGCAGAACACACATAATCTGTTGTCGAAAATGCTTATTTTTGGTCTGCCCCACGAAGAATTAAAAGTGGGAACGGTAGCTCACAGTGAATTATTACAGTATTTACCTGACTATAATGGGCACCTTTGTTCCCCAAGAAAATTAGTCCGAAAATTGCTTGCATGGTGCAGTCCGTCATGAAACCAGATCCGCGTTCGCGCTGTTCGCAACAGATTAGCGTCGGAGCCAGCCAAGCCAGCATCGTAGCCATTGCCGTTGCAAGATGGCGACCAAGTTCTCGCAAAGCATGATGATGACGCTGTGCCGCTTTATTCTGGATATGAAAACTCATCTAAACAGTGTTAATTTACATGTTAAGCTAGCCGCAGCGAGTCTCGTCGCATGTTCTTGGTGTTCCAGAGAATTGCGTGCATTGCAGAACAAACTAGCCAAGTCTAGGCTTGGGCCACCATCCCGTTTGTGATTGTTGCAGAGTCATTTGATGAGTGCAAAGTAATTTGATAAATGCAGAATATCAAGCTCGTTATGGATCATACGTAGGATGACATGTCGTGGTTCTTTATAGACAAGTCTGTGAGATTTGGATGCCCATTAAGTAAATAAATCTATTATGTTAAGGTAAATTTCACTCGTTTCACCTTTTCTAATTGCCAGAATCGGAGGCATGCTACATGTTTCTTACTAAAAGATCGGGAACACATTGGATGTATACTTTGTTTAGCAGCTGTTATGTCACTTCTACATTAGTTTTCTATTTTAAACCCATAAAAATTGTCAGGGGGTTCGATTTGGGGGTGTGTTGCATTCAGCGCAAATACTGACTAGTGAATCAGGGGTGTGTTTCGACGTGTTTTCCTGCCTCTTGTTTCATTCCGAATTGTTAGAGCAATTTCGTCGGTCCCGTCATAGTCGAATGAACGGTAAACTGTATTTACAGACACTATTCTGTGGCAATGAAGAGAAAGCCGCACAAGTAGTAAGAGCACTTCTGTAAAACCTCCCAACATTTTTATTCACATTTGTTTAAGCCGGGGAAGAGAAAACAAAAATGTCTTATTTACGACAGCACAATAAGACGAAATGCCCCATTGAGTGTTAAATTTGACTTGTTCTTCTGCATTTCTCGTCGGCATTTGGGCACATGTGAAACAATCGCACGCGGAACCTATGCTGATCCACTATCTGTTCCAAAAAACCTAGAGAGCTGTCGAACTCAGCTGCACTACTTGATGCAGTAACACGTGCACAAAAGCTCTGCCCCTGTAGCTTTCCCATCATTGCCACAGAAAGTAGCCTGCGAGTAAACAGGTTTATTGTGGCAAGTCACCGTGCTGAACATTCATCGCTGTCTGATCCACTCTTTTGCTAGGTCGTACACCACCACCATCAGCAGGAGATTGTTGTCTGCTCAGTGCAGACGAAAACCGTCCACAAGACGGTGCAGGAGAAGGCCGAAGTGCCAGTGTTGCCCATCGTGCCCAAGGGGCCGCACGGGGAGGTAGTGAGGCGGCCGCGCAAGAACGACGCCAAGGGGTCGTCGTCTGCCGACGCGACGGCGTCGTCCTCATCGGTGGCGGTGAGCGAGTACCGCGAAGTGGTGCGCATCAACACCACCAAGGAGATGGCAGTGAAGGACGAGCGGCGCGAGAAGGAAGGCGTCACACACCTCTACCACTACCACACCAAGGCCACCTGCCTGCAGATGCAGACGACGTACAGCGGACCTCCGAGCCCCGTGCCGTCACACCCCGCAGTGCTGGGCCCTCAGGCACCGGGGTATGACCGGGGTTTGCACTCGGAGTGTGCATGGTGGGTCTTTTGCCTGGAGACTGACACAAGCGCTCCTCTCGTAGCTTTCGTTCCCCGCGATGGAGACTGCCACGTGGCATGCGCAATTGGTAATCCGGAGCCGCGGCTGATTGTATGGGGCAATCTCTTCTGTATGTCACTTTAGGGGAGGCGGGCGAGAATGTCCTTTGCACAGGGCCAAGAGTGCTGTGCTGGCACCTTAGTGCCAGGAATGGTGTCGCCTTTAGACAATGATACCCCTGGTGCCGAGTGACATGAAATGTCGCTAGCATGACTGTATCCTCGAAAGCAATTGACAGAAAGTTACACTCTTGGCAACACAAATGTTTCGTTGCTTACTGTAGAAAGAAGATGCAAATGGAAACAGCATTTTGGAGCATCAGAATGGCAAGTCGTATTGACAGGACCGAAGCCGTACTTAGTATAATTTAATCCTCCACTCTAAGTAACAGAATTCCGGATTCATACGTACCTCCTCCTTTTATGCCTGTTGATTTTGGAATAAATTTTAACACGAAAGTGTTTTATGCCGGGGTCCACCAAGACTTCACTGACGTATTTCCGTCACGGAAATACGTCAGCTTACAATGTACACGAACATAATACAAAGAAAGAAACCAGAAGAAAAAGTTCCACAAACATGCAAAATTTGGAAATCGAACCCACGACCTCTCGGTCTGCTACGATAGATCGCCGAGCGGTTAACCCATTGCGCCACAAACGCATTTGCAGAGAGCTACACAGACGCGCCTTATATATCTAACACTCCTCCGTGTACCCGCACTCTTGCTCGGGGCGGTGCCGCCGCCTACGAGCAGAAAAGAGAAGTACTACATTATGACACTAACGCACACCGACAGTGAACGCTTCGGTGGTCTTAGCACTACGACGCCTCGATGCCAGCATTCGAAGGGACGCTGGCATCAAGAAGCACTACCAACGCCACTTAGGAGGCGTTCACCGTACTCAGCAAAGCGGAGCGTGGCCTCCGCAATTAGCTCTGAAAATGTTTCTGAAGTTGACCGCGGAGGCTGCAATTACGACGCGCTGTACGCGCTGATTTGACTCGGTGACGATTCAGTTACGTGCTTTGTCTTGCGCGTTGTATTAGTGTGTCAGTTACGTGCTTCGTCTTTCGCGTTGTGCTAGCGTGTGCAGCGTAGTGCACCTTCCATATGCACGACGGTTGCTCATGGTCATCGACGTTGGTAGTCGTGATGGAGGAGACGTGCCACCAGGCGTCAGCGTGGGTGCATCAACGCCTAAGGGCGCTTTAGCCACAAAACACCAATAGACATTATATATCAATGTGCAATAAACATTACACTACTTCTGTGAAGACACGTTTCACTTTCGTGTTCTATACCGATTCCTATATAAGAGGGATCAACCACATTTTTTTTCAAAGGCCCTTAAAACTTGAAACACGTGCATCCCTTAAATTCCATGAAAATTAGGGTGGATGCAGTTTCGGGCAGAAGCATAGCTAGCATCCCACAGTTGTCCTTGTATGGGGTGGGGGCACTCACAAGTGCTGTGTGCAATGTGTGATAAGACCGATTCACAGTGCAAATACTGTCTCATTGTGCGGGCATATTAGTGTTGTCTTTATTTTGCAGGTGTGCGTTTGTAGTGGCCAAGTTCTGTATTTACTGAATCCATTACTGTTGGTCACCTGTTCAAAACGACACAGCTAAATCGCCATCACTGGGCGGCAGTTCAGAATATACGCTGAAGGTAATAGTCGAGAGAGACAAGCAACTTTCGATGCACATCAAGGATAAATGGATGTAGCCTGTTTCAACCTTCGCAAATTCTTAGTCAAATATTGCGCACGAACCGCGAGACTGTGAGCACGTTTTGCTGGCATGCAATTCTCGATTGCTGCGTGGTCATGTTCATGAGCTATGTTGTGTAATATGTACTTATAATCCATGCGGAAACTGAAATACCTTTTGAACCTAGTAAGAAAATCCTGATCTGTGGACAGCGCTGCGGTGAACGTTTGAACGAAATCGCGTTATGCTTGATGCAGCAGGGAGCTCGCATAAAAGATTGCTCTCTGTCTTTCCCGAGATGTTCGTGGTCCCCATTTTAATGCGGAAGCATTACATGGCTCATGAGGTGGAAAATCCAGCATTGACGTGACCGTGATGGTGCAAAAAAGTCAGGAGCCTAAGTGAGCCAATCGAGGTAGTTCATGCGTCAGTTAAGGCAAAGTTAATTAAGATATAGTCGTTCCTGGCCATGCATTACGTGGGAGCAAGAGCTCGTTAATGCATATGCACCATTCGAGGTCTTCTGTTAAACAGGCCAGTTCACAAGGGCCAACTGCAATGAAAAGTAAATGTTGCACTCCTTGTGTCTCCATTCATTTCAACTTTCTTTTCAAAAGTTTGTTTGTAAGCGTACTTCTTGAAAGTCTTTGCATTCATTCCAGCATGTAGCTTAGGCTTTAAAAAGAATGAAGCGTTTCGGGGCTGCCCTTTTAATTTTCGGCACCAAGTGGCACAACGTGGCGTTTCGAACGCGCTTGCAGGTATTATGGTCCACCGTCGTACCCTCCCGCCCTGACGGGTCCGCCGCCTCCCATGGCAGCGGCGGCAGCAGCGGCGCTCATGCCCCCGCCAACGGCCAGTGCTAGCTCGGCAACTGCTCCTCCTGCCTACGGTGTGAACCATGTCATGCCCATGAGCGGGGCGCCAGTGCACCGGCACTACGGCAGCGCCTTCACCGTGCCCCACTATGGACATGCGGTGCCATACCCACAGGCAGAGTACAGTGAGTAGTGCCCCTCCCCTCTACGGAGTTTGTCCCAACCATACAAAACAGACAGTGACGCTAGGGGAAGCACAGGGGAAATTAATTGACATGCTTAATTGAAATGGTAGAAATAATAAGGTAGACGGAAATGAAAGTAGAGAAAAGGCTAACTTGCCGCAGGTACCGATGGCTTTTATTTTGCACTTAGCAATTGGGCTACCCCGGAATTCATCCTCACTTTCTATCCTAGGTTATGTGTAGATCAGCCATAGGAGTGTTAGCCAGGGCCACTCACGGCCTTGGCAGACTTCCTTTTAACCACAGGCATGACATAGCATAAGAGCAGGCAACTGGCCAATGAGGCCACGCATACTGCCTCATGGCATCAAGGCTGCCAAGGTCGATCCCTCGCTATGCAATGAGCGAGATGAGTTGATTTCTTTTTTGGTTAATTGCAGTTGAGCAAAAGCCACGCAATTAGGTTTGTCAACAGGGTGTATGTAGCTTCAAGAATTCAAGTTTTCGTAGCCATGTGTGTTTTTCTCTTGTGCATTGCATGTTTGTGCGACAAACCTGTGATTGTTTCTGTCTCATTGTGAGGTCATCTCTGGTCTTTGCACTTCAGCACTGAACATGCAACATTGTTCATGTGGTAAAAAGAAACGTTGCATGAAACGTGATTCACAACTACGCAAGCCTTCTTGAGTGCAGTTAGGTTTTGACAGATAACAGCCATAACTTCTTTTCCTTGTTTTGTTTTTGTGTAAGGCATGCCTAAACGATCCCCGTGGGAAATGATCTTACGTGTAAAAAATGTCTTTGAAAAATAGTATGAGTAGTTTAACGTATTCTGACAGTCATCAAATGCCCTCAAAATTGGCCCAAGTGCAGTTTCATGTCACACAGAATTCTGGGAGTTCACCCACAAACTGACCCTCGGGGGTGGGGATTTTTTCTCTATGGTTCCAGTGCCCAGCTACTACCAACCTGCGGGGCCAATGATCCAGCCGCCGCCGCACGACCAATGCCTCATTCACAAGCCCGTGCCGTACCACCCACAGCATCGGGCCGCCCCAGTTCCCCCGCCTCCGCCCCCCAGCGGGTTCCCCTCTCCTCACTGCCCTTCCCCCCTCTGCCCCCCACCTCCTCCGCCGCACTGTTACTCGGAACACATGCCTTGCAGTCCCCCTCCACAGCCCCAGGGCAGCGGAGCCCCAGGCCCCACTCCTCCCCAGGGCTACCCGCCCTATCGGCCCGGCCCCTACCATGCCCAACCACCTTTCCAGCCGCAGCCTGCCTCTAGCTCGTCCAGCGCTCCGCCCCCAGTTTCGTCATCGGGCGTGGCTCCGCCTCCGGCTCCACCGCCCCAGTCAACCACCGACTCTTATCAGATGTCGACGACGGCGTCTGCAGCGACTGTTCCCAAGTCGGAGCCCGTGACACCGCCGGAAACCAAGTCACCGTCGCAGGGCAACGACTTTTCGGACGCTTCCAAAGCGGCAGGAAAGGACGGCGGGGCCAATGGCGAGTCGCGGACAACCCCCTTCCAGCCGGAAGCACAGCTGTCCGTGGCCGAGCCTCTAGTCCTGACAAAGAATGCGCCCAAGCCACCACCGGTGAAGCCAATGGCAACGACGCTGCAATCGGAGACGAACATCACGGCTATAGAACCGGTCGCGGCCACAAAGAAAAGACCAAGGAGTGTGGAGAAGCAGATCAAGGCTGGCACAGTGGCAGCGCAACAGAGATTGGGCCGAGCTTCGTCGGCAGAAGAACGAATGACCGACAAAAAGTCCTCTTCGGCAAAGACTGTGAAACGGAGCTTCCTGAAGACCAGCGAGACAGATAAGGTACCACTTTGCGTTAAGATTGAAGCGATAGGCATCGTGTTAGCCATCAGACAATGATGAGGCCAAGGAAAGCACGGGGCAAATGAACTGTTCTGCATTTTTAATTGAAGCATAGAAATAATAAGGCAAAGGAAAATTAAAGTGAACGAAAGCACAACTTGCTGCAGGTGGAAGCCAAACCCACGTCTTCCGCTTTTCTCTACCATAGAATGGCCACCACGGTAATCCTTACACCAACTTTCATGACCACGAGTGGCACTGGCCAACACTGCCAGAGCTAAATCTAGGACACACAGTGTAGGGGAGGACGGGCTAGCTCAACTAATAGAGCATCACATGCCTAATACAGATGCAAACAACACGAGTTTGGCTCCCACCTTCCGCAAATTCTCTTTACGTTCCCTTTCATATCCCTTTTTCTTATTTGTGCATTTCAGTTAAACAAACAGTTCGTTTCCCTAGTGCTTTCTCTGATATTCTTATGTTTGTTTGCTAGCATAACATAACTTATAAAGGTCAAGCCCCTCGGTTTCTCTCGTTCTTCTCACTCTGACATTTTGTTAGTGTTACTTGCCGTGGGGGCTCAGTGGATATTATGGTGCACTGATGTTGAGCATGAGATGGCTGGTTCAATTCACAGCCCTGGCTTCCACATTCCAATGGGGCAGTATGCAAAAACACTCGCATACTTTGATTTAGGTGTATGTTAAATGACTTCAGGTGGTCTGAATGAATCTGGAGCTCATCACTGCAGTGTCACTAGTATCCTGCAAGTTCCTTTGGGACGTTATGCCCTGTAATTCATTTTTATTGTTTTGGTGCGACTGTTAATGAGACTTTTGCAACTGTTAATGAGTTGCCAGATTTACTGCAGCAGTTGAATCGGTCGTACTTTCTAGTTGGAGAGGCAGACCTGTGGGCATAAATAAGCTCGGTGTCAACTCGGAGTTCCCCATTCAAATGCACGGGAAAAACTGGAAGTAGAGAACGGTTGAACAGACTTGAATTTATATAGTGTGCTTCATAAGGAGCGAAAGCTAAATTTTGCCTACTCTGGCAGCAACATTTTGATTTAGGGCCTGTAATATTTTACAGAAATCGCCAAAAAATCGGTAAATAAAAACATCGAAGCACACAGTTCGCAGCTCTGCACCTGTATGCCAAAAGCAAATATCAAGATTCTGTGATCTGCATCTGTAGGAGATCTTCTGAAGTGGACCAACTTGATTTGCAAGTTGGTGCCTGTGCTCTCTTCCATCCTTTGCCTCTTGCACTGTTCCCACAATGTGCAATTTTGCCCAGCTCTTTATTCTTTTGGAGATTGGTTTAGTGGAGCTTGTAATGCAAATGGTTCGTGCTTTAAAATGCACAGAAATAGTTGACAAAAGGCTGTTAGTCGTTAAGCATTGGTGTTCTTTTTTTTTCCCCCCCTCTTCGTTACAAAATGCTTTTGGTTAAACGAGTAAGAGGGAGTGCACCTACCCCCAACCCTTTTGGAGAAATGCTGCTTTTGTCCAGCGAGTGGTAAGCAGTATAGCTCCGTTACTGGTCATGTCAGTATTTATTTAAATCCACCCATGTAATGAACAAAGTTGTTTGCCTTCTTGTAAGCCGATCCCTCCTCACTCATTTCAAACTTCCCCTCATGATACCACTCCAGGTGTGCCTGCCGGCTGCTAAAAACGGCCTCAAGAAGTCTCTTCCAAACCATGTGGCAGCCGTTGGAGTCGCGGAGAAAAAGAGGCTGAGGCTATCTGTCGGACCAGAGGAGACCTCTCCAACAGAGCTGTCGTCCGGAACAGCGGAAAACGTTTCTTCTTCCGCATCCGCGGTGTCGACGCCTGTGGCTAGCAAGAAAAGTGCCGTCGTGACGAACACTGCCAACGACAGTGAAGGTGGTGTGAGCGAACATGCTGCGAGCCTGCCCCCGGGCAAGCCGCGGAAGGAGAACGGCTCGGCCGGCACCGCGCAGCCGACTGCAAAGAAGGTGCAGTCGTCCTCTGTGACTGGTGCGGCGGGGCCGAAAAACTCTTCCCTGCTGCAGGCCAACAAGACCCCCGTTGTAGTGCTTCCCCCGAGACTGCTGCTGAGCAACAAGCGACTGCCGCGGAGGAAGTTTGCTCACGGGTGGTCTTGGGATGGCGAGCCCATCCAGAGGGTCGTCGTCATGAACGTGAGTGGCGATGAGGACGGTTTTTTGCCAAGTATGCGTACAGTTGGCCACAAAACCTTGCAGCATGCGTGTTCCACGGCAAATGTGAATTTCAGCTTTGCTAAGGCGTGGTGCTTCTAATTTAATGAACTGCTCATGTGTCACAAAAGCTGCTGCACATTGAAATTAATTTGAGGCCATGGGCCCAGGCTTTGCAAAAGTGCAGGTCTTTTTTGCAGGTCCCATGTCCTGTGAACATTTAAGCTCTAAGCTATACATTTTTGTATGGAGGGTATTAGATCTTGCAGTTGAGTGTGGGAGTTGGCCGACGTTGAGGAGAATTTGACAACTGAAGGTTTATTTACATTATTTACAGGATTAGCAGAAAGTAAAGAACAGTAATAAAGTCACCGACAGCCAGCAGCAAATCGGATGCTGCGGCCCGTGGCAAGAAGAATGTCTCTCTTCTCGATATGTCTTTTAACCCCTTCGGTCTCTCGGGGTCACGTCATTTTCAGCCAATCGTCGAGTCGGCTCAGGTGGCGTCATTTTCGGCCAATGGCGACGCCCCAAGGGCTGTACTCTTTGATGGCTGCCTTTGTCCGGCATTTCCTCCTCGCCTGGTAGGCGCTCGGTTGGCTGGAGGGGACGAGTCATTCTCGAACGACCCTCCAGAGCTGCAAAACAGCTTTGTTCGGGACGAGAGTCAACTACCTGAAACCGTGCCAGCCTCCCGGTGCACTTTTGGGAAGAGCCAAGCAGGGGGGAGACAAAGGCTTCATGCGCGGCAGACGAAGTGGGGATAATCAACCGGTTTGACAAAACCGATATCACTGTCGACGGGCCCTGCGCACCAGGATTGACAAGTGACGGCGAGTGGTTGAGCTCGAAGAACTTGACGAATGTCAGTTAATGGTCCATATCTAGCAAGGGATTATATTTTTGAAAGATTGTTCTCCTCTTCCTCTATTCATTTCCGATCATCTGTGCCGGCATGTGGCTGACCTTTGTAGGAATTGTAGCACGACATTCGAATTTTCATGCAAAAGTATGAAAAGAAGCATTAAAAAATACGGCCCAGCATGATCAAGAGGTGATTTCGTTAAGGTTCATAACAGCAGAAGCAAAACAAGGATAAAAAGTGCAGTAGCGCTAACTCCAGCTATATATCTTTCGTCACGTCAGGGAAGTGGTTCTTTTTTCACATTCTCGTGCATCTACTTCACATAAAATTGCAGAAGTAACTGTAATCAAGCGAAATACACTGCTTTGAATTCGAAGCAGGTCCAGGCAACACTGAAAGCAGCCTCTCACAATGCCAACGGTAACCAGGAACTGAAGTGCAAGTACAAAATTTTGACTACAAGATAACTCTAAATGCTTTTGCATGGCAAAGGTGTTCTTTGTGGAAAAGATCTATGAGATTGCTTTGTGAATGTAATGTCACTGCACTGTAATGTCACTAGCAGGTATGTTGAACACAGTTGCTCATAGAAGTACAAGACCTGCAGAATCTGTTTGGAGATGGCCCCATGAGATACCAGCATTGATGTTGGTGCTTCCGTGAATTACGTGACTGACAAGCAAAGTGACTAGCAGGAAATTGTGTTCTTGGGGGCCCGGATTGAGAGTGCACACACCAGTTTTTCAAATTTTTTAAAGAACTACACTACTTTCATTACAGTGAAATGTAGCGTAAACGATTATTTGCTGCACACAGTGTGCGCTTAAGCCTCATTATAACGAAGTCATGTCCGACATGAACATGCCTTTGTTACATCTGATATTTGTTATAAGCGTACGCGCTCATATATATGCATATATACGAGGAAAAATTGATGATCGGTTACGTGCGAAAGAAACGCAAGCATGATGCTTCTGACGGGTTAGCGAAGGGTCTCGTGTCGATTTTGGTGACCATTTGGTGGCTTGCTGTATACATAGCACGCAAACAATCTCTCTGCATTGTTAATATGCAACTGGGCAGTCAGTGTGATTATGCGAGATCAGCATGTTGACTTGCTGGCTGTGGGCCCGCCAAGACAAGCCATTGGCCAAAATGGTTACGCATTTCCATGCTGTTTCAACTTGCTCGTGCTGCCACAATATACTACTTTGAAGTGTGAGTGAACAAATATACATTTTCTTTGCTGTAATTGATAGTGTAGCAGTCTTAAAAGGAGAACAGTACAAAAACTAGTTCGCTGTAGGTGAACATGTGTCCTGAAATTAAAGGCCGAACACTATTGCAGAATTTGTAAAGGCATTTCACTGGTTCCTTCTGTCTGATGAGTGCGTCTCTCCACTGAAAACTTTTCTTGTGGCCCCCATGATCAGGAGACACGCCACGGCTTACAATTGGATAAAGTGCTCGAGTGAAGTCGCCTGCGTGTGCAGGCGGCTTCACAAAGTTGCATGATACCTGAGATGTTGCTGACGCTCTTCTAATGGCAGCACGATGAGGTAGTGGGAAGGGCCCCACTGTAGAGTATTTGCAATGCAACTTTAATGTGCGGACCTCTCTGCAGCAATGTTGTCTCGTACCTTGCTTTCAGCTTTGTTGTAGCAATAGGATAACCCTTCCTTGAAGTATGCAGTCATTGCATTTTACCGGTGCTAACATCTGGGGCAGAAACTTGGAGGTTAACAATTAGGCTTGAGAAGTTAATGACCACGCGATGAGCGATGTGAGAAAAAAAAGAAGTTATAGCGTAATGTTAAGAGACAGGAAGACAGCAGCATGGATTGAAAAGCGAAGGGTGTAGTCGATATTCTAATTGACGTTAAAAAGAAATGGAGCTGGGCAGGCCATGTAATGGTAGAGCAGATAGGTAACCGGTGTGAAGAATTGGTGTGAAGAGAAGAAAAGCATAGTCGGGCACTGCAGAGGACTAGGTGGTGCGATGAAATTAGTAAATTTGCAGGCGTAAGATGGTGTCAGCTGGCGCAAGGCAGGAGAAATTGGAGATCACTGAAGGGGCCTTTGTTCATCAGTGGACTTCAATAAGCTTATGAAGATGATGGCAGTAGAATAGAAAGCAATTTGTGATCCATCGGGGCGAAGCATCGCTTTGACCACTCATGAACGCAAAAAGCACCGAAAAGCATTAGCGTCGGGAGGAGGCATTGCTACAAAATCGCCACCCTAGTGTTATATTTACTTCATTATCTCAAGGTTCGACTGCGTTTAATTTCTCCGTTTCTTGTGGTGTCTTGAGTTCTAAGCATTCTCATCTCTCTTGGCAGAACGAGGATACCCCACGCTTCCGGCTGTGCTTCCCAGCGATGCGGCATGTGGAGGGTGATGTAATTCGGGTACGGGACTGCGTGCTGCTCCGGTCGGGACCGCGCAAGATCGACCTGCCATTTGTGGCCAAAGTGGCGGCGCTGTGGGAGAATGCGGACGACGGCGAGATGATGATGAGTCTTCTGTGGTACTATCGTCCCGAGCACACGGACCAGGGCCGCAAGTCTCACCACATGGAGGACGAGATCTTTGCCTCCAAGCACCGCGACGCCAACAGTGTCGCGTGCATCGAGGACAAGTGCTACGTGCTGACCTTTGCCGAGTACTGCAGGTGAGGGGCAAAATGTGAAGTGCCTCTCGTTTCGTTGTTATGATGTTGATGATCGATAATGGCAACCCATTTGAATCAGGCTGGTGACAAATAGCCCCCTATACTGTTTCATGCATAGGGCAATGCTACGAAGGCTACAGAGACTTCTCACACTACTCACATCTGCCACGAAAACCTAGTGCACCACATATGAAAGAGTTATATAGGTATGCGCACTGCATTCTATGCAATTGTAATTAGAATTAAAATTTAAGTGTCATGCTTTTATGTTGCAAAATATGATGTATTCATTATATGAAAGCCGTCAATTATCCTAACCTATTTACCTCTAAACAAGCAGAGTTAAATGTTTCTACGGCCAGCGGCCACAGCGCTTCACTTATGCTCGCGACCAAAACGTAGAATTTCGCATACGCTGGAAGCACAAATGTGCTCCAGTAATGAGTGATTTGACATAAACTTGCGCCCACAAGTTGTAGTTGTAATATATGCAGTAGTCATTCCGCAGAGAACATCTCGAATCAAGAACATCTGTACTGTGACACATATGGAATGGGACTTCTACGACCAGTGGCCTTAGTGCATCACTTGCGCTCGCAACCACACTACTTGCATAGCTTCCATGGCATTGCCTGCTACGTACGAAACGGTCACAGTTAGTATAATTGGCCACAGCCTCTCCTTTCCTTTCCCTTTTTCGTCCTTCTCTATAAGTACCAGAAATTACCGTATTCACTCGTGTAACGCCAGCACACTACGATCTTTAAAAACAGTCAAAGGAGGCTCGCTTGCTGAAACAAATGTAGCAAGAACATGTTATAGCATTATTACTTATATCTCTGTAACCATACCCATGCAGCTTACTTTGGTATCATTGTGTAGAGGATACGTCATGCATGTATTGCGTGCACAGATGACACTGTTGTCGCACCATGCATGATGCAAATGGAGCTATATTTATCCTTGCACACAGTGTTCAGAGAGGTGTATTTCAGCAGTACATTTGTCCATCCGAGCATGAATGGTCATTATTGAAAGAGCTCGCTATGCCATTTC
Source organism: Dermacentor silvarum (assembly GCF_013339745.2). Classification (NCBI taxonomy): domain Eukaryota; kingdom Metazoa; phylum Arthropoda; class Arachnida; order Ixodida; family Ixodidae; genus Dermacentor; species Dermacentor silvarum. The sequence goes on from NC_051160.1 coordinate 45,474,191, forward strand.
TAGTTATTTTTGTGCAGGGTGCATGCCTCTTACAAAGCAGGCTTGTGGCTGCTTGCCAAAGCCTCAAACTGCGCTCGGACTCCTACACAGAATAACACAACTGCTAGCAGCCAACTCTGAACACTTTCATTCATTTGTCCTCGTTGTTTCTGCTGTCCACTACTCTGAGATTCCCGTCACCTTGAAGCTCTCAATGACAGTTTCAAACGAAACCGCATGCCACGCATTCAAAGCCCACATGCACACTTCTTGCAGTGACGGCTTCGTAATGAGCCATGAACACCACGCCGCTTAATCCGTTAAACAGCACAACCAATACCGTCGAAGCATCCTGGGTCCATGCCACAGTGTAATCGCGATCTGATGGGATACCATGGCAATATCTATGTCGACAGGACAGTAAACAGTGCCATCCAGTGGCATATTGCAGAAAAATAACCAGCGTGCAGGGAGTGGCCTCTGACATTGCAACACGCACACCAGTGCAATCTGGAGGCCACACACGTGGGTGCGCATGATGCTTCGTGAAACTTTTGCCAATTGTCACGCTCTGTATGAGGGGACGAGCCTTACATGGTATTACCTAATACATGTACTGCTCTTTCTTGCTTCAAAAAAATGCTTACGTTTGCACGCCAAGCATTTCAATGAATGTGTCACTTCCTTTGCTTCATAGGTATCGAGCTCGAGCAAAGTTGCTCGAAGAAGGGATCCGGCCACCGATGGCAGTAGTGCCCGACCAAGAAGGCGGCTACGCTCGACGTGACAGGCTGCCTCCAGGTCGAATGGACCCGCAGATGGTGTTCTTCTGCCGGCGCGTGTACGACTTCCGTCAGAAGCGCATCCTCAAGAACCCTTCCTGAAGATGTCGTGCCCCGAGGCCCCCCCTTTCTCTCCTTCGAGGACAGCATAGGCAATGGATGACGCATTCCGACACAGCGGTGTGACCCACGGCAGTTCCCGTGTTCCACCTCCATCGTTTTTTTTTTTTTTTTCTAGTTTTCTGTTGTTCTCTCTGTTCATCTGTGGGCATCATATTGATGGGTTCCTTTTGTTTGTCTGGGCTGGGCTCGGATGTCATTTCGCAGTTTCCTGCCCTGATTGCTGAAGACAGCGTTGCACCCTGGTACTCGATGCATGTTAAGAGCGGGGACGCGAAGCGATGTAGCCGAGCTGCGGTGTGGTGAAAGGCGATTTGCCTCACCAGTCTCCAAGTTGAAACATGCTGCAGCTTGCGACTGTCGGTTTTCGAGTGCCGCTTTCATTGCCGTCAGCAGAGATCTGGTTTGGTGCTGTGGGGGCACCCTTATACAGTGCAATGAGTTGTGGAAGCAAGTTTGCAAGTGCAAGTGCTTGCAGTTCGGGTTATGAGGTGCGTGCGATAACCACGCACAGCAAGAGATTACCGAGAAACTCTACAGTCCATCTGAACTGAGCCCAAAGTTAACTAAGTTGCTGCTAACTCATCATTCGTCACAGCTGTTCAAAACGAAGTGCTGATTTTAAGATATGCTGTTCCTATGCAGTAGAGTTCTTCTGTTTGCACGTTTAGCAGTTAACCATCATTTATTCCATCCTTTCTGCAGAACCAGTGAGCTTGCACTACAAGATTTCTATAGCACATTGTACATCTGGGTATGAACAAAGCTAAAGCTTTCAGTCTGAAGACAACTGCCAGAAAAAGCAACGTAACCAAATGAAAGCCTGATCAAAAGCCCCATGCACAATCTAGTTCCTTGTAATCTGAGGACTTCGTGTTTGCTGCAGTGGGTAGTAGTAATATTAGTTCTGTAATACAGGTACCTGGGCAGTTTGTTTCATTGTATATTTGCAAGTATGTTTTGCTAATTGCTGCCGAATGGCCTCTTCCTTTTGGACCCTTCATCTGCGAAACGCTACTGGAGGGGCCAGCCGTACTTAAGGAAATATTGGAAGCCAAGCATTGTAAAGCCACTCTGCACACATGTTGTGGTACGTTTTCATCATACACTTGAAAGGCACAATCAGTTCAGAGCAGTGCCTCGAGCATATGTGCATTTGAACTCTGTGTACGTTAAATTTGTTAACACTTCCTATAGGTATTTGTGCCGACTACATTGTTTTGTTACTCTCACTAGATGTGAGATCCTATGTTAAAAACAGCTGCACCAGTTTGTGGCTGGTTGCTGACCTTCAGTGACTTCGTTGCATCCTCATTGTCACTTGCAAAGTTGCTTGTGTGTTGTTTCTCGTGAAAGTGTCATTTTTTACTTGATGCAGTATTTTTCCTTCTTTCATGTGTGAACGTGCAAGGAACGTTGTCGGCTGTTGTCGGCTCAGTTGTTTCAAGCCGGAGCATTGAAAAAGTTTGGCGCAGGAAAAATGCAACAGATGTCTTTGCCCCTGAAGATGAGCGCCATCGTGCTTCGAGCGCCCGAGTGGAGCACGCAGAGCCATTTAACATGCCACCAGTTTTGAATTCAATCTTCACCGCATATCCCATCTTCCCGCTCTTGGTTCACGAAAAAAAAAAAAATGCGGACGATTGGGGGGCTGAAGTCTGGCGCAAATGCAACGGCCAGAAGTTGGGAGCACATCCTGTAAATCGAACGCGGACCAATCACGATCAAACACGGACAAGCAGCATCTATCGTCACCCTTCAGGAGCAATCTACAGTCATCATTCCCCACTGTCAACTGCTGTGTTGCAAAGCTGTCCTCCAAAGACATTTTCAATCAGCACAAAGTAACTGAGGCGACGTGCGGCACCATAAGCGTTTGGACATTGCTGTGTTGTCAAAAAGCACTCGCGTACGCAAGCGGAGGTTGTGCCTCTGCGTGAACTTTGTTCCACTAGCAGTGACCCTGCAGAAACGGCAAGAGCAACATTGAATCAATGTGTTAGCGCCGTCACGAGCCATTCGAAACGGCACAGGAGCCCCAGGGTTCAGTGGCGCCCTCGTACTAGTTTGACTGAAGTTGTGGGGAGGGAGGGGGTGTGCTTCGTGTCAGGACTTGTGTTAATAATTTGTTGTGAAATAAATTCTCCTTTCTCTCTACCTTTTTTTTTTTTTTTTTGCTACTGTGAAACCACCGTGTGCATGTGCGTTAGGTGTTTCTTTAACCTAGGAGCCTCTTTTTCTTTTTTTTCTTTTCCTCTTTTTATAATGCTGCTTAGTTGCACTACAGTGCAACAGCACTTTGCCATCTGCTGCTGCAACACTCCGTAATGTGAACTGTAGCCACTGAAATTTCCTCGTCCTTTCATTCATTGAAAGGTTCCCGCTTGCCTTAATTTTTTACTCTACGTTGTACAAAGAACTACCCTACTAATTTTTTTATGATTTCACCTTTGGTTTGTCAGGTTTGCCCGGGATTGGTGGTCTTACACGCTGTGCCACTAATTTCATCTTTTTTCTCCCTGCATTTATGCAAATGAAACAATGCCTATCTATATATAAATACATATATAAATATATATATATATATATGAGAGTATATAAAGATGCACATATTGTGTTAGTCAGTCATGAAATTGTCAGTTTTGGCAACTTTAGATTCTTCTTTCACCCCATTTTGTTTTCGTTTTTTTTTTTTAATTGCACGCCGACTTTAATATATACACTTGTTTTCTGCATGCTTCTGCAGCCTGTAGATTTTTGCCCCTTTTCATTGTGTGTTGCATGTACTTTTGAGGATTCGTCTCTAAAGGTACAGACCCGCATATTTATTTTTAGCAATCCACCTGCCCACTTTTAAAAATATATATACAGATAACAGTTGAACCTCATTATAACGAAGTTGCGTCTGACACAAAAATACCTTCGTTATATCACTATTCATAGTGTTAAAGAGTAACATTCTAGATTTACTTTGTTATATCCGATAATTCGTTATACCCATGTTGACTATGTGGAGGTTCAACTGTATCTGAACGCTGAAGAACTCTGCAGGGTGGACATAACAGGGGTGGCTAGCCCGTATTGATGCTAAAAGCCAGTGCATTATCTGTGACTTCACAAGAGCTGCTGCAAAATTGTTTGCATTCAACTTGACATTAGACACTTTATGTAAGTGTTCCATTCTTTGCTGTTTCCATCTCCGCCGGGGCAAGCCGTAGTTGTAGGACTTGGAAGTCTTCTAAGCTGTGTTCGATATGAGGGTCCACTCTATATAGACCTCTGTAAATGTGACAAAAATCGCTTCCCTGCGTTTCAGCCCCTCGCACCGGCCTATCGGGGAGCTTTAGGTACCCCGGATTCCTTGTGGCTGTTGGGTAGTCCTCGCACTCTTCAGGAAGAGTGGAGGAAAGTGTGCCGAACCACATTGCCACTCTACTGGTTTCGAAGTCCAACGGCATCTCGGAGACCAAGCATTTGAGAATGTGCGAAATGTTTGTATGGCCGTTAGGCGACTCCCGTGTGTGTCGCTCTATACTAGGTAGTTCTCGCCACAAATTGCCCATAAACGCACGTTCGTCAAGCCCGACAGCCCTCATTCCTTGAGAGTATTTTGAGCCGTGTGTTGAAGACTGCGGTGGGTTCGCGAGACTTTGCAGCTCTTGCTGTATGGCCCACTTTCGAGGACTTTTGATGTCTCCAAGCTTGCTAGTGGTAGCCTTTTGGTTTGCGCTTGTGCGGTGTGTTTGGTGCGCAGTTGTGGTATCTCCTGCAGTGTTGCTTGCTGTCTGTTAGCTTTGTGGTGGATTTTTTTTTTTTTCTCTCTCCTACAATGCTAGTGACAGTGGGCCCAGCATAAACTTGTGCCTGTGGAATGGGGCACATGCCCCTCCTCTCCACGCTGTGTGGCTGTGAGGGTCAGTGCAAAAAAAAAAATTACTGGGGCATTGTTCTTCAGAATGATGCAATGCTTGTCTTTTCGGACTGACGCAGCGTGTGCTTTCTTTGTCGAGTTGCTCCCCCCCCCCCCCCCCCCCCACGAAAGCTTGTCACTTACCGGGTTTTTGTTCAGCGAATCTAGCTGCTGCTTTGTGTGCAAAACAAAGCAAGGAAATCGGCTGAGTTAAGCCTAGAGGAACGAAGGATTGGTAACGAGGACTCGCGTGCTGTGAAGCGTTAGTCCTAGTTGATACGACTGACGAGCGAAGACGTGACAGTATCGGTCGCCAGGTTTCGATGCCCCTATGCTTTCGGCCTTACGCTGCTCCCGTCCTGATGCATTACATCTGCTTCGTTCACTTACGATGTTCATGTGTCATAAGAGCGTCGTCTGCCGCAAACGCCGACTTGTCGCAGGCCGCGTCCGTCAGGACATCCGGGGATAGCGTCGGGAGATAAGGGTTTCGGTACTGGGCGCCCTAGTCAGGCGTTTTCCTGAACCGTTGCGGAATGATTGTGCTTCACGGCAAAATGCAACTGGCGTCGCGCGCGCAGCTTGTAATATTATGAGTCGGCGAATGCATTTGGCATGGTTTAAGTGTTGTTTTGAAGATTAGTACGATGGGCACGGAGGATTTAGCAGCAGCTCGCAACACTAGCATGCTAGTTAGTACCGTTTATAGTAACCTGTAGTACAACACTTTGGCGTCGGAGCCAGCGTTCCCCCTTTTTCCGCCTCCCTCCGTTTTTTTTTATTGGCCATTTTGCACCATGGCGAGACACTGTCAAATTCGTTGGCTCAAAGCGCGAGCATGGCAGAATTTTACTTTGCCCAGTATTATTTCGGACATTTGTAAATTTTGCCATGTTGGAAGCAACCCTGGGGTGAGCCAATCAGGTTATGACCGGATAGCGAATTCGACAATATGGTGGATCATGCCAGAGTTCAGGTGACTTGTGCACAAGATCGTCCGCGCTTCTCGGAGAGATGTGTACCTGGTAGCATAATGCCGTAACGACGCCTGAACGTGTTAGTCGCGAGCTGTCGCTATAATCTGCCTGCGCCGTCGCTTGGTACTCTTTGAAAGTGGGCAGTTCGGGTGTGCAACTGCCGTGAGCTGCGTTCGCGGGTATGAAACCCGGCGGATGCGACACCCTCGCCGCTTTGCGTCGGCCCATCTCCGATGTGCCTAGAGTTGAATTACTGTATATGCTCCTTACGGGATACAGTGACTCTAGGTGTGTCCGAACTACCGAATTGATCAAAAGTGCAGCTAGAAGCTTTCAGGAATGTCCCGCAATTAATTGGGCGCGGGTTAAACTTGGGGGGGGGGGGGGGGGGGGGATAATCCCCACTGTCGACATCCCCGTAACTCGTTGGCTTGCCATCTGGAACTTCGGCATTTCCTGCTGTAGAATGAGCCTCATTCGTTTAGGCATCGCTCTGGTCCCGTACTCAGTTTTGTCTTCGTACTTGTAGCAGCTTGACCAAATTGAAAGACGCTAGTTTGCCTTCCGCACGGTGCGTTTCTTGTAGATTGCTTTAAAACACTGTGGTGCGGCAGGATTATCCCGTGATGCACCTGAAACATCTCTTCCGTGACTTCCATCCCCCCACCACCAACCGTTGGCTTTGCGTACCTTACAGTGTCCCATGGCATATCGCATTTGTTGGTGGGGCCGTCTGTTCGAAGTGTTCTTCCGATTGAGTTATTCGGCAAACTGCCATTTAGGAAACCATCGTGGCTCCGGGCTAAAGTGACGCAGAAAGACACGGCTGGGCGCTTTCAGAATCCGATTTTTTTTTTCTCCCGTTCTGCTTTTATGTTTCAAGCTGAAAGACCACTCTATCGATCGATCTGCTAGACTACCCCCTCGCACATCGTGTGTCGTGTTGAAGTGACCGAAGAACGCCCATCTGTGATAGGTAGTAGTTTATATACTGGTGACGTCAGCGACAGCCGTATTTGGACTCGACCGGCATCTCTGTTCTTTTTTGGGGGGGGTGAAAGAAAGGACCGCGGCGCTAGATTTCCGCAGCCGCGTCCTTATGATGCAGACGGCGTCTGCGCAGTCTCGTCTGTTCGACAGACGCGTCGAAAGCAGACGACGCTTTTTGGCGGTCTCTCGCGCACCGACGCCGCTTTTGAGAGAATCGCGAAGCGCTCTCCTTTGGGAGCACTGCCTATATATTATATATCTATGTGCGACAACATTTCGAGTATCTATACTATGTGTATCGGTAATTGTGCCTCTGCGAGTGGCTTAGAAGCAGTACTGGTGGTCTGTTGCCGCGCGGTGTACTTTTCTTGAAGTTACTAACATCCTTGCCGGGTCGCCATCTTCACGTGTGTTATCGCCTCCCCCTTTCCCCATTTTTCATTTTCACTGCGTTGTTTGCCCGATCAGTTTGTTCGTGGATTTATGTGTGTTGTTGAACCTCCTGTTCTCTTTCCCCTACACAAAAAAATCGAAAGTGCATTTGATAATGAGAGTAATAAAAAGAGTGAAAAGAAAGCTTTGTAGCTGTCTTTTTTGTGCCCGGTCCTTTTAAAAGCACACTAAAGAGAAACTATCCGTTTATACAGCTGACGTGTTTCATGAAAACTCTTACACAATGACAATAACTAGCGGAGAAATAGAAGACCAAACTTGCCTCTTTTGAAATACGTGCCCAAACCGCAACGCCGGTAAGTCAGCATTACGTAACGAAATTCGGGAAGGTTTCGTATTTGGCCCGTCTTGGTGCATAGGCAGACCTCAAAAGTTCCTGTATTGCTGTCTCTGGTTCACGTCGGATATACACTTTAATCATCCTACGTTGACGAACACTCAACTAAACCGTAAGACACTCTAGTGACGTCACCGAGAAGCTGCGTGGTGGGAGAACTTCACGAGGGCGTCGCGCCCGTCTTTCGTTTTGTACAACTTTTGGCTTGCCAAACTTCCGCTCGCTATGAGGGCAAGTTTTTTTGTTTTTCCCCCTCGATATTTAGGTACGTAGTCTACTTACTGATACAGGTTAACTTATGCTCGCGCGTTCGTCGTCTTCTGCCACAGCTGGTTCCGGTGCAACCATAAAGGCCAACTGCAACGAATTTCGAACCGCGTAGAAAGCCTAGACGCAAAGCAGCGTCCATGCAAAATTTTGCGTTCTAAATGCGAGTAAATGCACCACGAAAAGCATTAAGTCATTTTAATTTTCTTTTATTCGTGTCGACGCAGGACTTGCAACGTTTAGGGCTGCAACACTATAGTGGCACAGATTGCGAACAATCAACTTTACGCAAGGACTAAAATCGTATTTGTGAACAGACCAAACTAAAGAACAAGGAGTATACACGAAATGTGTCCTCTGCGTAAACACCAGGAAGTCGAACTCACGCACAGCACCGTACACCCACACGCGGTATAGGTGCAATTCGGACCTCTGATGTCGGCCACGGAGATTTGCATCACACTGACACATCTAGATAAGAATTGACGGCTGTTACACAAAACAATTGGGTATTCGTACAAGCACTTTGCACCATCCCGACCATTCACTCGATAACTATAAACGAGTAAAATAAGTATAGACCAAGACGTGAGCATCTGCGTATTTCCTGATTTAAAAAAAAAAAAAAAACTATACTGCCACAAATGTATGTGCGCATTCTCAACCACATTCCGGGCGGTCGTCGCATATATTATTTCGTGTGAAAGTCGTGGTTTCTTCCACCACCCGCCAGCTATGGATCATATATATCTAGAAGCCTTTCTTGTCTGTGTAGGTAGCAAGCTTGGGCCGACATCAATGGATAGAGGCATGATCGGCTAGGCCGGCGGAATCGTCTTGCTATGCAGTCGGCAACCTTATTGTGCTCTTCCACGTACGCGACTGCCATATGCCTCTTATAAGATGCCGCCGTTCAGGGCTAAAGTTTGTCAGTAGGACGTCCGTCTGTCCGCGATTAATGCCAGCTATGCCTCTTGCAATTGATACGCCATGACCAAACAGCAGAGCAGGAATTTGTTCGGCGAACATGTTGGAGCTGCTTGGCGTGTCGCATGTGACAGGCACAAGAGCGCTTGAGGAGCGGAGGGATGGTCACATCGTCGTCGAAGATACGTAAATGATCACGTCGCTGATCTTCACAGGGTACGTTCGAATCTGCGCCCATCCAAAACGTGACCGACCTGGCCGGAATGTTTATAATAGCGCCGTATTCCTGCAGGAAATCCATTTCCAATATCACGTCTCTGCAGTACTCCGGCAAAATTCTGGCAGTGCATTTGCCTGCTGGGGTCATCAATTGACCTCCCGCCGTTCTTATGTGGGGACCCGTCCATGATGTCTTGACTTTATTAAGGCTATCGGCGAGTTTCTGGCTGATTATCGAGAAATCGGCCTCAGTATCTACTAACGCGGTTACTGGGTAACGTCTATAAAAACAGCGAGGTCGGCATTTACGACTTCCCTTGGGTTCGGCAGAAGCATATCGTCCGATCGCACAGATAGTGTTGCGGGTGTTATAGCATTTCGACGGTCGGTAACCTCCCCCCTAAAGGTCGCTCCTGTTAGTTTCCCCGACGAGTGTTAGGGCATCTGCCGCCCCTGACCACCTTACCCCGACTACATCGGCGTAACTGAGACCTTGCGGCGAAGAGCTCGGTGCAGGTGACGGAGAGCGGGGTCGACGAGTGGATGGTTGTCCTTGTGTAGCACCGTCGTCAGTGTAGCGCCTGTTTTAGAAGCGAGCTCGAGGGAAGGTAAGTGGAAAGATCTGGTATCCAGCGTCACGTTACGTACGAAATAGCGTGCGTGAGCGTTGTTTGCTTGAGCCGCGCACCATCAGAATTGGAGGACGCTTAAGCTTCGCCTTTAAGAGTGGAACGCGATATCATTTAAAGATCCCTGGCTGCTTGTCTGGCTTCTTTTTTTTTTCTCGTATATTCAAATTACAATCCGACGCTATCATGTCTGTAGGTTATAGTTAATCGTACTTTACGATTTTTCTGACGGACTTTAAGAAATTCATTTTTTGTTTACCAACACCTTGCGCCATGCGGAGGGCCTGTGTGGTCGGGGTGGTTCGGGATGAATTTCTCCGCCACGGATGTCACGGACGCCGATGCTTACGCCGACGCCGGATTTTCTGCGACACGGTTTCTGCGACATCGCGTTAAAGACGGTAAACATGGCCGGCTTCTCCACAATGAAAGCGCAAGGGACAGCGGTCGACGGTGCGCCACATGTCCGTCCTGCGAACAAGTGGTCGACTTGTGGGTGTTCTCTGCGGCCAAGTTGGGCGTTGTACGGCGCGGATGGTGGCTCGTTGAAAGGATGAGCCATTGGTGACGAGTTGTAGGCTGCTGCTGGATGAGGACGACAAATATAGCCGACGCGTAGATCACTGACCGTATGTCCGGTAGGGAGTCTGGCAACGAGAATGCTTGCCTGGTTTCTTGTCGCACAACCTCTGCGACAGAAGCCTCCACTGACTCTTGCGGAGTCGCAAGGAGGTTGCGAATCTCTTCACGAACGACCTCCCGAATGAGCTCACGAAGCGAATACTCATTGCCGGCAGTCAGAACAGATACGCTGCTCGAGGCGTTGTTTAGGCGATCGTAAGGCCGGCAACGTTGTTGCACATGCTCGTTCGATCGAAGTATAGCCTCAGAAATGAATTCCGCAACGGTTGTCGGCGGGTTGCGAAGACCGGCGAAAAGTTGTTCCTTGACGCCTCGCATCAAGTGACGGATTTTATTTGCTTCCGGCATCTCTGGGTCAGCGCGGCGGAACAGGCGGGTCATATCCTCCGCAAACATGGCGACGCTCTCATTCGCTTTCTGGATGCGCGGCTCGATTAGTTGGTGGGCAGAATCGCGACGATCGTTGTTTGCGAAGGTGGTTCTAAGCTGCTGTCGAAATTCATTCCAGGAAGTCAGTGTGGCTTCCCGGTTCTCGCACCACGTACGAGTGCTGTCCGCCAGGGTGAAGCAGACGCCTGCGAACTTCTGCAGTCCACCGATTCGCCTTGACGACTCGCTCGTATTGCGCGAGCCAATCTTCGACGTTCTCGTAAGCATCAGCGTGGAATGTCTCGGGACTCTGCGGGTGCTGTAGAGTCACCTGAGAAGGTGACTCTACAGTCACCTGAGTCACCAGTAGAGTCACCTGAGAAGTCACCTGCGGTTGGCATCTCGTTGGGTGGTGGGCCGGTATGTGGGAGGTTTTCCAACAGGATCACCGCTATTACCTCCACAAGTCAGCGACTGTAACGGTGGACGGGAGTGTCCACTGTAGAAAGTGGTTGCGAGTTTTAACTGGACGTTGCACTCCGCACAGCAGTTCCGGGCATCAGGCAGTACCCAGCATGCACCTCCACCAGTGTCGCACGACGCTAAGAACAGTATACAGGACGACGGTGCGACAACAAACACAAGCTCTATATTCAGAGACTCGAGAATAATTGGCCGCGCCAACTTTGTCCTCTTCGGAGAGAAACACGCTTGCTCTCGTGTCCCTGACTTCATTGTCTTCTGTGGCTGTTAGCTGCTTTAGTCGTGACAATATGTCCCTTCGCGTATACACCCTTCTTCCGGCACACTTAAACAACATTTTTACAATTAAACGATTCTTATTGAAAACGAAATAAAAAAAGAACACATTCACCGACGATTACGATACTCCCAATGCGAAATTTGAGCGCAGCTCTATATGTGATTTCATTTCGCGATATATTGGCTAGCGCGGACAATCTGCCTCGTGCGGCACGTTGCAAACGCAGCGAAGTGTGGCGCGACTGCCTCGCTAATCGGGAGATCGCGAGAGGCAGCGCGTGGGTGACGCGTGGGTGCGATTCGCAGCAGCCGCCGCAGACAGTCTTCCGCTCATGCACTGCTTTGTTTCGATATATGGTATCGTTGGACGCGCTTGCAGCATGCCATCGGTGAACAGACGACGGCGCGCTACTCTGGCGCCATCTCGTCGCGGCGGTCGTCGCCCGTCTTGCGCGGCGCTACGATTTTCTTCCCACCCTTTCGCCATACCCTCCTCCTCCTTCGCTTTGCTCCTCGCGCTCTCTTCGCTATCGCCGTTTTTCATATCCGCGTCCGCTTTCATCTTTCGCTGTGCTCGTTCGCTCGGTTACAAGGGTCGCCGACAACGCCGAGCACTTGCCGCAGGGACGGGCGCTTAAAAGCTGCGCTCTAAATCGTTACGAATTTAAGGGACTGCCGTCAAGCAATTTTTTGTGTAGGTACTTCCATGCTGCCATACGGTCACTCTATCCATGGCAGCATGGGAGCGCCTACCTACACGCACGCGCACCCACAAACGGATTCTCGTGTTGCAACTCCTATCGAGCGCGATAGTATGTGCAGAAGGGTCCCAGCGAAAACGCCTCGTTCATGGGACATCGAAGTTGTGTCTTATATCCGTACACCGCTTTTGAAACAAATAGGATCCATCCGCCCGGCATCTGACTTCGGATGACGTATCAAGGGCGTCCCAATGATAATGTACCTGACCCTTTTTTTCCACCCACACGTGACCATGTTATACAGGCTGTTTCATTTTAGCTGCACCAAATTTTTAAAAATTGCCTGTGGCAGATAGCACAATTATAATCCTTGATCTAAACTACTCGATGAGGTGGTCATTACTTCCACGAGAAATCAAAATGCCTAATTGTGTAATTAGCATGATTACGCTAGTTAACTTTTTAATTAATGATTTTACGGCACATCTTTCAATCTACGAATTATAGCCCCTGAGTTCGCAAGGCGCATCCGCTTGGAACGAATCCTCAGGACCGAACCAGTTTCGAGATATTAATTTTTAACGTGTCCGACAAAATGTATGGGCGTTCCAGTTAACTTTTGGAGGAAAACGCTGTTTTATGCACTGAAGCACAAAGTTAACTGGAACGTGTGTGTGTGTGTGTGTGTGTGTGTGTGTGTGTGTGTGTGTGTGTGTGTGTGTGTGTGTGTGTGTGTGTGTGTGTGTGTGTGTGTGTGTGTGTGTGTGTGTGTGTGTGTGAGAGAGAGATGTGTAGAGAGAGAAAACTTTTTATTTACAAAAGTCCTGAGGCTCGACTGTTTCAAGCCGAGGCGGCCGGGCCGCACCCACGATGGCACCGTTAGGCCCAGCCCTTCAGCGACATCGTGGGCCCTCTGGCAGCCCGTAGCTGATCTTGAAAAGATGAACTCTATAGCATCTTCTTCCAATGGAGCCATTCATCTTCAGGGTTGGTGAGAGTCGCAGGGCATCCTGCGAGCATGTGTCTGATCCCAATGATGTCATTGCACGCATGACAATCTTTCTTGACCTCCCTTTCTGGATAAATTTTATCAAGTTGGTACGGCGTGGGATAAGTTCCTGTTTGTAATAGTCTCAGTGAAACTGCCTGAGCCCTGTTCAGCTTTGAATGTGGCATGGAAATATTCTGCGTCCTAGATGGTAGTGTTTAGTAATCTCGTTATATATTAATAAATGATCTCTAAATTCCCCGGCCTGGTGGTGGACGGCTCGGTTGTGACTGTCACGGCTAGCAAGTCCTCGTGCCAAGTCATGAGTAGCCTCATTGAGGTTAGCCCGGGTCTCGTCCACTTCTCCCATATGCGCAGGAAACCATTGGATTTCAGTTCTCATACTCATAGTGTTTTCAATAAGTTTAGCTGCAACCGCGGCCACGTAACCTTTATCGAAACCCTTTATAGCAGCTTTGGAATCGCTGTAAATAAAAGTCCATTTATTGTTCCTGATGGCTAGAGCAATTGCCACTTGCTCCACCACCATGGAATCGCTCTGCCCCTATTGCCTGTAGTATATTCCTGCCGGCTCGTGTTTTTGTCAATCTTTCCTGTTGCGCTAGCTGCTGAGCCTCCGCAATTTCCTCTATTGTGTTGTGCACCCCTAGACTCGTCAATCTCTCGGTTGAAGTGTTAATCGGTATCCCTAGGGTAGCTTTAATGAGCTTCCTAATCCTCGTGTTAAGTTTGTTAAGTTCTACCTGCGTCTATTTGAATAATCCATCAACATAAGTGAAATGACAGAGAGCAAAAGCATGAACTCTATATCCTGAAAGCACTGTCTTCCCCCACGCCTCTGTGTCTATTGGGAATTCTCCTTAGTAGCCTAATGACTTCATCGGTTTTATTTGAGATATGCTCTATTGTTACATAGTTCGCATTATTCGCTTCTATGTGGAATCCAAGAACTTTGATTCCTTCGACTAGCCTGATTGTAGTTCCTTCGTGAGTGTGTAAGTTCACTCTGGGCTCGTCTGTCAGGATGTAACCTCTTGGTTTTCTACCTCTTCTACGATGTTTCAAAACCAAAAGTTCCGATTTGACTGCCCAGCATTTCAGCCCCATATCCTTCAGTGTATTCTCTACAATATATACACTTTCCTGTAATATGGCCTCCGCCTGTCCTACGTTACCTTTGGCACTCCATATGGTTATGTCGTCAGCATATATCACGTAATGTATATCCTCAATCTTCTCCAAATTTCTGGCAACCCTAGACATTGCTAAATTGAATAGCATGGGCGAGAGTACTGCTCCTTGCGGGGTGCCCCTATTTCCCAAGTTCTTTGCCTCTGACTTAAGCTCCCCCAACATGAGGTGTGCAGACCTATCTCCGAGAAAGTCCTTAACCATGTTAAAAAATCTCTTGCCTAGCCCCATCGCAGAGAGAACGTCAAGTATGGCCTTATGATATATGCGGTCAAAGGCTTTTTCTACGTCCAAACCCAAGAGCGCTCTCGTGTGCGCTGGGCTGGCCTGTACGGCAAACGCAAGATAAAACCGGCATGTTTTAAAATTTACCTGACTTCGAGGGGCGCGGACGAAGGCAAAAATTGCAGTTCTTTTATTTTTTTCTTGACAAGCTAGACAAGTGACAACGCCGAGTGTTATATTGAACAATCCAGATCATAAGATGCGATGTTGTTGCAAAATTTGAACGATAGCAGCCACAAGCGCAAAATAATTTGTTTAGTGTTATTAAGGGGAGAAAAAAAAAAAAGAACGCAGTTCTCTGCATATATGTGCGTGTATATAACGCAACCCAACAGACAGACAAGAAACTTTATTTCTCAACCCGACGAAAAAAAAAAAAATGTCAGGTCGTTCGGCAGCCCCGCTGCGGTGTCATTCAATGGAAATCGTGTTCGTATTCATCGAAACGCGTTCTGTCGTCTGCTCACCGCCGCCTTATACTGAGCAGAAGAACGCAGCGGTCAGATAAAACGGATTTTTAAGACTGACACGTGACCAATTATACTTGATGAGAATGGGACGCGGTCAGGGAGGTTCAGCGGCGCGAACAATCTGTTATCTCTAAATACTGGGCGCGCGAAACGCGGTGTCTGACCGCCACTTCAAGGTGTTGCCGCGCAAGATGAGGGACAGTCCCAACCGGCGGTGGGCGCGCTGGTCTTTGGCGGCGGGACTTCAAAGGACGCCGCCGGGAGTACGACGACGTGTGTCGTGCTAAACCATGGACGCTAAACAATGACATTTGCAACGCGGCCTGAGGTTATCATACACTGGGCTACCGCAGAGGAACTCCGCCATTGTTGAAGAAGTCACTCCTTATCTTTCTTCTAATCACGTGGTTTCCGTTCGCGCGATATACGGCGATCCAGGGGCGTTCCGAAGTGTTTGGCCGGTGGGATGACAAGGGTGGCTGTTTGATTGATGAGTACTGTCGTTCGGCGAAGTTGGTGCGGCATATCGCGAGTTCTAACGACGCGAAAAGAAGTGACGAGGAAAGATAAACTTACGCACAGGACCTGCAGTGTTCCTGCGTGCATCTTTGTCCTCGTCTGTTCGCGCCGTTTAGGTTTTTCATGTGAAGATTGGGCCCGTCGGTACTTGATAAGGAAGAATGATGAAACTAACACTGGACACTGAAGGGAAGCATGGTGCTAACTAACTGCAGACGGGTCTATTATAGCAATGCAAAGGGGTGCTGGCATTGGCTTCGCCGAAGCGTCTCGTTTAAACTTGCGTGGGGGGCTAAATATACCGCGGAGTTACGTAATTGGTGGCGTAATTAAGCGTGTCACTTATTGTCACGTTGTTAAAGGAATGCCGGCGCATATTTTCGTGGTTATGGGAACGCGATCGCAGGTTTTATCGCACGCGAAATTATAAGGCACTCGGCAAGCACGAAGGTTGGGAAACGCTTTGTGTATATGGCATCTTAATTTGATCGTGTAAAATTGGTTTCTAAATGCCGGAAGTGTCGTCATCGTCATTGTCGCGACGTCATATGGCACAGCAAAATGAGCCGACGTTGTGTAGCGGTAAGCCAATGATGGTGCCATGGTGCTGATGATGGTGCCATGGATGATGGTGCCATGGTGCTAATGATGGTGCCATGGTAAGCCAATGACGGTGCTCATAATACTATAAAAATAATTAATTAACATGTGCACGTTTCTGCTGGGTGCGAACCCGAAGTGGGTCAACGAAGTGTCATAGTAATTTTTTATTGTAGTATTTAGATGGCCCGGCCCAACATTCAACGCACATAGGAAGTGACTTGTCGGAAAGTAATGTCAGTATACTCCTATAAACAAGGCGACGAGACGAAGTAAGTGTTGTATACCTCTATTGCGTCGCTTGCTGCTTCAAGCGATAGGTGATTATACTAGCAAATGCTTTGAAGAGACCCTAAAAATAAATATTTAATCAGTCTAGGCTGATAAAGTATTCTTTCAAAACTGTATTTACTTCGGTTTCGATGTAACGCGATGAACTGTACGAAAGAAAATAAAGGTCGAAGTTAATTTGTTCTCTTTTTTTCTTTTTTTCTTGCATTTTTTTTTTTTAATTTCGCGCCGAATCACAGGAACCGGTAAGTCAGTGTGAAGTGGCATCGCTAAAACGGAACGAAACAAGAAATCGCCTTAGAAAAAAAATAATAAACAAAAAGGAAGACAGAAGAAAGTGCACAAGATGTCAGACCCGTCTTTCCTGTATTGTAAAGCAGTCTTGTTTCGGCCCGTTTTAGCGCTGTTTGCTTCCAAATCATGTACCAACTATAGCTATAACCTAGGTGTCATTCTGAACATACTAGTCAAATTCTGTATTGGTGGCATTTTGAGCCAGTCTGAGAGGCCCAGAGTGCTGCTACGTCCTCTGCGATTCGCTCAAAATGCCTCCAATACCAAATTTGTCAATATGGTGGAATTTGACCACGTCCAGAATAAGCACCCTTAGGTGCGTTACTTCCTCGTATTTGGGCCATTGTGGCCTCAGGAAAAGGTTATTCAACGTTACTCGCCAAGTTCAATCTTTTGCTTATCTTCATTCCCCGATTGCGACTCCTAATCTCCCCGACTTCTCCTCTCCCCAACTCCCCCTCTCCTCGCCTCCTTTCCCCGACTACCCCTCTCCTCCATCCCACTGCTTATCCTTTCCAAATCTCCCTGCGAGGATGCCTATGTCTGTCGGCGTGCCTCTTTGATCTCTTTGATTTCTTTATATTTTGCCGCCCGCGTGAAAAATTCACAAGATAGTGAGATATCTGGGAAAGAAAGAAAGGAAAAAGACGAAGGAATCCCAAATGTGGTTGTCTGAATTGATGAAGCTCGTGTCTCTTTCGGCGTGTCCGGCAGAGTTGGGTGTCGTCTGCTATCGTAGTCCATAAGTCCGTCTGCCACCACAGTCCACACTGCCGTCTGCTTACACCCGGGGTCACTGCGCGCACATCCTACGAGAATGTAGGCATTCCGCGCAGGATATGGCCAGAAACGGTACGCCTGATTAGGGATCTGCGAAGTTTGTGCATCGAACGTGGAGTGTGTTTCTTTTTTTTTTTTTTGTTTTTCATCACGTTTTCGGTGTTACCGCTCTCGGGGATAATTGCGATTCGACTCCCTTCGCTTGTACGCTTCCGCGTGGCTTACTTCCATCTCCGCAACACCCGAAGAAGCCGTGCAAGGTCCCGTGGATTACAAGAACGTCGTCGACACTCTGGCAAGTTTCACGTTTGGTTATATATTATAACTTATTTTCTTCCTACATCGGTTTCGTGATATCTTTACGGAACCATTTCCTCTCTACAGCAAGCAAGCGCTGTGCCTCTTCTGGGGCAGTTCTTACAAAAGCCTTTTGCGTATATATATATATATATATATATATATATATATATATATATATATATATATATATATATATATATATTTTTTTTACATCGTGATTGTTTCTTAAGATGCTTACGAATCTAATAATAACCAGGGATGTGAATTGTATCTTTGCTAAATGTATTATAAATACTATCTTAAGCTATCTATAAGGATATCTTAGGATAGTGTTTGTGTTATAGTATTATAGGTACCTGTGCCATGATATATTCGGAAAAAAGTGTGTCAGTGTCTGTACTTGCGATACAATAATTAGGGTTAAGATGCGAGATACTCCACCGCAATATCCACGGAGACGCCCAGTCGCTGAACGCTGGTAAATTAATGTGATTGAAGCTTAATCTAAGACACGATAATGGCTTTCAATACACATCCATGGTTAACACGATAAGCAGAGATATAAATATACTAAACACCAAAATGAAAATTAATTTGGCAAATAATACTTATTGATATGGTAAATGATACTGGTGTTGCCAGAGCTTTTAATACCTTATTAAAGGACTCAGATGTCACTAATGATATGGCAACACTTGCACATACTTGAAGAACACATAGAAAACTAATACGCACCGCAAGGTTGGTATATAATTGAACAATGTGACACACAATGTAATGATCGATTTGTGCAGCATAATCAAACCATGTATATCGGCGTTGTTTACACGTGTTAAAAGCAACGCAATAGACTATACAGCTCACGACTATTGTATACTGTAGTATACAAATGTGTTAGGCAAGAGGCAAAATTAGATTTATCCTAATAGAGGTTCGAGTTAGAATTTGTATTTCAGCATGCAAGAACCACTCGCGGGCAATGTTTCTTTATTGCATTTGATGCTTAACCTTGTCCCCGTATTGCTGAAAAGGACAATGTTCCCACAGAGTCAATTATTGTTACTTTTGCTGGCACAAACCGTCAGTCACAGTGACTTCAGTGACTTCTCAGTTCTTCATATCCGTAGTAACATGCGTAATAGTGTCCAATAGCCAAATATCATCCTTGTGTTGACAGATTCTTTTTGAAGACAATGTCCTCTTTGCTGACTTGATACGGGTTTGCCGTATCTGGAATCTGGCTATATTGTGACCACTTCCTGAAAAAAAAAATACGGTTGGTGGGGTAACTTGTAGATGTCGTACATAAACGTGAAAATTGTATCAAATTATACCTCTCCATCCCGAAACACGTAGCAATAAATATGTAGTGTAATTAGCCGGAAACACTCGAAGCTCACTGGGGTCAGGATGGATGGATGGATGGATGGATGAGGCTGAACCCTTTAAACCGGGCGGTGGCATACGCCACTTAGCCATGACTATTAACATATTTTGTACTTTGTGGTGGGTGAAATTTCACCCCTGCCTTTATTTTATCCACCAATCAGATAACCTCTGTTTGGTTATTTCTACCCGCTTAAAGTCTATTTTGCCTTCACTGTCCCTAAACCCCAATGCTTTGAAAAAATCAGCCCCGTTGCCTTGTACTGTAGGGTTAAGTCCTTTACAGAAAAGTATGAGGTTTCCTCTTCCCGTTTCCTCTTCTTCTCCACACGCGCAGCACAACGTGTCTATACCTTGGTACTTGACTCGGTACATCTTAGTCCGCAATACACCCGTCCTGGCTTCAAACAACAAAGAGCTTCCCCTAGAATTATCGTAGATATTTTCTTTGGCAATTTCTTGCTTGAAAGTTCGGTATGTTCCCAGTGCTGATTTCGTCTGCGTCCCTGTTTTCCACAGACCCCTCTCTGTTTCCTTAACCTTTTTCTTAACCGCTGTTTCCTGGTTTGCACCCCTCCTGCAGTCCAAATATTTGATTGACAATTTTCTGGTCAGCTTCCTCCATTTTGTATCAACATTCCTCATGTACAAATAACTGAAAACTCTCCTTGCCTATCGCTTTTCTGCCATTTCTCTCAATCGCTCCTCAAATTCTATCTTGCTGCTGGCTTCCCTGCCCTCGAATGACGTCCATCCCATGTCACCCTGTACCCCCTGATTTGGTGTATTTCCGTGTGCTCCCAGAGCCAGTCTACCTACCCCTCGCTGCTTAACTTCCAACCTTGCTCGAACCTCTGATCTCATGCACAGGACCGCATTGCCGAAAGTCAAACTAGGGACCATCACCCCTTTCCAAATCCCTCTCACCACTTCGTACCTATTGTAATTCCACAGTGCCCTATTTTTCATCACAGCTGCATTTCTGCTACCTTTAGCCGTCACATATTGTTCATGTTCCGTTAGGTACTCAGCCCCATTGTTTATCCACACTCCCAGATATTTGTACTTATCCACCACCTCCAGCGTAACCTCCTGTATCCTATGCTCGCTGCCCTGATTATCATTAAAAGTCATGACTGCCGATTTTTCTTTACTAAACTTCAAACCTAAGCTATCTCCCTCTTTACCACAGTTGTCCATTAATCTCTGCAAGTCTTCCTTGCTGTCAGCCATAAGTACAATGTCATCTGCATACATCAGTCCTGGTAATGACTGTTTAATCCATTCTCCCTGCTTGAAATAGGAAAGGTTGATATATTAGCGATATTTTACTACTAGCGCCATCTACCGAGTATGCGCTAACTTACGCGCGCGCGCGGGGTGTCCCGGATGTTCCCGCATGCCCCGCGCTATCGCCGCGCGCGTCGAGTTTGCCTGCTCTTAAAGACAAGGTGCTATTTGCTGACTTCACACGGGTCTGACGTATCTGGGATCTGCTTATCTTGTAACCACCTGCTTCAACATCACCACCACCACCACCACCATCTTGTAACCACTTCCGGAAAAAGAAAGAAGGAGTTAGCCAAGCGTCGACGCAAAAGAATACGATACAATACGATACGAAATGACTGAATAATGAACATGAATACGAAACAGAAAGAGACAGTATAGCGAGATATAATCATCATTTAATAATCTAATCAGCCATTTTTACTGATAAATCATTAGGGTGGCGGGTTGGGCTAGTTTGTTTTTCATAGTGGCGTTGTGCGAAACAAGACACGAAGGACGAGTAAAATCCTCGATACTCTTCGTGGCCTGAAATAAAGGTGAACAAGTTGTTGTAATATTCCTTGTGAAACTGTGGACATTACAAGGTTGTAGAGGAATACTTCATCGAAGGTCTTGTGCCTGGCATTTCTTGCTTTCTCTTTTTATTATTATTATTATTTTTTTGTAGTTGTCGACTCCATAATTGCGACACGAAGCCTCAATTCATCGAGAGCGCCGCAAATAGCTAATTACAGCGTCTTTTGTGGGACCCGTTCGAGACCCGCGCTAAATTAAGCGCGGCTTCGGACGTGACGAAAGGGGATACGGTGGCCACGTGGTATCACAAAAAAAAAAAAAAAAAAAACTTAGAGCGCCCCGCTCAGTCCGGTGCGCTGGTCGAAGTCCGTATGCCACGAACTGCGAATGGACAACTTGAGAAATTCGCAGCGACCTCTAGCTCCAACATCATAAACATTTCTCCCTCTTCCGTGTCGTCTCGTTTTGCCGCGTTTGCTTTCGAAATTGCAGCCGGCAGAGTATGGACGTGCTATAAGGTTGCAAGCATCACAAGGCCGCCTTTATCTTCCATGTACAGTATACACATATTCTCCTTAGACCTGAAAACAGCGGAGCGGCATGAGCACTAGCTATGCAAGTTGTTTATTTTTTTTTTATTTTTTTTTTTTTTTTTTTTTTATTACCGACAGGCGTGTTACTAACGTGAAAAACATTTTTCTTTTCTTTAGGGGGAAGCTTTAGGTCGGGAGATTCTATCTATACGCATGGGGAACGGAGAAATTGTTTTTCTCGGCAACCTCTGCACCGAATTTGATAAAGTTTGTTGCATTTAAACGAAGTAGTTAAAATCTACTAAGTTTCAAGTAGTTAAACGTAGTAAGAAGTGGGTTTTCAATTTATGTCATCAGTCTTTTTTAGCAATTTCCTGAGAATTGCTAAATTTCAAAAAAAAAAAACTCAATTATCAAGTTTGCTATACTCCGCAACTCAGCAATAAACGAAGGTTTATTGCTGTAAACTGTAACTAATAATACACCTAAAGCGGACAAAATTCATTTATTGCAAACAGCTCTGAAGTGTACCACTAAATTATATAACAGTTGCAGTTTACGGAACTGCGATATCTGCTTTCAGTGCAGAGTTTCGGAGTTGTAAACTGCGTGCTTCATTTTTTTTTTTCTTTAACTTTCCCATTTTCGACAATTTTCGTAAATTATTTGAGGTCTGAAAGTAAACTTCTACTTACTAGAGTTGCTGGAATTGCACAATCTCTCTCAGGTGCAACTAATTTCATTCAAATCGGTCAAGCAGTTGTCTCATGAACTGCGTTTTTTACATCTATTTGAATAGGTAAATTGTAGTTGGTCCGAAGCTAGAGCTTCCTCATAAGTATGTCGGTTTGACGCCGAAGGCAGCACATTGGTGTACGTGGAGAAAGTGACCCTATGCCCATTTTCCTAGCCGTAAAAAAAGAAAGAAAATGAAAGAAAGAAAGAAAGAAAGAAAAAGTTTCCTTTTGTCTACACACACAGATCAAGGCTTAGCATCACGTGGCAGTTATAGCTTGTTAATGCTGAATCCCCAATTTTAATGTCGACTGAACGTATTCGAAAGCGCACTTATTCGCGGGTACTTTTTGTCGCCTGTGACGACACATCGATCAAGTTGGTGGCAATTTTCACGAAAACCAACCTCAAGTACCCTGCTTTATATCCGGGATGAATATTTTACGAAGTCACTTCCGAGTTATAGCTTCGAAAAGGATTGAAGGCCACGCGCATCATAATGTGTCAGGTGTCGCTCGAGGATATACCGCCTCGAGGCGCTAACGCGAACAAACCGCACGAAACCAATTTCCGCCCTCTGATATAGTTTCCGCCTGGTTCAAGCCTCGTTTGTAGGACGTGAAGCAGCGCTGACGTCAATGTGTTGTGCTCTGTTTATTGGCTTCTCCGTTTTTCTTTCTTTCTATTTTTTTTTTTTTTTTTTTTTTAGCTTGCCACCCCGCCTACATTTTGTCCGCTTTTGTCAGCGAGGAAATGACTGGAGATACGCGTTCCCTAACGATTTTGGATATCCCTTTTCTCCTTATACGCTATACCGTGTTCCTGTGTGGTCTTGAAGCGCCAAAACACGTTCCATTTGCTCCCACGGAATACTTCTCTTTTCCCTTGTGACACGCGCAGACAGCGAAAAAAAAAAAAAAGAAATGGCAGAAACGTGACAGTTTTTCTGAAATTCCGCTTCCATTGCCGAGCGATGCCAAGACTGGGAATTGCCGTCTGCTTCCATAGCTGTGTCCGAGTGAAATCGTCTGCTCGTAACGTCGTCTGCATGGAAAACCAGCTCACCTCGTCTGCACATTCTAAGCCGTCGTCTGCTTCACGAGTCGTTCGTCGCAGTTTCTCGTAAGTCAAGCAGCTTTTTTTTCTATCACCCTGTGTAGTTTACTCAGAAACTCAACCAGTCTCCGTTTTTTATTTGCTTTAGTTAATAGTTCTGCACAATTTACCTCCTGGAGCTTCCATTGACGTGCTACAATGCGCGAGATGTTATACTCACGTTAACTGTTTCGAAGCGATGACGGTGGGAAAGGAGGTCCCGTCTAAATACATGGGAAATGAGAAATGTTTGTTCCCGAATATCTTTCGCACCTACCTAACCGAAACAAGCATGTTTTCTTAATAGAATTAGCTTTTTTTAATTAGCCTTTATAATCAAAAATTGCTCCAAATTTAACTCTAGGCCATAGAATTTCTTTCTAAGGGATGATCGTATCCTCAATCCTCGTTTTGGCTCAGAAGAAAGCCAAGTGTAACAAGTAGAACATATTCTCAGCTGCATGCCTAATGAATATTTCTTGAGAATCTTTCCAAGAGAAAAATTACATTCGTAATTTATATCCTAATATAATAAACATATTTTAGTTAATTTGCATAATATTTAAGAGAAATGCGGCAGTGGAATAGTTGGTTAAACATACTAGAGTTTGCGCGCAAAAGCAACTAAAGGACCACACTGGAGCGAATACACTAACATAGAATCGACACATGATGGTTGGCTGGCATTTTTCATAGGTCAGGTGGGTCGCTGCCTCAGTGATCGCCTCCGTGAGCATGTAAATAATGTGGAAAATGCACGTGTTGATTGGCTGGTGCATCATTGTACAAGCTGCGGATGTAAGCCTTGTTTTGATGTTCGTACTGAGGGGTTATTCTGAAAGGGTCCACCTAGTGGACATGTCCATTTCGTCTGCTACTAAAATTCTGATTGGCTGGGCTGGGGCGCGCGTCAGAAGAAGAGAGGTGCCTTAAGCCAATCAGCACTTCAGCAGCAAACGAAATGGACATGTCCACTATAGGTGGACACTTACAGAATAGCCCCCTGTTGTCCGTAAATATCGTGACCAGCTGACTCGTCAAATATGGAAGCCAATCTGAGTTTAGGACTCAGATTGTGTCAGTACTCCGTCAGTGCTTTTCACTGATAAAGAAATTGACTTCCTGAAAAGGTGAATAGTTGCTGTCACGAGCTATATATCGTTGAAATGTATATTAGCCGCTGTTTTCACGAATAAAGTTTGTTGGACGTTAGCGCTCTGCCTTTCCCTGTATTCTTCTCAAGTTCTTGCGCTATTCAAAAATCATTTACCATAATATACTAACAGGCCCAAATTGCTGCGGTTGTGAGCTTTTAGTGGTTATTTCTTTCTTTTATGTTTTATCGAAGAAGAATAAATTCAATTTAATTATATTCATTACTCTCACCCTTTTTTTAAAGAACAGGATAATTCTGCTTTCTTCAAGTGCGTCCGGGGAAACAGCGCTGCTAAATGTTAAATTAATAATGTGAGCCGATGTACTAAATATAATGTCAACTACACATATGCCAAGTGCTTCTACGACCACTCTAAGCAATTAAAAAAAAAAAATCGCCTGTGGCAGATAGCACAACCATAGTCCATGAGCTGGTCCCTTCGAGGAGGCGGACATTACTTGCACGATAAATCGATATGAATAATCGACTAATTAAAAATCACATAAATTCTTAACTGATTACCTTACGGCACACATTGCAACTTAGAATTTGTTGCCGGTTAGGCTGCAAGGCCTAACTACTTGAAAAGAATTCTGTTGACACCGTTTTCGAGCTATGCGACATCAAACTTGCGGCAAAAATGCACTGTCGTTCCACTTACTTTATTTACCAAAACACCGGGTTATACATTGAAGCACAAAAGTAACTGGACCGCTAATGTATTTCTTCGCGAAGTTCGGAAATCTAGATAATATCTAAAGACTGATGTCATCCTGAGAATTCGTTTGAAGTGAATCCGCCTTCGCGAACTCCCCGGCTACAATTTGTAAACTAGAATATATGTGCTGTATGGTAATTAGTTAAAACTTAATTCGTGTAGTTTTGTTAATTATTCCATTATGAGTTTTGATTTCTCGTCCAAATAATGTCCCGCTGTTCGAGCAATCCAGTTCAGGGATTACAATTGCGCTATCTGCCACAGGTGATATTTAAAAATTGGTTAACGTCTTCGCAGAAACACCTGTTACCGACTTTTAACGCCAACGCGTATTTATACATTTATACAATCAATATCAGGGCTCGTGCATTTGTTATCACGAATTGTATTGCGGACCTTGCTTGGAGCTGTGCGATACAAAAATAAGGAATGCGACACGTGTGGAAAGTTATCACACCGAGAAAGAGCAGGTGTGCATTGCAGAGAACCTAAGTAATCGCTGGAGTTTGACAACATATCTCCGTTCAACTGGATTTCTGATATGCCATTGATACTTGCTTTTTTAAAAGAAAAGAAAAAAGAAGGTTTATTATAGGTCATTTCTTGCTCGAGTTGTTGCCTGCTTCCTGTATTTGATTTTGATAGTGGGTCTTCCTAGCTACCTTTAGCGAATAATTTGAACTACTACCGTATTTATTACAACGGTCAAGCTAATACGAATTAAAAGGCTTTCTATTCTTTTTTTCTTCTTCTTTTTTTTAGCTTTTCGAACTCACTTAAGCAGACTTTGTTGCAAAGCAGGGATTTCTCAAGGGTGTTGAGTAGGGGTGGGCGAATATTCGAAGTTACAAACAAATCCAATATAACACACTAACTATTCATATTCGTATTCGAAAATGAACTATATTCGATACTTTAGAATATCCAAAACTAACCGAATATTTTGCAACGACCGACTGTCAAAGTCGGATTACTTTTCTCTGTCTCCTAAACAAAGTATCGCAAATTATCAGAAGTGAATCAAGGATGAAAGTTTTTGAAGCAATGCTAAACGAAACGAGTAACGACGCGAGCTGTGTTTTCAGTTTCACGGCGGCAGCCTTCACGAAAACCTGTGATTTCTGGTTGTATAGCCTGTAAATTTAGTGTTTCTTGCCGTCGGGTCAGGTAGCAGTCCTTTCTTTTACGTTACAACCAGTTATGTTTTTCTTGGAACGGGCCCTTTTGCATGTATTTGTGGCACACAATGCCAAGTTTTTCCACAGCTCTTGATATTTTTTAACAACCACTTACTTTGAGTTTTTGGATAGCTATAGTCATACAGCAGCCATCCATTCTTGCAAAGCTTGTTTTCAACCAGACTAAAGATTTTGAGAGGCCATTTGTGCATTTTGTTTTAGAATTAGTGATGTTTTGTTTAAAACGGATTGTAATTGTCCTGTGATATAGTAGGCTGTGTATTTTTTAAAGCATGAAATGATTATAGCTCCCGTTGTCGGCGAACTAGCGTATCTAATGTGGTCCTGTACAAGGGGTTGGGGTCCAGAGACCGCATTTTCCTAAGTTTTGACTGGTTGCCCGGATGATGTCGTTTTGCTCTCTCAACGATGCCAGGATGTTCTCGTTTCGTTCTCGCCCCATTCTCGTCTTGAGTGCCCGGATAACCGCTCTGGATTTTGGCTCAAGGTCTCTTGAAGGTCGCCGACAACGGGAGCTAAAAGCATTTCATGCTTAAAA
This sequence comes from Dermacentor silvarum, assembly GCF_013339745.2. Classification (NCBI taxonomy): domain Eukaryota; kingdom Metazoa; phylum Arthropoda; class Arachnida; order Ixodida; family Ixodidae; genus Dermacentor; species Dermacentor silvarum. Next base: position 45,501,163 of record NC_051160.1, read on the forward strand.
ATCGATGACGTCATCTCAGTACGCCTTTAACGCATTGACGTCCACCACGTGATCCTGTGGTTACGAGTGTAAAATAACCGGTGCCTCGCTATCTTTCTCCCGGCTGTTGGACATATGGCGCGAAACGGCAGGTAGCTCCCCCTTGCGACGTTCTGACAAACAACATGGCGTCTCCACCGGCGGCAGCAGACGAAACTCGTGAGCCCCGAGCCAAGTACAGCCGCAGCCAGCTGGACAGGCTGGAAGACGTGTTCCGCCACCAGCAGTTCATCGACCCGCAGCAGACTCTGCAACTCTCCTGCGAACTGGGCATCTCCGTCAAGCAGACCAGGGTAAGCGGCAATTTGCATCGAGTTGCGACGTCTATAAGACCTGACGTAAGAGGATTCCCAGCAAAGAGTTTCTATCGTTTCTTGAAACGGAGTATATTAAAGACACCTTGCGATACTTTCTTCAAGCGAAACGCTTTTAATGCGATGACCTTATAGGCGGACCTCAACCGCTTTGAAAAGAAATAGCGACCAACCCCGAAAGCAGTGCAGTCTAACACAGGCTACAAATGACAGGAAGATTAGTGTCCAACGTTTTGCTGAACCTCTAATTGTCCTATATAGTATATGCACAATAATTACGGTAGCGCAATAATATATTGTTTTGCTACCGACGCCTGTATCGCAGCACATTATGTAGCGCACAGTCCGTCATTTAAATAATAGAAAGTCTTAGTTTGTCCATTAAACGTATATGTTTCACGTGGTGCGCGATTCTTCGATGCGAAACGCTTCGACGAGCGACGCCGAGCTGCTGCCGCCGGAGGTTTGTTTTCTTCTCACGCTTTCGCCGTATACCCTCCTCCTCCGCTTTCCTCCCTTGCGCTCTCTTCTCTCTCGCCGTCTTCGCTCTTGTATTCTTCGCTCGGTTTCGCCGAGGGACGACTCCGACACTCAACGCAGGAGCGGGCGCCTAACAGCTGTGCTCTAAAACAAACTTCACTCTACGTAGACTGTGCGCAGTCAAGAGCCGTTGACTGACATGGCCGGTACGAAAGGGCAGTTACGACTGTCAGTCGCTGTCCATGCGATCTCAGAGGCGTCTTAGTCCCCTTCGCTCTCTCCTAATAGCGAATCCGCACCAAATCGCCCAGTTCGCCATTCTAACATGTTCGCATACCACTGACCTCCTAACCCTAACGTGGCGGCGGCTGTTGCAGACGTGGTTCCAGAACAAGCGTGCCATGCTCCGGAGACGGGCAATCAAGGTTGCCGGCAGCAGCTACGTGCCAAACCTGCAGCTGCCGGCAGGGCTCCCAAGACGCACCCGACACCACCGGTTTCACCGCGATACAACCGCCGGTCGGCGTCGCCCGCGGCTGTGCCACCTGCGACCACGGTCGTCTGTCCCGGACTCCAGGTGCGGTCGCAGACTCTCGCGGGAACCGAGACCCAACCGCAGCAGAGCCTGCCATCGCTTGGTTCTTTTCCCGCAGGGCCCGACTTCCTCACGGTTCCGCAGCTACGATGGGACGGCAGAGTGTAAGTATACGATATATATTGCTACGAGGATGCCCCCGTATACGTGTACAATCAATCCTTCGAAATTTACAAGCAGCTGCACAGATTCAAGCAGAAGACAAGATGGCATGTTATACTCCGAGCTAGACCTTTTTCACACTCCAAGACGCTGGAAGCCGCCTTTATTCTGACATGATATTTTTGACTCTTCACTTTTTTTTTCTCGCGTTAAATGAAGGTGCCCGACCTCTAAACCTCAGAAAAAAAGTACAGGCAAGCCTCGGAGGGCACTAAACAACCTAATAGCTTTTCTACAGCCACTTCCGGTTTCGTTTACCAGGAGTTGACTGCGTCGTGACGTCATGGGGTGGTCACGTGGGAGCAGGACATCGAGACGCTTTAACGCTCGCGCCTGTTCGCTCGGTCGTCTACTATAGACAGTTTTCAGCAGCGGCGCACGGGCGCGGCCATGTTTGATCACGTGATTGCGCCGGCATGACTGGCCTTGGGTTGAAGGCCAGCGAAGGAGCCGTACTGCTGTAGTCGTGGGCGACGGTGCGGCAAGCGGCGTTGTTTCGGGTGGACAGCGGCTGGATCGACGACACAAAGCTCTGGCCCATGGTTCAACGATCAGGTAAGTGAACCATTGTTTGTCATTTTAACGTTGTATGTGCTCGCGCCGGAGCGCTCTGGCGCTCGATCATCGTGCATGCGCGTCGCTCGTTCGCGCCGAGCGATTCGAGCTCATGGAGGCTTCTTGTGCGGCGTTCACGTCAGTTCGCTAGTTCTTTTTCTTTTTGTGGTTAGTGTGGTGTACTTAAGCTACGATCTGAGCTGTTTGAAGTGGTTGCCCAGCCTCTCGCGCTTTGCTTGACACAGCATACACATTCGAGGCCTCGAATGTGTATGCTTGAGCGCCGAGTGAAAAATCCGTGTCCGCTTGTGTGTTGACATCTCGCTCGCTGGTATTTTAGCTTCCCACATACGTTGAGGCAAGCGTTTGCCTCGATACTGGTGCACTGATCTCTGCAGAATTCACCTGTGCGGCGGGCACGCAATAGTTTCGCGTAGTTGACTTCAGAGCGGCAGATTGTGATTGTTGGATCCACTAACTGAATGCCCCCGAACGGGTGTTGTTTCATAGTAAAACCCGTGTCACACGGGCACGTTCGATCGCAATTGAGCCTCGATCCGAATCCAGTCGGTCGTGATCCGCAAATCGTAATCGAAGTGTCCGATTTCGATCGGAGACCGACGTAAGCAGCTTCTAGCTCAGTGTGACAGAAAACGAGGTACAACGAGAAAGAAAGAGATCCGAAGAAATAACCCTCTAAAAAGGCCGTTTTATTTTTTATGCACGTATAATTTTGAAAATCTGTGTGCTGCGTCGACGCCATGAACGTAGTTCTGAGAGTTTGAACTTTCCAAACTCTTCATAGGAGAGCAACATCAGCTTAGTAATCAAATATGTATGAATTATTGAAACTCCAGAACTATAATTTATAAATCCAAACGATCAGTTTAATGTCAGACTGTATCTATTGTGTTATTTTAGTTATTTCAAACATCTGCGGATGTCTTGAGGAGTAAATAAAAAATCAGCTTTCTTTCATTGCCATTTTTTTTTCATTCCCGCAGTACATACAAATGTTTCTCCCCTATTTCAGTTGTCTACGACTACATGGTCAAGGCAATCGACCAAGATGGGAAGCCTGCACTGGACTACAGGGGGTTTGCAGATGGCATCAACCTTTTTGACAGTGGCAATGTTGGGAAAGCTTTGTGTCAATCCAAGGATGGCATCTGCTGCATAAAGCTGTGTTCCAAGCTGCAGTGTTGGGTAGGGATAGTCCTTGGTTGGACGCCCATCAACAAAGTGAATAGAACATGCCTGAAAGAAAAGGGTGATTCATGTAATATTTACAATGGTTTGCTTTTATTTGAACGTAAGAATAAAGGAGTCCACATAAATAAAAGCACGCACATGGGTAACGCATGCAGTTCTTATTGCAAACTGCCACAAATGTGACAAAAAAGGCAAAAGCAATGTGCTGCCAATGTCTTTTCCATAATCACAAATAATGTCATAATTTCATAGTGTCAAATAATGCCACAATTTCGCGATGTCAAAAGAGGCTATGAAAATTAAAGTAAATAATATATATATATTCAGCATGCGCTTTGGGGGAAACCTAAAAGACACAAGGCAGAAGGAAACAGCTGATTTGTAGTTACCACTACTTTAATACGCAGCTAATCAAATAATGTCAAACTGGTAAGTTTGAAATTATTTACTTTTATTTTCATAGTTTCTCTTCACATTTACGATAAACGATACGATAAACATGCAACCAACGCTTCTAGCGTTGTTTAAAACAATAATTTTGTGCTACAGCGTCAACACAGCTAGCTTTCGCGCACCTGTGGCCACAAACAACTCCAGGTCTACGTTCTGATCACACCGTGCATCCGAAACAGCAGCGAAACCAACATATGTAAAATCAGACGCGCAGGCAGGAATTCAAGCTTAACGATTTAAAAATGCGATTCAGATAGCACTTTTCCTATCTTTTTTGCAGGAGTTCTCACCGCGACAACTAGTACGCCTTAATTGGCACCGATCCCGGCGCATATACGCACGTGGCGTGTAATTTCGCTTAAGGATAAACATCACTGATAGCAGGTGACTGTTCCAATACGATATCGCTAATGCTTGTGTTCTGCCACGGAAACACCGCACGGTGACCTTAATGTACAACAAGCGCAAGATGGGAAGTTGATACACTATTCCGCACGCCGAGCACGTTCGCTTATTCGGTACTATGATCGGCTACTTACTCTTGCCGATGTGCCTTAATTGAAGTTCTTTCTCTGTAGGTTCGCTATCCAGCATTGTCGGGTGAGCTTGTTTTTCTTTCCTTGAGGAAATCCGCTCATGGAAAACGGCCTCGGGCACGGGCAGTCTTGATGCAGCTGTGGCGCGTGTATTTCACACACCGACGTGTTCCACAGCTTAATGTCGCCATCACAGTTTTTGCATCCGACCACAGCACACGTTTTCCCTCTTAATCTCCACATGGAGCAGAATATTGTTCGACGTTTGACAAACTGCGCTTGTTAAACGCCGCTGGCTACGCTTTCGCGACTGAGCAATGGTAGTTTCGTTTGCGCGCCCAAGGCCAGAGATGTCCGACACGCGCGGCGCTCCGGTGGCGCCATCTGATTTCAGTTGCACAAACCGGCTGCTGCAAATCGTCTATACTGCGCTGCTACATTGGGCCTCACATCTAGCCGGATGTGAGTACCATAACGTCGCTCCCACGTGACCATCCTCTGCGTCATGACGTCCTGCCACAAGTCACCTCCTGGCAAACGAAGCCGAAACTGGCTGTAGAAAAGCTATAAGATTGTAATATTTAGCGCGCTCTGAGGCCTGCCAGTATTTTCCCTGTGGTTTCGTGATCCCGCCCTATCATATAACGCTCAGAAAAAAAAAAGCGAGGAATCGAAAATATCATGTCAGTATCTGCTTTAAATGAAAGTTTTCTGAGTCTGTCAAACGTCTACAGACCTCAAGTAGGTTGCATCACTTCATTACAAACTTCATCTATCTACAGGCAATATATGCAGTCGCCACACTGCCCCTGGTAGCGTAGAGACCCTGCGTGTCTAGAACACTATAGGGTGGCGTTAGTATTTATCGAGGCACCGCTAATTATTGGCGCAACGAGAAGGGCCACCAATGGCACGAATTATGCCCTTGGCATGTGAAGTACAGACGACTCTCCACAGGAGCGATGGCCGCCTTTACGAAATAAGCTTGACAGTCTTTCGAATTTCTGCATAATTCAATCAAACTGCTTTACCTCCTTGTTGATTTATGCTATTGCATACAGAGGCCAGTAAGTACTTTGCAACAGCTGCGTGGCGTCGGTTGGCGTAGTATTCCTGTGTATGGTCCCCTACGGTAGCCATGTACTCTCTACGGGAGCCACTATACTTCATTTTATAGTTAGCACTATCCTTCGTTTCATACTGAGCAGACCATGCCGCGGAAGCCATACGTGTGGTCGTGCGAGTGTCGCTCCGAGCGTTTCTCACTGCAGTTTTTTTTTTAATTATTATTATTATCTGCGATGCTTTCTACGGAACAACTATCTCATGTATTACAACTACAACCGGTGAACGTAAGGTTACGTAAAATCGTGTATTATTTGTGCATTTCTGGGCTTCCAGTATGCGACGAACTATGTTTTGGTCGCGAATGCAAGCAGTGCGCTGCGGCTGGTCGCAAAAGCGTGTCACTCCGCGCACTCGGGGGGTAAACAGGTCCACATTTGCGACATTTTACGTGTAACAGTTACGTCATATTCTGCGACATGAAAGTATGATAGTTCATGTTGCACCGAGTTACATGACGCATACCTTTATCTTTTTTTATATCTAACGTAATATTTTGGTCGCGAATTTGAGCAATGAGAGAACTCTCTAATGTTCGTAGCGTTGTCTGCTACGTACGAAACAGAGTATAGGGTTCTAATGTATACAAGAGCACTAGGTCGATGTAGAGTTACTGTATATACAGATTGCAGTAACTGTAACCGCAGTAACTATTTTAACAGCGGAACTGTTTAAGCTGGCAGTAAGTCCGTGATGCGTCGTAAAAAATGTGGGCCGATCCTGGCGGTTGTGCAGAAAGGGTCCAAGCGCAATGGCACATACCCCTGTGAACTAGCGAAGCTGAGCCTGGATAAGTCTAGCTAAGCATGGTTGGGACTACTTAAGCTTAGTCATTAATCGATAGCCAATCAATAGCTAATCGATAATTGCACAATAATCAATACATTCCGGAAAATTCTGGGGATGACTCGGTAGTGCTTAGTCTAGCCCAAATACGTGGCCAATACCTTGCGATAGCCAATCAATAGCTAATCGATAATCGACAAATAATCAATACATTCCGGGAATTGCTGGGGATGACTTGGTAGTGCTTAGCCTATAGCCCAAAAGCCAGGACTAGCTAGGTGCCCATCAGCTCCGCTGTCTCTTTAGCATTGCGCCTACAGTGCAAGCTACGCTAATTTTTTATACAGATACTGTTTATACAGCCTTGGAAATTTCAGCCTTGTCATGTGTTCGGCAGACGACACTCTTGAGAAAGGCCGCGCGCACGGCGGCATCGAGCGGGGTTTTCCCGCGGTTTTCGGACAATATGTACCACGGAACGAATCCTATGCAAGCAACATTATTGTACTTTTAAGCATGAAAATGTGGTTGCACGTCCAACTCATTGCGTGCTCATGAGATGAAAGTCCACAAAAATAATGTTGAATTTAGTGTTAATGAGAAATTCGAAGGGTAAATTCGTCTGAGCCAAACAAAAACTGCGAGAGTCTGACGTCTCTCATAGCATCTTCTACGTAACAGTGTATATATGTAACTGAGGCCTCCAGCAGCTCTTATCGGTGCCGCTGCAGTGGGCAACACGGGAGCATCGTTTGACTGCCGTCTTCTTCGCATGCCACGGACGAGGTCGCCGCCACAGGTGGTAGACTGCTCACTGAAGCACCGTGCGAGAGGTGCCTGTGCATTCCTATTAATTGGACCGCAGACTACGAAACGGGTTGTTTGTACAACGTCTAATAATGAACAAAAGTTGACAGTCACTTTAGCGTATACGCCAAAGAGGATGAAGGCGAAAGCCTGCGCGATCACGAGACAGGCATTAAATTACGTCACATTCTCATGCGAATGCGTTACTTCCTATTACTTGTTTTCTCCTCTCTGTCCCGACGTGGGAGCGGCCATAAACGCGCGCCATAAAGGACCCCAATAAAGTTTTTCATCAATCCATCCATCCCACCAAAGGTCGTGGGTTCGAGTGCCTTAATTAACTATATCTTAATTAACTGTGCCTTAATTAACTTCGCCCTAATTAACACTAAAGGTCGGGGGTTTGAGTGCCTTAACTTTGCCCTAATTAACACCAAAGGTCGTGGGTTCCACTCCCATGAATGGTGATGGGTTCGACCATCAATTTTGATGCCATAACTGCCGGACGGTAATATTTTCGATAGATGAGCCATCTAAGGCTTTCGCTTTAATAAGTGTAAGGTCGCAGGCTTCTTGCAGACACGTTATAAGCTCTATTTGACACATCTATGAACCTTTGTAGTTTGTCTGAATGCAGCTGTTTTTCTTGTTCTTTTGTGTGTGAGTGTGGGCACGGTCCTTTGCCATTGTCCACATATCATCCTTCCCGATACAATCGTGTAAGACTGCCGCAATTCGTTGCCGTGCAGGTCTCCCACGACACCGTCATCTCCGTCTCCAGCGATGAGCAGCGGCGACGAGGAATTCCTGTCCGCGTCGCTGGAACTTAGGCCTAACGTGGCGGCACCCGCTAACCGACAGTTCGGCAGCTTCGATTCGCTCTGGCCAAGCAGGCAGCCGCCACCTCCTCCGCTGACCTCGTCCCTCAGCCATTCGGCGCCGTGCGTATCGCTCGGCGGGAGCCAGCCAGGGCTCGACTACGTCCAGTACCGACAAACGCCCTCAAGCATCTCGTCTCGTGAGTATATATACTTTGTACCACGTTTCAAAATGCTTAATTGAACAGGTATCAAATTACTCTAATTAACTTTTATTTAAATTAGTTACCTTACGGCGCATATTTCAATCTACGAATTGTAGCCGGTGAGTTCGCAAGGCATATCCACTTGGAACGAATTCGCAGGACTACACCAGTTTCGAGAGAATAATTTTCGAGGTGTCCGACGAAATGCATTGGCGTTCCAGTTACTTTCGTGCTTCACTGCATGAAACAGCGTTTTTCCTTTAAAAAAAAGTTAGTGGAATAACCGGCAATTCTTACCGGAACATTGACGGCGCATATCTCGAAACGTCAAGCTAAACCTATATCTAATCATTTCGTTGGGCGCTGACAAAAGTCGTCGTGCACTATCTAGTTTCTAGACGTCTGCAACGCCGCTGGCGGCGGTCCTCGTCACTAAGCCACCGTTGTGAGACGCCCGGCATTACTGCCGGGGCGCTGCCTCTGCCGCGCAGAAGCACTTGTCTTGCGTATACTGCGTGCTGTGCTAACATGTCACCCTCCCGTGTATTGCTACAGAACACCGTTCGAGGAACTCGAACCACGAACCTAAGCATCGCTATCGCTTTCTGTGTTGCGACCTTCGGGCGAAACCGCCAGTTTTAACGCGACGGCGTTAAGGGCCCCGTGTCGCAGGAAATCCGGTGTCGGCGTCGGCGTGCGGCGTCCGCGGCTGAGAAAATCACCCGGAACCACCCCGACCACGCAGGCCCTCCGCGTGGCGCAGAGACGTTAGTGAAACTAATTGAATTTCTCAAAGTAAAATCCGTCAGAAAAATTGTAAAGTACGACTTAACCACAACCTACAGACATGATAGCGTCGTATTGTAATTTAGATGTCCGAGAAAACATAATTCTGTTACGAGGAAACTCAAACACAAACCCCTTTTCCAGCATTTCTACCATACTAACAGCGGCGCGCCCTGGTAAGTTACTTGCAAAAACACCATCCAGATGGCGCTCGCTTCCTCGGCAGCGTAAAACGGCAGCGGCGCGCTGAGGCGAAGGTGGAGAAAAGAGAAAGCTGCCGCGTTGCCGGGAAGCCATGACATGCAGCCAGGGATCTTTGAATGCTACCGCGTTCCACTCTCAAAGGCGAAGCTTAAGCGTCCTCCAATTTTTATGTGCGTCTTCTCCTGTTTCTTTTTGCCTTTAGCTGCAAGTATGTGGCAAGGACAGCCGCAGGGGCAGCACGTGCAAGTTCCTCGGCGACCAGTGAGCGACGTCCAGCAGCGGGACTGGTGGTCGCCATCTTTACAGACGAACGACGCAGGCGCCAACTCCGCAGGGAACTCCGAGCTCGTACCCAGCATCGGCAGTCTGACGTCTCTCGTGCTGGAGTTGGAAGCAGCCGCCATCGAAGGCGGAGGAGACAGCGGCCCTGGCACTGGTTGAAGGTTGCGGACGCGCGATGATACTCCGGACGTGCGATCGGACGTACCACTTGTCTCACCAAAGATCGTATGCATCCGAAAACGGTGCTAACAATCAGAGAAACGCGACTAAACCTTAACTCTTCCTGGTCCAATGATTCCTGTAGGAGTCGTAATGGTTTTTTTTTTACAGCAAATATCCGGCTTCAATAAACTTAAACGGCCGAACGGATTTTCAGAAACGTGAGTGTAAGCGCTGCTAGTGCATAATTTGTCGGCTTTGTGCAGTAGATAAATATGGCTCTCCGTGATATTGCACAAGTATTGCACAAGTGTCCACGTTTTGTCTTACGCTGATGTCAGGCGTCTGTTCTGCATATTGTGGAGGGGGGGGGGGGGGGCGCTACCCAGAATACATTGTGTTTTTGGCAGCTCGTGAGGAAAACCATTTATTGCCAAAGGTACACTCCAGTGGGATTTCAAAAAAAAATTCCAGCTTTTTGTCGTTCAGACATGCGTAATACACCATTTTCACTGTATTTAAAACATTTCGAAAGGAAGGGTTAAGGGCTCCTTAAAAAAAAAAAAGACTACCACAATAACTCATTTTTGTACGCGATATCCTTAACATGGTTAGAACACAGATGTCTGGCAAGTAGTGTAGAAAATGTAATTCAATAAAAGCGATGATAGAATGTCTACCGCTATCTACGCAGAAAAAAAAGAGAAAAAGAAAAAAAAAGAAAAAAAACACCATTTGCTCCGCACGAAAGAAGCCATTCAGGAAGTGGCAAAGTAACTGCGACGAAATGAGATCGTCATAAGCCAAAAAGTCACAATTGCTAATGACGAACTGAGGTCGTGCATGATGCCTTAAGGGGTTAAACAGGCCGTGCAGAATACAGAAAGAGACTTGGCGATCTTCTCATCTGCCACAGTCACGCATTATCATGTACTGTCAGTGAACGTGCCAAAAGCTACACAACTTTGCTGCAAGACGTGTAAAAGACTCCACTGAAAGAAAGTGAAGGTGATAGAATGACCTCTTGCGTGCATTGTAGCGAATATGCTTACATACAGAGTAATTACATCTCAATTTCCATGTGTACATTTCCGTCACCCTTTTTTTTTCGTTTTTAATAAAGACATTTGATCACTCCCTCATTTGCTGTTCAGTTAGTCATGTCGTGCTTTTATGAGACTTGAATCATCGGCTGAAAAGACACGCACAATTACTGCCTGCATGCAATACAAGGAAAAGCCATTGCGTTTTTCATTCATTTAGCCGTGCTGTACTGCAAGCAAAATGATCGACTGTCAGCCAAGTCACCCTATTGTCCAGCTTGTCTTGAAAAGTATATCAGACATGCCGCTCTATCAAAGATGACTGCGAATGATGCAGAAGTTAAATGGAAACGCACATTTCGAACTGTTTACAGTGGAATCTCGTTGATACGATCTCCACGGGAACCGGGTAATAAAGCGTATCATCCGAAAATTGTATCATCCAACGTGTTATCCAACCAAATCGTATTATCGGACACTGTTTGATTGCTATAATGACGTTATTCATTTGTAATCCCGATTTATACTGACTAGGCATGTTTTAATTTCCCACTCCTGCTTGGGCCTGTCATGGCCTGCAGTATTGTGAAATAAATAAATAAAAGAAAAAGAAACGTATTGTCCCGAAAAACGTATTATGCGGAATCGCATCAACGAGGTTCCACTGTACATGTTTTACAACGAAGCACCCTACGGCGAGTCGAGTCGTAGCGACACTTGCGGGCTTTTTGGGAGAAGCCGGTGGTTATGCGGCCGAGGTGGCTGCAGTGAGCGAGACGAGAAACTGCTCGGGAAAGATATCCGTTGAGGGTACAGGAGCAGAGAAGAAAGAGGCGTCCGGGACTTAACTTGGTGAGCGGCCGTATATATAGCCGAGGAAAAACGGAGAAAAGCCAGTGGTGCGTTGTGTATAGCCGTATTGTACGCGAAAGTGACGAAGGTCAGGATTGCATACAAGCTCGTGTGGTCCGGGCGGATGTATACATCATATCAGACAGAGTTCGATGGAAGCGTTCTGTCAATTAGCCGTTGGTCTGTGGATATATAGCTAGAAGTTGTCTATACAAGTGGTGCTTGAGGAGTGCAGAATTTCGGTAGCAGTAGAAGAAATATAGGTTGTGCCGCGGTCGCTGAGGAGAACGCGAGGAGCTCCATGACGCAAGAATATGTTGCGCGGAAAGAAATCGGCGACTTCAGAGGTGGTTCCACTTTGCACAGGAACTGTCTCAGTCCGCACAGCGAGTCAGGTGGTCAACGGCCGTCACAGTCCAACGATTGGCGTTGGAAGTCAAGGGAACGTGGCCGTACAAGTCCATTCGAACGACCTCGAATGGTGAAGAGGGGCAAGGAAGAGGTTGCAGTATGACAGAGGGAGCAGAGGTGGGTCGTTTGCGGTGTTGGCAAGGCACGCAAGGGGCGACGTACTTGGCAACGGATGAAGAGAGGGCAGGCCAGGAACAGGAAGGGAGAGGGGGGGAGGGCGACTGTACCACCAGCTTTACCCTGGTGGTACAGTCGAAAGAGCAACAATTACAACGGGCTGAGTGCCGACAGCGCCTGTGGCAGTTGGTCCACGGGGCGACAGTAGGAGTTCGGGAGTGGAGTTTAAGGCGGTAAGGAAATGCAGACCCCCTCAGAGAAGCGAAGAAGGCCAGGGGCAACCACAATCCATCTAGACAAGGTATGGCCGTAAGGTAAACTGAGTACGTTGGCATCCCCAATGTTGCTAGAATTAACGCTTCTGATAATCTCTTCTCTAGACGGCAAAGGCACGTGATCGGTGGAAGTGACGAGGCGGATACACACTTCGTCTTTGGGAAGTGAATGGCTGGTGGAACTCAAGAATGGTGCAGTGGTGACAAGATAGGAAAGCAGTCGCACGGAGACAGTCTCCCACCCCAAAATGAGTTGGTGGGCACACTCACGGAGTACTTCAAGAACCATGTAATCACAAATGTCGTCCATAGAAACACGGACTGTGCACTGCCGCGATTGGACAACCGATAACGTCGTTCGCTCCACGAAAAGAAGGGCACTTTTTTTGGAGGCGGGAACAAAAGTCGGCACGAATCATCGAAATAGCAGCACCGCCATGTTGATGAGAGCATCTATACGCGTACACTTTCCACAAGCAACAAATTCGACGGCCGCTCTGGAGAAATTCTATGGGCTGTCCGGTGGATGCAGGTCCCCCCCCCCTGGAACTCCAGCGGGGAGTCTTCCGAGTGGGCGTTAACCATAGAGGCGGGCCGGAGAGGCTTGACGCTGAGCGGCAATGTACGGAGAAGGTGAGCGGCGCCGAGATTCGCGGTAATTCATAGGTAGTACATCCACAGGGTTGGGAGGCGAGCGCGACCGGTGCGTAAAAGGGCGGTATAGGACGTGAGCTGGCAGCTCACGGGTGGACGGACGTCGGTACCTTCACAAGGAGCATAGCCGCGCCGCTCATCCTGCGAGAACACCCGTGTACTTAGATTTAGGTGCACGTTAAAGAACCCCAGGTGGTCCAAATTTCTGGAGTCCCTCACTACGGCGTGCCTCATAATCAGATCGTGGTTTTGGCACGTAAAGCCCCATAATTTAATTTTTGTTGGCGACGCGTCGACCAAAGCGCGGAGAGGTATACAGTCAGGCACAAAAGTTTATGGACCACGATATCTCAGAAAACGTTTAATTTCCGACAAGCGTGTAACAGTATAAGCGGTAAAACCGTACGTCACTATGTTGTTCGCATATAATAGTAGAGACTGCAAATGCTGGCGGTGTGGGGCCGTCGAGACATTTGAGCTTTCTCTCAGATCTCGTGTTCCGTAAAATTTTGTGGTTTACTGTACATATGCCTTCGATATAGCCACAGTAATAACAGGTAGGTCGAGCATAATACAATGTAGCCAGAGGAGCGTGGTCTCTGGGGGTAGGCAAAGGGATGGTGACGGCTGGAGACTGTGCGGAAACGCGTTGGCAAAATTAAGCACAGGACGAGCGCCAGAAACGTCTGAACGCGACGCGCTAGCCAGACGCGATCTCCTCTTTAATGATGTCACGCAAGCCAGTTGAAGGAGGAGTGCCGGTATAGTTTAGGGAGCATATAGGAAGAGCATCTCCCGTTAAAGCTCTTCTCGAACGATGTCGCGGATCAGTGCTCTCAAGTCCGCGTAGGCAGACGAGTACCAGAAGCATCGGTGCACAGGAGTTCCTCAAGTCGCTAGCAAACAGTGATGACGTCCTGAATGGTAGCGGATCTCAGCATATATCAAGGGCGTCAAAGGCGCCTGTGTTAGTATGCCTTTGATAATATGACGTATGCGGTCGCTTTGGGACACGATGGAGTTCACCCGATTGCACACTGTCAGAACATCTTCAGTGCAAATGAGATGTAGGATTCGCCTGGGAATTGGATGCGCCCACCGAGCTTTCTTTCGCGAGCTCAGCGGGGCGCCGAATAATCTGACGAAACTGTCGCGTGAACGTTGCCCAGTCGGGAAGCTCATGCTGGTTCATGGTTCCAAAACCAGCTTCTCACGACGTCGCGCAGTTTCTGAGAGCTATCGCACCTGTTGAAGTTGCTGACTCGGTCGTAGTTGTCGAGCAAGTCCTCGACGTCATGCCCACGTAGACCAGCGAATAACGCTTGTGGATCATTGTGATGACAGGTTCTTTCGTTTAATGGTTTAGATGGTTCTCTAAGCCGGAGCCTCCGAGATCCCAATTGAGGACAAAGGCGTTTGTTGTAGAACGAAAAGCAAACAAACGAAACAAACGAAAAGCAACCGTTAAAACAAACACTCAAAAAAGAAATATCACGGCAAAAAACGCACTCGGAGCTAGCATGGTATCAATAGCACACAAGTTCGGGCTGAGCACGTGTGTGAGGGCGCGTATAATAGTTCGCAGAGGATGGGAGGCGGCGAAACGACTAAAAGACGTGGCGTTCGTCTCACCACAATTCGGCGGATGAGCGGGCGACCAGAGTGCGGTAGCTCCGGTTTGAAGAGGGAAGGCAGGCGGCTTGGCGGCACGGGCAGATGGCGGTGGTGTTCTGGCCAGGCAGCTGGGCGTAGAACTCGGGCCCCTAGCTCGACTGCTCACGTTCTGCCCATGGGCGCATAAGGCGGCTTGACGGCACGGGCAGATGGCGGTGGTGTTCTGGCCAGGCAGCTGGGCGTAGAACTCGGGCCCTAGCTCTACTGCTCACGTTCTGCCCATGGGCGCATAAGGCGGCTTGACGGCACGGGCAGATGGCGGAGGCGTTCTGGCCAGGCAGCTGGGCTTATAGAACTCGGGCCCATAGCCCGACTGCTCTCGTTCTGCCCACGGGCGCATAAGGCGGCTTGACGGCACGGGCATATGGCGGCGGCGTTCTGGCCAGGCAGCTGGGCTTATAGAACTCGGGCCCATAGCCCGACTGCTCTCGTTCTGCCCACGGGCGCATAAGGCGGCTTGACGGCACGGGCATATGGCGGCGGCGTTCTGGCCAGGCAGCTGGGCTTATAGAACTCGGGCCCATAGCCCGACTGCTCTCGTTCTGCCCACGGGAGCTCACCTGTTCGCAGGAGCTCACCGGCCTCGGGCAGCAGTTCTTGATCGGATAGAACTGCATCAGGTAGAGTGCGACGCCCAGGAGTGGGTTGGCAGAAGGCCCCAGTCGGGTGAAGTCCTGGTGGCTCGGGTCCGCAACCCGACAGCGTGTCTTTAACTCCCGGTCCGGTGGCCGACCTTCTCCTACCGTCGCTTAATTCCAGGGACTCTCCCCTCGATCTTCTGCCAGCGCGCCTCGCTTTTCTGCTGCTCTGGCCGATTCCTCCTTTGCTGATTGGCCGCTCAAAACTCCGTGTTTTCTCCTGATAAGATGCCTTTTCCTTTATCTTTTTGCGCCGCGTGTTCACGTGCCGGACGCTCTTTGACGTTGTCGTCTTTAATCCAGCACGGAATTCGCCTGCGCGCGCGCTCCTTGTCGTCTGCATCTTGCCTGTCTCCACCCACCGCACCGTGTCGCGCATTCCACACACCATCATGCGCCGACGGCTGATGGTGTGTGGAATGATGGGGGAGAGAGATTTATTTACGAGCCTTCAATCTGGTGGAACCAAGCCATTCACGAAGGAGTAGTTATGATGTTAAAAGCTAGGTCCTGTGGAATCAGGTCAAACATTATTTTTTTAAAACATCCCTGAGTGAAGGCCCTATTTAGTGTAATTCAATTGCGTTGTCAAGCGCAAATTAACCTATGACAATTTTGCCTAAAGATGTGATAATGTTTTGGCAGTGTAACAACTAAGTCAGTACTTGTTGACGTTGGTATAGCCGTGCAAAGGGCAAGACAGATTTTTTTTATTGTCACTTTTCTATAGAAAACGATAACGTTTTTTATCCGCCCCTTGCTATTGAAACCATGTTCGCAGAGGCACTACATGGTGATGAAGACGTTTCCTCTATGCAGATTTTCTTTCTCTGCGTAATCACGTGCACGATCAGAATTCCACCAGAGATAACTATAAACGCACCTTTTATTGACGATACCACAAGCTCATATTTCCTTGGGATACCTTTCAAAACTGATGAAAAGGTCGCAGCGTTAATATTTTACATACCTATTAAAGAAGACAAAGTTGTCGGTGAAATCAATTAATTTTTTTAATAGTGCGCGAAAGTGTGAGGTTGATTATCTAAAGAAATTAAAGGGCCGACAGTATACATATCAATCACTATCGGACAGTGAATCACTAGTGGTAACGCCGACCACAGCTGAAGAAAAGGTGGAATTGCCCGAGGTAGCAATTAACCGCTTCACTCACGGTGTACACATTTGTGTACGCGACTTATTCTTGCCGTTTCTGTGCAGTTGTTGCAAGGAATTAATCACAAAACTAATCTTAGGGAAAATTAAACGTTCTGCTTACCTCAAGTACCTTCATTTTACTTCTGAGGGAAATGTATCGCTACCGAAGATCGCTTTGGAGAAGGCACTACTGTGTCTGACGGGAGGTGTGACGTGGGAACGTTTCTGCAGCAATTGGCGAAATAACTCTTTTCTTTATAGTAAAGCTCGCAACCAATAATTAACTTGTGCAGGTAATTCACACTAGTCATTCAATTATATTTATGAAGAAACGCATCATTACAGAGTGCACAACAATTACATACTTCATCACCCTGTAATTACTGGCGACTCATCATAAAATGCAGAAAGAGTAATCCTAGCACCTTGACTTGCTCTAAATGGAGCCTGCAGCACCTTGGCATAAGATTATGTAAATTTCATACATTTATCGACAGTCGATCATAATTCGTGACCGAAGGGGTGAAATGCTAAATCTCAGAGCGATTGATCGCGAATAAACAAACGTTACAACTTCAGAATTTTCTCGCTGTGGTGGCTACCTATGGCTTTCTACCGCTGAACACGAAATCGGGTGCTCGATTCCCGGCGGCAAGAATTCGCGCGTGTGTTTAGCTTGAGGTGCACATTTAACCCCCAGGCGGCCAGAAATAATCCGGAGCTACGACGTCTCGCATGACCCCGGTGCTGATTTTGAGAGCTAAAACACGTAAAACAGCTGGACCGTAACTGCCATAACTGTAGAGAGCGTGGTGCACAACCTGGAAATATTATTTCCACTAATAATATTTCGCATTTAAAACATGTGGTTAATTCTGTCGCTTCTTAGTCACTGTTTGATGCCTTGACCTCTAGAGAGAGTCGCCAAGGTCGCATTTGAAACCGCATGCTCTGTTTTTGCGATTGAAAGCGAACATTCGACATTCGCGTCGAAGACCGTCTGCTCCTCGGCGTCGTCTGCTAGCGCATGTACAACGCCGGCGGGATGACTGCAGTGAAGCGCCTCGAGGGCATCTGCGAGCGAAGCGCGGCTGCAAAACGTGACCTCTCCACGCACACACACACACTCAGAGGCGGCATGTTCGGCCCCAGTGGCCCCCCGCCAGTGCTCTACGCCGTTGCGCCATTCGGCCCAGGTAGCGAGCGAGCGCCTGCAGCGCACGGCTGCCTGCGGCCCTTGTGTTTACAAGGTGGCTGTGACGTCACGGCGCGCACGTGGGTAGGAGAACCGCGTGGCCAGCGTGGCGCTAGCGTCGGCCATATTTTCTCCTCCGCTCGCATTGCGCTTCCCCCGTCGGCCGTGTTGACGGCGGTTTTTCTGTGGTGCGAACGCGAGGCGTTTGTAATACTCGACCCTTTTTTTTTTTTACCCCCACCATCGCCACCACGACTGTTCGGCTCGCCGTCCAGGAATAATGAGCGATGAAGAGCGCGACGTGGACATCGAAAGCGACGTGAGTAGAAAACCCCGCGCGCGAAGCACGCGCGATAACCCAGCGAGCGTGGCCCACAGTTGGTCATGCGGCAGCGGCCGCCGCCGTCGCTACGTCGACGTTGGCCCGCGCGTCTGCTTGCTAAGGTAGCGTGGGTCCGCTTACACCGGGTCTGCGGTGACTACACGCAAGCTGCCCGGGGGTTTGGACTCGAGCGTTGTTCTTCTCTTGTCTCTCAAAATGAGGCGGGCTCCACTACTTGGCGTTTCGGGTTTTTTTCTTTCTTTTTTTTTTTCCTTGGCCCTCGGTAGCTAGGCCTAGTGTCCTGTCGGTCCTCTCCCCGTCACCGGTTCGTCGCGCCTACGTGCTCGAGCGGCACATGCAGCTCTAGGCGGCCGGGAAAGTCGGCTGGTGCAACGCCCCGCGCCGTAGCTTGCTAGGAGGACGTGACCGCTATTCGTCCGCCGCCGTTCGCATGTGTAGCATGGACGCGGCGGCTGTTCAGCTGCGCGCTGCCACTCACGTGACTACAAAAAAAATCACGCCGCTTCAACCAACACAAACCAACGCCTGCTGCTTTGCTCCCCTGTCAGCATTGCTGTCGACTTCTTTTGTCCCATTTTTTTTTTTTTTTTCCTACGGCAGTTAGAAGCTCTCTCGACTATTTTACTTACTAGCGCGAAGCGACGGTGCGATTTTTGACGGCAACTTGCGGTGCCTCCATTAAACATAGCTTGCGTGGCTGTCAGCTGTAGGGAGAGCCATTTTTTTTTTTTCTTCTTTTACTACTTCTTCGTTGCTTCTCGTTCGGCTAGATCGGCTCTCGATCCCAGCGGCCTTCAGCCGCTCGTGCTGTGCTGTGCCGCTTTCGTTCGAAACGCGCCACGGCGTTGTTCAATCCCGATCGGCCCGCACCGATTGCAATTAGCGATAGCGCGTTTGATTACTTAGTTTTCGTAATTTGGTTAATTAGGGCGTTGCGTTAGCTTCCGTCGTTCGCCGTTAGCGCCCGTTCGTCGGACCTCGACACGACGCTGGTGCTTTCGCGTAAGCTATGTGCCTTGGATGAACTACGTTGTAGCGACGCGTTGAACCGTGTCGTACGCTGTGTATGCCCCCGCTGGCACTGCGCATTGAAATTTCGCCTCGGGACTCTCGCCAGCCCCTAGCGTTTATGGCCGAAGCGCGCGGCGTTTTAATTCTGGCAGTCGACTGCTCGCGTTCCCGTAATTAACCCCGTTTACCAGACGCTAGTCCGCTAGCAGACGCCTACCCCGCTTTCTACGTCATCGCGAGTCGCAGACGACGGTGCGAGTGCGGCAGATTCGAAATTAAGGGCTCGAAATGTGCGTCGGGGGGTTGACGCACCGGATGCGAGCGCCGGATGTGTTGCGCGCACGAGCCCGTTTCTCTTTTGTGCTGGGCCGTTCTCCGTAGTCATCGATGACCCGACCACTGCGCGACCCGAACGAAATAAATAGCGGCGAGCATCCGAACTAGAGAGTCGAGCACGCCGTTGCGATTGGAAGCGTCGACGGTGCTTGAGAGGCTCGGGCACTGGCCCGATCAATATGTGACCCTGCGCCTGCTTTCGACCGAGTGTTAGTAATCTAACGCCTTTTGTTTTTCTTCTTTTTCTTTTTCCGCGACCTGAATGCTCAGCAGCCGGTGCTTATGAACACCGTGCAGCTAGATATCTTCGTTAGACGTAAAGAAACTTGGGAAGTATTTGATTCTGTTAACCAATGCACTTCTTGGTTATAAAAAAAATAATTATTTTAATGAATTTAGCCGGCTGCTATTGGGAATCGGAAATTTCACAGTGTTCGTTTCTGGTGACTGTTAAATCGTATGTTCAGTGCACTCCTTGGTGACCAGGTTTTTATTGTCGATCCACTCAGCTTCAGCAGCTTAGTGTTCTTGCGAAATTTTACCAGTTGCTATTGGGAATAGGATGATGATCCAGTTGAACCGCTTGAACGTTCTCATCTGGGCCGTTTCGTGCAATATACAAATGAATTCATTGCACTAAACCATTATGCATGCTTGCATATCTTTCTTGCATTGTTTATCAGCGACAGATACATTTTGCTCATCTTTGCATGAGGAAATGCAGATTGCATGCACACATCATCTCAGCATTTTGCATCGTAATGCCTTTGACATTGTTCTTGTATGTCTTTTTTTTTTCAGTCGTGATGCAGTGTCTAATTTATTGAGAATGCATTGGTATGGCCCGTTTCAATTCACAGCACAGCCATCCTTATAGCTGCAAGACTGCTGTGTGTAGTGTTTGCATTGTTCTAGCGTGTGCATGTTTGATTGGCCCGTGCTGGTTCCTTTATAAAGATCACAATAAGACGAGCTGTCATCATCACTGTCATCTGTTAGTCATCTTCACTCAATTAAAATAATTGTTACAATTGCTGTTGTCATATCTCAGTATTTGTAGCAAATACAAGACTAAATTAAGGTCAGTGTTATCATTGTGCAACAAATTCAAATTTATCATCGTGCAGTCAGTATCATTCACCAGAACTCTCAACAGCTATCGTAGACCAAATTATGGGCAATGCTGTCACTCTGTAATGAACGTCATTCCACCGATGCCAGTCATTTCGCAGTCAGTATCTCGGACGTTTAGCATATTCTCACACAGTAATAGTGTGTTGTTACTTGAGTTGTTTTTCCAACTCAGCCTTACATTTCGTTGACTTCCAGTCGCACCCCACAGTTTAAGTGTTTTCTGGCACAGGGTTTTCTATTCAATGTGCTGGAATGTTGCATTGCTGGGCACGAGGTCACAGGATCGAATCCTGACTGCGGCGGCTGCATTTCTGTAGAGGCGAAATGCAAAAACGCCTGTGTGCTTGCGTTGTAGTGCACGTTAAAGAACCCCAGGTGGGCAAAATTTATCCGGAGCCCTCCAATGGCATGCCTCATAATCGGAACTGGTTTGGGCACGTAAAACCCCGGAAAGATGCTTACTCTGCAGTGCCCTCGTTAGAGAAAGGCAAGGGCTTGTGTCAGCGAATCTGTATTGGGAGTCTGCTGTTTAGGAAATGGAAGAAGGGATTGTTCATTGGGGGGGGGGGGGGGGGGGCACACTACGAAATATAACTCGTAATGCAGGAACACTCAGATGTGTAGTGCAGGGCATCTCTTTCAGGAGGGGAGTTGGTTCTTGGACTACATTAAAAAAAATCGGTTATTTGAGTTACGGTGTTGGAAGACTTGTCAACGTGGAATTTTATGTGCTTGCTTCGTACATGAAGTTCGCTATTATCTCGTTTAGTTCCAATTTTATGCAAAATTCCTTTATCTATTTTTCTGGAAAATTTTGCAAAGAATCAGTTTTTCAGTTGTCAGAAAGGGTATCAGTGGCTTCCGCACGATTGTCAGAATTCGATATGACCAACTGTATTGCTCTCCCTGCTCTAGAACAAGAGTTGCGAGACTTTCATCAACACAGTCTTGCAACTCTTTTTCTAGGACAGACAGGCCCTCTGCTGAACCACCCTAAACGGATATCGCCAGCTAGCCAGGAAGTGTAGCCCCTCATTTACATGACGGTCTGTCGTCACCATTGGCAGCATCTGTGCTGCTCAGCCCGTAGTTGGACCAGTTGCCAACTGTCACTGTTGGGCTTTTGAAACTCTCCGCCCAGTGCGACGTTTCAGTTCGTTTGTCTGCTTCAAGGATTCCTTCTTCTCAAGTGACAGGTCAAGTGGAAGTTGCGTCATGCTGCACATTCCCTTTTGGTTAACTAGCAGCCGGCAGCTTCTGCGTTGTCACCACCGCTGTTTAATGGGGACACTAGTCACGCGTTCAAGGTTCATCGCTTGACGTGTAATGTTTTCAAGTTTGTACTCGCCAGTGCACTTTACAACGTGGTGTTGGAAGCTGTGATGATGGGAAATCAGACCAATCTATATTGATGCAAATTGATGGCAAAAGAGTCCATGTTCTTTAATTTAGGTGCACTTGAATAGAAGTGCACTTCATGAAGGTTAACCTGGAACTTCCCGCTGTAGTTACCCTTATAGACTGGGCGTTGCTTCAAGACATACATTTTCTAAATCCTCAATGCAGTCACTTAGCTGGAATGTCACGGTGAGCTTATGTGTAATTCTGGACCGATTTTCTAGTGCACAGATAACGTAGGCAAGGAAATGGACAGCATGCGTGCAGACTTTCATTAGCCTTTGTTTCAAGGTCACCTTTGGGAAAGCGATCACTTTCATAATATTTCAGATGGCCTAGCATCGAATGTGTCCATGCCCACGGCCCACAGCGTTCTGGGCACCGTGCCAAGGACATTATCTTCGCTGAATGCCCTGCATGGTATTCAGCTTAGTCACTTTTTTTTTTTTTCATGCGTGCGCGTGCGTCTGAATGAATCTCGCACGTTGGTGGCCTGTCTCTTAGCATTTTGTGAATGCTTACCATTCGTGTGTGACATCAACCTGAGATGACATCACCTGTGTCATCAACTGACATTGTCCTGTGTTGCTGCGCTCTTCCCTCCCACTACAGGCGGACAAGAGGGCGCACCACAACGCGCTGGAACGAAGACGAAGGGATCACATCAAATTCAGCTTCACCAGCCTACGTGACGCTGTGCCATCACTACAAGGGGAGAAGGTGAGCTGCGGACATTTTTTTCCTGGATTGGGCGCTTCTCTGTTGAAGCTGGTTGCTTTCAAACCAGCTAGCTTCTTCTGGTTGGTTAGATTATGCAGCTTGTTACTTCACTAAAAAAACGAAACAAAAAAACACTGTTGTAAGCTGCATCTATTGGGACATCTAAAGTGAATAAAGTTGATGCATTAAAAGCTGCCCTTACAATATCAAATGATTTGGGAATGTGACTTCAACAAAAACACTGTAAAAAGTGTAACAATTTCACTTCAGCTGTGAACTAATATTTGGTCACTTCAAGTGCCCTGGCAAGTGCAGCTTCTTTTTTTTTTTCTTTTTTTTTTCTTTTTTTTTTGTCTCAAGTTACGGTAGTTGTAGAAGTAGTTGTGCTTTTCAGCAGTTCTCAATTTGATTCACTTGGCAAAGTGCCAACATTCATAACTTGAATTCACATAGTTGTGATAAAATATATTGTACTATCAACAGGAAATAGAGGGGAGGGGGAAGGTTCAGTTTTGGGTAGCAACAGGTATGATGAGCACTCTGCACAGATTATGTTATCATCTTGCCATTAGTTTCTGCTTTCTTGTTAGGCTGTGAACTACAACTTTTTTGTGCGTGAAGTACGAATAGTTTGGTGACGGCACGTTTCTGCAAGACCAGTACGACTATATTAGCTTGTCAAAGGGCATGTGCTGTCTGGTGTGCTTGTTGAACGCACAGCAATCCCTCATTAGCCATTCCAGCAGACAATGCATCGAGCCAGTCCTGACGGTTGTGAAGCCCGTCTGGTTACAATGGTCACCAGAAAGAGGCCAAGCATTCCTAACTGGCAAACACAAATTCCAAGACCGAGGCATTTGTTTATGCCGGGCTAGGCATGGGCAATGGATTGCGCACACTGGCCAGCCAATGTGCATGCCAGCAATCATTGCACCTGTCCTGTAGGCATCCGCGAGTGACTGCCAGCCATTCACTTGTTTCGATGGTCTCGCATCAACAGCAACTTCGGGTTCCTCGTACCGTGTTCGCAGATTGCGGTGGCCGATGAGACCCCGTTTTTGCAACGCCGATTTGTCCCATCAGATAGTAGTTCTTCCGCTGCACCCTTGTTAAAAAGCATCTGGTATTTACTCCAGCCAAAGCCGAATACTTTTCGCTTTGTGAAATGATGCACTTAAGAGTGAATTCAAGCTCTTTTGCAATGAATTGAATCTGCTGTTATCAGGGGAATTAGTGCACAATGTTCACGAAGAAATTCCACCACTGTGTCTTCAGGTTCAGTATGAACAGCGTAGTGCTTGTGGTATGAAGTTTTCAATGAAAGTCAACGGTTGCACTGTTTCAATTTCTGTTCATGGAGAGCGATAAGTTCAGAGCCGCCATGTTCCTGTTAGGTTACGCTTATCCTATTGCATTGTTTTCGAATGCAGCGCTTAAGTCATGCCAAGACCTGATAATTTCGCACCCTGAGGCATTATTAACACACCTTAGCAGAGAATTTGCGAAGTTTGCAACAGCAACAGTAAAAAAAGGAGAGACTTTATCTGTTGCTATTTGTTGCCTTGTACCAAATTGGCCAGACGACAATTGAAATTGTGCCAAAGACCGCTAATAAGACAAGGAGGCACTTTTTCACAATTTCTTCTGAGAAAAACTCGATACATATTTCAATTTTTACGGTGGTTTACGCAGCATTAGTGGAGGAACACAATCCTAACAACTTTGCATGAATAAAAAAATCTAGCCAAATTGGCACTATTTTTAGAGAGAAAAAAAAGAGCCCCGAAACAATTTTGACAATTATTGTGCAAACATACTGAGTCATTAAGGTCGGTCCTTCTGATCATTAAATGACGCATTTAAGCACTCCGCATAAAGCGTGTAATTATAAGGTTTTAAAAACGTGTTTCGCTGCTGATCGTCGCGGCGCTGCTGCCCTGAGTTTTCGGCCACCCCTTACCAATTGACGTAGTTAGCCCAATTGGATGCCAACTTGAGCGAGCTATCCGATAGGCTACCCAGGTCGTGTCATTGATAATTTTTCCAACTTTATGGTGAACAAATCTTGTTTGTCATAGTTTGCATGTTGGTTAACTTGTTTCTATACGAAAAAGTAACAGAAAGAGAATACACAACAGCAATTTATCACTACACTCAAGCACTTCTGGCACACAGCAACTGTTGTCTGCTTGTGTTCTCCGTGTTAACGTGAGCTGCAGGGCCAGTGTTGGTCTTGAGCTTTCATTTCGCGAGCACCTTGAATCGCCCTTGATACGTTGTGGGCTGCAAATCTAGAGATCTGCAACCTGTCAAGCGGCGACCTCATGTCCCTCTGCAAGGCAACATGTGAGCGGAGTGGCTGCAGGGCATTGGGCTGTCTTGTCCGTAATCTGATCAGCACCAGCATCCACATGTTTGCGTCATTCACTTCACGTCGGAGTATTACCACAAGGGAATTTTAGCGTGTCTGGTATTTGGATAAGCGCAAGCAGACTGGGCGTTTTACCGGATGAGAGGCGGCACAAAGATGAATGGCCTGCAGAGTGCAGCCACCTGGTAAATTTTCGGCTGGAGCGTAATTGTGAACACATTCATTGTCTCTCTTAAATGTTTAAATTGTTTGACACTTGGTTACAGCAGTAGTAGCTCTGTTCGTCTGGTTAACTCTGTGCCAACAGGTGGCGGTACCGTGTAGGCCACTCTAGAGTCACTGGAAAAATTTTCGAGTATCGCATTTGTTTTCCGCGCACCGTCGCCTGCCGCGGCCACCGGTGATTGGGGCGCTCGTGTCACGTGACCTTTTGCCGCCATATCCCTTCCAAGCCCTTTCAGTTGACACGTCGAACCCATAGCGTACGTGCCACGCACGGAGAGCACTTGGTCGTTTCGTTCAACGCTTGCGTTATGCTTGCGAACACAGGCGTCAGAAATAACCCATCATGATGCCTGGTTGCTGCGCCTTCGGGTGCAGCAACCGAATGGAGTCCGGGAAGGCATTTTTCTGTATTCCGTGCGGGAAGGACGACGGTGAACGACGTTCTGCATGGCTCCACAGAATTGGCAGCAAAAACTTCGCGCCCTCGAAGAACACCCACTTGTGCGAGGGAAGTTTCTTGAATAACTAGTTTGCTGGACAGTTATTGCTTTCAAGCGACTGTACTTGCGTGTGACCGCTAAACTTTATCTGTCCTGTTCACGCTCATCGCTCTGCGTGCGACTGTTGAACACTATGTAGCTAGCACACGCGGTTTTGAGTGAGCTGTTCTGTTCGCGTGGCTCGCTTTGTTTCACGCTATTCAAAATCGCCCAGTACCTATCTTTCAAGTAAGCTCTCCTGTTCGAGTGGCCCGCTCTGCTTTGCGCTATTGTTTCCAGTAAACTGTTCGGTTCGCACAGCTCGCGCTATTGAAAATCGCCCAGTACCTATCTTTCAAGTAAGCTCTCCGGTTCGCGCTGCCTGCTCTGCTTTGCGCTATTGTTTCCAGTAAACTGTTGGGTTTGCACGGCTCGCTTTGTTTCGCGCTATTGAAAATCGCCCAGTGCCTATGTTTCAAGTAAGCTCCTCTACTTAGTGCAGTTGAAAACATCATAGTACGAACTTTCTAGCAAGCTCTCCACTGTTTCATTCGGTTTGCGCGCCGCGTTTGAAAAACGTACATACATGTCAAGTAAGCTGCAGTGCCGTGAGTGCAGTGATAAGAGCATCATTTAAAAAATAGAAGTGCTCAATGTTACAATTCCGTTTTAGAAACCTAGTTTTTACCGTGTCTTCGCAACTTTTATTTAGAAAATGTCTTTTTGTGTTAATGTTCTGATTCACATAAAGGGTATACAATAAAAGGAGCATGATCAAAAATAAATATAGGAAAACCGCACTACTGTTTAGTACTGGCAATGTCAACACAATACTCAGAACACAGTAGCAGATTGGAATTAAGTGCACTAAAAGGTTCACGCTATCAAAGGTACAAAAAGGCATTCGTACACATTCTTTATAGCCGTATGCAGATACCTGCTTAAGTTTTGCGTGAATTAAAAGCTGTTAACCAGTCGTTTACAACGTTACCTTCAAAGAGCTTATTTGACAAATCGATGAGAACATTACAAGCACGCATTCGCAAACACGCCAGTAGCCGCAAACCGCAAACGCGAAGTTTGACGCGAAGTTTGCTTGCAGCGGCTACTGGCGTTTTATCACTGGTACGTGACAGGCAACTTTATGAATCTACATAAAAATTACTGCTCACACTTCGCTCCGATTATACAGATTAACCAGCGCAGCAGTAAGCTGTTTACATTTGCTTGCTTTTGCACTTCGAAAGGACGCGAACGAGCACTATGAAGGCAATGTAACACCCGCTGCACATTCCATCGGCTGTCAAGCTGCGTTTTTAGCGCAAACACAACCTCAAGGCCCAGTTTTCACGTGAAATATGTTTCAAGCGAATTCACTGGGCGCATACAAGTATGTTTGCAGCAGCTCTGCACATAGCACATGACGCAAGACGAAGTCCATAAAGCGACACGTAGAGCATCGGTTCGCGAGCATCGGAATCAGCGCCGCACATTTGATACGTTCCGTCGCTTACCGCGCAGTACGTTCATTACCGTTGATATCTCGGTGTCACCTGTGACATCCACAAAAATAATCCAGTTTCGCGAAACGAAACGCGACATCTAGGGGGGAAATCCGTCGGTTAACTCAATGCTGTTCAATGCACGCTAGCACCGCTACAGCGCGTCGACGGTCTGGAAGGGATATGGCCGCCTGTCACCCAATGTTGCCGGCATGCCGCGTATCTTTGCGGTATTCTGAAATTTTTTCCAGTGACTCTAGGCCACTCAGGCCACACGTTTATGCTAAAGCCCTTCGATCACAGCCGTAGTAGTATGGAAAGGATTTAGATTGCGCCTCTGCCCATCCTGTAATCGTCCATAGATCTCTTAATATGAGCCGCTTCACTTAAATTGTGGCGCTAATGTTCTACTGTAGCTGTACCCTACACGTCTACAAAATTTGGTCAAACCGTTTTAGGGGGCCCTTAAATGGGTTAAAGAAAAAGCAAGCAGGTTTTGTGTGGCCATAGAACATATGCGAGATGATTCTCACTAGTGTGTGCTACTTGTTGCCTTCCCTCGCAGGCATCGCGGGCTCAGATCCTAAAGAAGGCAGCAGACTACATCCAGTCTATGCGGCGCAAGAACACGGCACACCTGCAGGACATCGAGGACCTCAAGCGACAGAACAAGCTCCTCGAGGAACAAAGTACTGACTGCATGCCAACTCTCGCATGCTTGCCTTCTAACTGCAATAGCATTTCTTTGCGTGCCTTTACCAACTCTTCTGAGTAGGGCTAGCTGTCCAGCCACTGAAGTAAGTTTAGAAAGAAAGAAAAGAACGGCCGTAACACGAGTGCTCTACCACTACTTCACAACTGCGTTGCGTTGGTCAGAAAAAATGTGCAGTGTGTCCAAAAAGTCATGGTGTCGTTTTGACCGGTCACAGGAAAGCAGCAGAACAAGATAGAAATGCGAAATCTTCACCAAATAAAAGGAAAAATCTCCAAGTTTCCGTAGTACGATGTGCAAGAGTGTGCCCACACAGGTGATGACGCAGCACCACGAACTGCACAGTAGCGGATCAGCCCATGCCAGTTGAGATGTGGACGGTACAGAGGAAAGTTCAGTGTGTTCTGTGGCTTGCTAAATTCTAATCCGTGACCATAGTGCAACGTGAATATCAATGCGTGTACAACAAAGCGCCACCACACAGGAATAACAATAATTGGCGGGTAAGCAGTTGAAGGTTACCGGCAGTTTGTCGGACAAAACCCGTTCTGGTAGGCCATCAGTAAGTGACGAGTCTATAATTGTTTAGGTATGTGTAGGGCAACAAATGGAGGCCATATCGAACTGCACTGAACAGGTATGAACACTGCACTGAAGTTTTTCTTTTATTTGGTGTAAATTTCACAATTCTATAAACTTTTGTCAGAAAAGTTCCAAGACAAAGGTCATAAAAAAATATAAAATTGCATTTACTAAGTAATGATCCTACTTCCTTCCTATCAAAGTAGTCCCATTGGCTATCTATTGACCCTTTTCGCGGCGATCCCGTGGGCGCTGCCATGTTTGATCACGTGGTGATGCGTCCATTGCTTGCCTCAACTGCCTCCGTTGCCGCCTTGTTTGCAATGGAAGTGTATGACGCCGGCACGGCTTAGAAAACCTTTGTTTTGGGAGATATCATAAACGGTGACTGGGTGAACGACACGGAGCTTTGATCACAGCTTCAGAGGACATGCAAAAGCGCTTTCGGAGCTGATTAACCTATGTTCATATGGCGCAAGCAGCGTATATTGTGCTTGTTCTAAAAGCGGGGCTAAATATGTATTTCAAGCTATCCAAACATTCCACTCATGAATTGAATCAGGATTAGTGTGTTTTGCTCTTTGTACTTTATTTGGCAAATATTTTGAAGCAGCGGCTTGTCAGTTTCTGACACAGTGAAGATCCTCGGTGCGACCACTATCTGATTATTTTCTACCTAATCGCTCGCGGGTGTGCTCAGTTCCGATAGATTTGTTCTTGCTGCGCACAAGGCTTGAAACGTAGCTGTTCTGCACATTGCAATACCTTGTAGCAAATGCGTATTATGGCGAGTAACTCGCTTACTCTTGTGGACCTTCACGAAACATTCAGCTTCGACCATTCGTGCGCTATTGATGTAGTATCGTCACGTATTGTGCGTATATGTGTGCATATATTCAAGTGTGCGCCCATTCACTTATTCTTGACACGTTGGCGAAAGAGTGGATGTAAGTTTCCGTGCTGGTTGGGGTAGATATGCGTAAATACTGTGCGCGAAACCTACTATGACAGGAGGCGGCGTGATTCCCGTTATCATTGTTTAAAGAGCAGTACTCAATCTTGCCGACGTTCCGGGGCTGAAGCCCTTTCTTTGAAGGTTAGCAATACAACGCAGGCGGATGAGCAAATTTGTGTATCCTCGAGGAGAGCCGTACATCTCGAAGTGCCGGAAACACGTACGCGCAATTGCAGCAGCGGTCCGCGAACTTGGCCCCACATATTCATTACATTCCTTAATATGTCAGTCACTATTTTTGCAGCCAACTACTGCACACGTCTTCAATCCACAGGATTCAAACCAGAGTGAATAGAGCCCAGTGCATTAGCGAAAACTCAGTAGCATTTCCGACAGCTGATCGCACAGAAGCAAGGTGGAAGTGGTAATGGTTTCGTATTCGTGCGCGGTCGCTGAGGAGAGGTATGGCGCGCTGCCGTAAGCGCCATCTCGTTTCTCTAAAACCAACTGCTCCGCAAAAAGGGTCAATACACAATTGTCAACATTTTAGGAGGTCTTGGAAGCAAGCAGGGAAATCTCTAACTGCAATGCTTGTAAGCTCATTTGTCACAGCCCATTGGATGTCTGCGATATCTTGATGAAGCTTTCCTTTCAGTCGCCTTTTCATTCGCGGAAACAAGAAAAAAAATCATACGGTGAGGGGTCAGGCGAATATGGCGGATGTGGGATCGCAAAAACAATGTCTGGCCAGATACTCGTTGACAGATAAAGCAGTATGGGGTCTTGCATTGTCATGCAGCAAGAACCAGTCCTGAGAATGCCACAAATCAGGACGGTGATGCTGAATTGCTACTCGCAAACATTTAGAGACTTCGATGTAACGAGTTTGGTTCACTGTTTGACCTGAAGGAACATACTCATGGTGAACCAATCCTTTACTATCAAAAAATGCGATCACCATTGTCTTTGTTCTGGAAGGTTGTCGTTTGACTTTTTTTGAGGCTGGTGATTCATGACTCTGCCATTCAGCACTTCGACACTTCGTATGAGGATCATACTGGTAGCACCAACTTTCATCCCCTGCAATAATCTTTGACACAAATGTGGGTGACACAAGTGTGGGATCACATCTGGCCCTATCCAATAGTTCAGCGCAAATTCGTCTTTCCTCTTTCTGTTCATCTGTTAGTGAGTGAGGGACGATTTTTGCATTAAGTTTACGTTTCCCTAAATCTCTGCGTAAAATCTTATGACACGCATCACAATTCAAATTCAGTTCTTCTGATATGATACACACAGTTACACGACATTTTTCTTGCAATAACTGCCTTACACGCTCCAGCACGTTTGCATCGGTATGTGCTGTAGACGGGTGACCAGCTCTGGGATCGTCTTGCACTGAATCTCTGCCTTCACGAAACCTTTTGTGCCACTCGAAAACACTACTTCTTGACAGTGCCTCGCCTGCATATGCTTGCTTCATCATGTTCCACGTTTCACTAGGTGTTTTCCCGAGCTTAACACGAAACTTAATGTTCACTCTTTGCTCACAGTCAGCATCCGTTGTGTCACCTTAACTAAGGCGACAACAATCCGAACAATGTTATGCGAAGCACAGCCCTGCCACCTAGTGAGCTTGTGCAGAAACATGGCCACGGTTATGTCAAATAATAACACCTACCAGGTAACATAAAAACAGTTCCTTTTTAGTATTGCAAACTCAGAAATAAAAAAAATTGTCCTAGAACCTTTCTGACAAAGGTTGTATCATGTTTCGTTAATTTCCTGTGACCGGTCAAAAGTGCACCATGACTTTACAGACACACTGTATACAGTGTGGTAAAGCACACTTGCAACGAACATTGCCGTAGTGCATATGTTTTCACTATATTTGAGGGCTTGTAATAAAGTTGACTGCCTCTAAAGAAGCCAAGAAACAAGACGAAAATTTGTTTGAGAGTAGTCGGTGATAGAAGTTTGCTTCTTCAGCACAAAGTGATGGCGGCGATTTCTGGACTGCTTGGAGCAGGCAGGTGGGCTCATCATCGGAGCTTCTGGTGAAAACCAGGTGCTTCAAGAATAAGTACAGTAGAGACTTGTTGATACAATCCTGTTTACCGCTTAATATGTACTGGGAAACACAATGTTTCTGCACCAATGATTAAGGGGGGACGCGGCTTTCGCATCGCGAAAAATGGCTAAAAAATCGATTTTTTGAAAATCACATTTTCAATTTCTGTAACTCTTATTTTATCTGATTCCGAAATATCATCGCTGAAAACCAAGTAGAAGTGCTCTAAAGAAATTGTTGTATCAGCCAAGGTGCCGAAACATTTCGCAGAAATCGCGAAAAAACGGCGTTTTTCAAGCCACGATATCTCCGGAACGGCGCAGCCGAGCGCCGCCATCTTGGACTCGTTGGAAAGCGCATTTCTCCGTCTTCAAATTGGCCGCTTCAGCTATCTCCTCTATACAGAAACAAGCACACAAAAAGCAAATGATTGAAGGTCGTGCCGGAGCCACCGATTGCCCACGCCCGCCACGTGACTCCAGCGCGGTTCGCCATTGGTCCGGTGCTCGCTTCGCGATGGCGTCGTCTGCACCGCTTGTTGCGGTCTCTTCGCGAGCTCTGGGCGGTTTCCGTAATCTCGACTAGTAATAGAGCGGGCGCTACGTGAACATCGCAGTAGCGTGGCCGATCCCGCTTTTTGTAGACGTCTCAGACCCGCGGCTAAGCATTCGGAGCATCGGTGACGCGGATTCGCGACCTCGCTTCGGGCACGGAATCCTCGGTCACGCGGCTAAGCCTTTCGCGCGTAGGCGTCTCCGACTCGGCGATCAAGCACATCGCGCGCGGGCTTCTCGGATCCTTGCCTAAGCATTTCGTGCATCGGCGCCTCCGACTGCGCGATTAAGCACCTCGAGCGTCGACTCCTCGAGCCCGCGGCTACGCATTTCGCGCGTCGGCACATCGCTCAACGAGTCTCGACTCCGCGGACCCGCGGCTAGGCACTTCGCGCGTCGGCCCTGCGAGCGTCAACTCCTCAAGCCCGCGGCTAGGCATTTCGCACGTCGGCACATCGCTCATCGAGTGTCGACTCGTCGGACCCGCGGCTAGGCACTTCGCGCGTCGGCACCTCGAGCGTCGAATCCTCGAGCCCGCGGCTAGGCGTTTCGCGCGTCGGCACATCGCTCATCGAGTGTCGACACCTTGAGCGTTTATTCCTCGGACCCGCGGCTAGGCATTTCGC
This sequence comes from Dermacentor silvarum, assembly GCF_013339745.2. Classification (NCBI taxonomy): domain Eukaryota; kingdom Metazoa; phylum Arthropoda; class Arachnida; order Ixodida; family Ixodidae; genus Dermacentor; species Dermacentor silvarum. The sequence continues at coordinate 45,533,718 of NC_051160.1, forward strand.
GCGTCGGCCCCTCCGACTGCGCGATTACAGAGCGTCTATTATTTGGACCCGCGACCAGGCATTTCGCGCCTCGGCACCTCGTACCCGCGACTTAGCACATCGTGTGCCGACTCTATTATCGTAATGCCACGATATCTTGTAACAATACCTATCTACCACCCCTTCATAAAGAGAACCTCATCATGAGCTCTGCTCACTAGACCACTTGGGCTGGCACAGACACCTGGCTGCAGAAGTGAGGCATCATACAAAAGTACAGGCTGGAAAACACCTAGCAGCTGCATTGCTGCCTATCTATCAGTGACTCTCCTAACCTCCATGTCAATGGAAGATGATTCAGAAGGCTGCTGAGAGCCTTCATTCAGTAACATGGTCGATTCTACAAAAAAAAAAAAAAAAAAACAATGCCTCACTGACTGCACTAGAGACTGCTATCAATGAGGCAGTCTGCAGGTACAACGCTAGAACTACTGTATATTTGTGCCCACATAGTTCTGCACCTCACTTGGTTTGAAACCCAGGCACCATGCTCTTTGTAGAGCAGCAGTAAAGAATGCCATGCAAACTTGAAAAACGCAGAACAAAGGCACAGCAGCCCAGAGGCCACATGATGCGGGAACGGTCCCACATTTGCGACGCAACAGCGGTGCTACCTGTACATCGCCAGACTATGATTCCATGTACATTTTCTGGCCGCTAGACTCCATGTGAGCAAGAAAAGGTGCAAGGCACACGTGATCGAAAGCAGTAGGCGCCCTCCACTGCAGATTCTCCGCAGTACTCGCCTGCCCATGTCTTGTGAAAATGCCAGCACACACTCAATTTCGTCTTCCGGTACCCGCAAATCTCGTGGGACGTCGCATGTTGCATTCACAGCTGTCACAGCCAGCCCTATCGTGATAAGCATCTTCACCTATCTGTTTCACAATCCATATAGCATAGTTCCATTGGAAGTGTACTGCACGCTTTTAATGAGCGATAACCCGAATGCACCGCCATTCCCTGTTGCAAGGGGCATGCAGCGAGTGTCATGTTCCGCTCTGGCAGCATTGTATTCCAGAGTTGCCCACTAGCTCGATTTCGTTTCGGTGTCGAGCCGCTGACTTGAAACATTATGCAAAAAGAAAATGACAAAATGACAAAGCACATTCTGGGCCAGGGGTCCCCACTAGCTCGACATCCTTCGGCTTCTCGTGCTGTAACGATTACCGCCAAGTGGGCAGTGGGCACATCAAAATGACCTGCACGAAGAAGCTGCTGATGCACGCCGTATTCGAGGAGCACAAACGTAAGCTTGCCGAAGCTGCAAGAATGACAACAAGAGCCCCTCGCCGCTTGTCTCATGCTGCAGTGCTCTGCATTACGTAGATGTCAACTATAGTTGTGTCTGCCAGATTTCTTCGTGACTTTGGATTGCACATTCCCCCAGTTTGTATGGTTTTTTTTTAAAAACCGTTTTTCTCCCAGAATGTACGAAGCAGTGCAGGTACACTGGTCTGAAATCGGGCAAGTGAAGAAGGAAAGCAATTTTCCCTGCCTTGGAAAGCATGAGGTCATATGCTGGTTAAAACCTTTTTTGCATCTCTTTGTTAGGGAACCACTTCAGGAGAGCCTCTTCCTCAGCATACATTGGCTTCTGGCAATGCATTCTTGTTATTGTATAGGGACTCGTCATGGAACCCAGATTATTTTTGTAGGGTTGTTCGTAGTGCTGATTTCGATAAGCATGCATTTTTTTCTGGCTGCATAAGTTTCTTGCACCTTGATCAATGCCCTCTATTACAGCGATCCTCGCTGAAAGTTCTGCGGTCTTACGTTTTGCAGTCGACTATGAGGGGTGCTGCACAGGGTCCGCTGTGTAGTGGACACCACAGCACATGACTGAGGCCGTTAGCCAATCAAGCCACAGAAATCGGAGGCAGTGAAGTTGAGGCCAACACTATTTAAGCGTGCGGTTATGTAAGTTTGCCACGTGAATGGCCGTTGAGGAAGGCAGGAAAATAAGTTGAGCACAGATGAGTCTAGAAAGGTCGAGCTGAACAGTGCCCAACAGTTACAAAGAAGCGCTGCATTTTGGACAAGTTGGGACGGATTTCTGTGCACTTTTTGGAACGGCCGCAAAGTAGACATGCATGAAACAAAAATACATGCACAAGCATCACTACCAACTGTTAAATGATGAAGGGGCAATACATTGCATTCCTTGTGGCCAACTAATGTCCCAGCGATAACAGGCACCCACTATTCCGCCGTGCTCTCTGCCTCCGCTCACCCTCTCTCTTCGTGGCTTTTCAATGTACTCTCCTCCATTTCTTCTTTCCCTAGAAGTTGGTGCCAAATATTTGCACCTTGTGGCAGTCAAGTCGAGAAGTCAGGGTATCGAGAGCTCTCTCAGCTATGAAAATATTAAGTGGCTGGATGGTGCGTTTTCGCTGTTGTTGCTGCTTGAAGTGGTATTGTGCCGCTGAAAAAAAAGGGTATTGTGTCGCTGAAGTTGCCCATTGCTAGTATATTAGCGGCGATAAAGGGGATAACAGTGCTGCACTGTTTAGCAGCAGCGGTATATTGGCTTGTGTGCAAATGAATGGTTTATTTATTTCTGTAGATACATACAGAAAAAGGAAGCGAAGCTAAAGGCCATTCAGCTTGACGGGGCTTTGCTATGAGGTGACATAAGTGACATTAGAACACACAATGCTAATCTAAGTAGAAAACAATATAAAATGCTTTGAGCCGCGGTTACCAATCTGCTACTACATTCACGACAATCGCTTGAATAAAATTGCATTTGTTTTAAGCAGAGTTCCAGCAAAAAAAAAGAAAGTTCTGATGTTTCTGAGGGCCTACAATGTGCCTTTACTAATTTTAGGGCACTGGTGCCACCAGTCACTGAATTAAGTGGTGTACTGTGTCGTAAACAGACCTCAAAGCTTTAATTGTAGCTGGGGCTGTTAGCCTGGTGGCAGGGCTCATTATGATGCGTAGCATGCCAGCTGAAACATGCCTCGACACAGGCCGGAACATGCAGTAAATTAAAGTTCATGAACACAGACAAGATATGAAGACACGCTCAAGCAAGCAAAGATATATAGATTTCCTCTCGGTGATCTTCTGAATGCACACAGACATGAAGCAGTTTACAGCTTTTCATTTAGGTTTTTCATTAAACTGTTCACAAATGTAACTTCAGTAAATGCATACCAATGTACAAAAGTGGATTGTTTAACAGCCGCTACCTTGACAGTGACACTTACAGTGGGAAATTTTTTATGCGATTAGAAACGTACCACGAACTTCAGCAGAGGGAAAGTGGTATTTCCTAGCACGCACACACACAGCACTGTGTGGGCAACACTGAAAATGCGTGCATATCTCTACAACAAACGAATCAGTCAACATGCAGGAGGCCCACTATGTCTGGCTACATGCCGCGCTTGGGCCACTGCACGCGATGCAGATCTGGGTGCTAGCAACAAGTTTCCGCGCCACAAAGCAGCTCGCTCACTGGGACACTAGTTAGGATGCCTTATAAGGCGAGTCGGCCGCACTCCTGTTTATCTTAGTAAGCTCCGTGGCTAGAACCTAGGTGTCACTTTTCCTTAGGCTGGTGGTTGTCTTGGATGCACATAACTCTTCTTGTTTGTGGTTCAACTTGAACTATATTATCATCTTCCCTTTGACAAACTTCCACCTGCGCTGGGGACAACTCCACCTCCTCGCTGCAGCAAGTGAAAGAGCTTATTTGCACACTTGTTGCACCCTTTTGGTGCAATCTGTGCGCCCTCACGTCTATGTGTGCACGTTTTGTGCTCTCGGGAAACCCTACCGGCTCTCAGAAAGGTCCGAGGGATGTGTGTCCCTGTCTTCTAGATACAAAATCATGAGCCATTTGACTCTGTGAAGGTGGATAACCAGCGTAGCTGTTTGGCACGCGTCGTCTTGCGGCTGGCCTCTCGGGAACGCTTTTCATCGGTGTTTGTCGCCCGCCGCTGCCGATTGCATTCACGCATCTGTTCTTGCCGTCGCTATTCGTAGGAGCGCTGCCGGCAACGCATGGCGGGGCCGCCGCCCCGGGATAGCAGAAGGAAATGAGGCACGCCAGAGCTTTGAACAACGGACAGAGAGGGTGGTGTGAACGTAGACGTGGCGGACGCAAGGCGCGCAGCCGTAAATCTTAGCGAAAGTTTATCTACCAGAGAGTCTACCGATCTTGAAAATGGTGCCTATTGATTACTAGTTCACTCAAAATGCATATCCAAGTGATGAAACAGGTTTTGCTTAGAATTTAGTGATTTTGCATCAAATCTGGGAGCTGAGACGGACACGAAAAATGCATTGAACCGTAGTCATAGACAGCGTCGCTGTAAAAAGGCTATGGGGAACTGAGGGGCTCAAATCTTTTGCAGCGTAAGCTGTTATGGGCTCATTCCAATAGCCGTTTCGGGTCGCGATGATGCCGCCGCCCTGTAGCCGCTATCGCATGCGAAAAAAAGTACCCGCTCTCCGCCGGGATCGAACCCAGGCCCGCTGCGTGGGAGGCGGATACTCTATCACTGAGCCACGCAAGCGCTTGCTATCCGAGAGCGGGAAAATGTACTGTAAACGCGCCCTATGCAGGCGCGCAGGCGCAGACGACGAGATGCGATTCTAACACGGAACGCAAACAACGCGGTCCCAAGCCTCCGCCGATATGGTGGCTCCATCTAGTTAAGGCGCCGGCAAACGCAACCTTTCAGACACTAAATTTTGCTGCCGCCTTAGCTAGATGGCGCTAACATACCGACGGACGCTCGGGATCACGTTGATTGCGCTAGATTGGGCGCGTTGCAATGGGAGCGAATGTGACAGCCGTAGATGCATTGCCGGCTGCTTGGCTGGGCCGAACGGCGCTAGCCATCGGCGATGGAACGCGTCGACTTGCACGCGCAACGACGTCCCAAGCGCGTTCCTGACTCATTCACTCAAATTACTAGGTAGTACTGCCGAAACGCTCATCTAGCTTACGCTGTGACTGTGCTGCGTGTGCCGCGCAGGCCTGGCATTTTTTTGTTGAAGACAATGCACAAAGTCTGTAAAGGTAGTTAACTGTTGTTTTTAATTGGAATGTACTAAATGAACATTGCTGTCTCTGCCAAAATGCAAAGCAAGGACATGACAGCTGGCTCAGTTTTACACACAGTAGGTCTCTCACTCGTTCCTGAAAGACCTACCATCGGAGTTGTGCGAACATCAGCAGAAGCGCGCAAGCAATCTGCTGTTGAGAAGAAATTTTTCTTCCTTGTTGTCTTCGTCTCGGGCAATCCCTTGTGGGTGTGCACGAATGCCTGAAATAATCGTGCTTTAATTTGTGGAGGTTGCATTCCTCAGCAGTGGCAAAGTGGAAAAACACAGCCTCCTTTTTAAGGCGAAGGCCTTAGGTGGTTAGGTTGGCGGTGCCCTTGGCAGTGAGACCTTGGTGAAACTGTGCTGTGACGGAAAATGGCTGACACCGCAAAGGATAATAACACATCTAAAAATTCTCTGATTGACGTCACATTTCTCAGGGAGGTTCCCATAAACAAAGTAAATTAGTGGCTTTGAAAAGAAAATTTTGTAAATTTAGGTCTGGGTGGGAATCGAACCCGGGCCTCCACGGTGCAAGACGAGCGTGATTCACTGAAGCCGCGGCTGCTCCACGGTTGTGGCTTACTAAAGGTGTGCCTAGTACGTGTCTGATTGCACACGTCACGTGGTTACAGAAACGCGCTCGTGCCAATGCTCGCGCATTCGTCGGTGTCGTCTTCCACAGCTGGCAGGCTTTTGCCTTCACATTTTACAAAGATTTAACGCTTGCTTAATTTCCTTTGCTTTCTTACCCTATATTTTGCTTCTTACCACTGATTAAGTTCCCTCAGTTTGGTGCTGGCTTATATAGATCAGCTGCAGGGCGTGGGGTCAGCCAGTTGCAGCTCTCAATGCAGGGTACTACGTGTAGAAAGTCCTGCACTGTTTCATGCTGCACTGTTTGGAGTAAGCATTCACAGGTGCGTGGAGCAATTCCCTGGTGATTAATTGGAGGGACTGCTATGTCTTCCTCCTTTTTCCTATCTTGCTTATTGCATTTTACAGCAGGGTTCATCTAAGTTTTTTCATGTTGGAGCTGGTTTAGAGCCAAGTTGCAGAGCGCACATTATTCTTCTCTGCTGAAGTATCAGCAGAGGTAGTAGATAGTATTCCCAATGGCTGATAGGGAAAACCTCTAACCGCCACTCTTGTGAGACTAGAGTTCCAATTTAAGTGGGGCACTGCACATTTTTAAATGCATAAGCATTTCTATGGTTACGCAACGAGAAAACTGTCCGAGCATCTGTCCACCCTCTGCGTGAGACAATCGCTTTCAAGTTCTGCCAGCTGTGGAAGAAGACAACGATCGCACAAGCAGTGGCACCAGCGCGTCTCTGACTGCGTGACGTGTGCAATCAGGCATGCACTAGGCACACCTCTAGTAAGCCAGAACTGTGGAGCAGCCGTGGCTTCGGATCAGAATGTCATCAGCACACCTGGGGCGGTATTCTGTAAGTCTACCTAGTGGACTGTCCATTTTGGCTGTCGCTGATTGGCTGCTGCTTGACGTGCAGGAAGGTGCCAGCCAGTCTCCTTCCTGCACGTCAAGCAGCAGCCAATCAGCGACAGCCGAAATGGACAGTCCACTAGGTAGACTCTTACAGAATACTGCCCCTGGCGCCGCCACCTTCCAGAGCAATTCGTGTCGCTGTAGCACTTTCGCATTTACCTATAGTGGTGCCAAGACGACTAGCTGAGTAGTGCTAGGATTACCAGCAATGTTGAGTGTGAGCATTCAACAGCACGTCGCTACTACGAAATGCTTGCGCATCATTCAGATAACTCCCTGAGGAGATTCTACGTACATTTTGCTTTCTTTTTATGAACTCTCTTTCAAATTTGTGCACAGTCACCGGCTCCACTGGCTGACATCAGAAGGATTAGGGGAGTGAGCCCATTGGCCTCTATCACTGTAAAATGAGAGTGGACAGAGAGAACTTGCTGCAGTTGGCACTGCACCCGAAACCTCTGCACTATGTGTGCTATGCTCTACCACTTATCTACAATGGTGGTCATCCTTCTGTGCACCTGCTTTGGTATTTGTGCGTGTACTAGATCTAGCCTTGGGGAGTGTTAGCCAGCGCCACTCACGCTGGTGGATGTGGAACATGCTGGAACAGCCTGGAGAAGATGAGTAAGTTTTTTGAGTCACATTTGTAAAGCCTGCTACAGCATGCTAACCTCCTGTGATTGATGCTGCATTTTCATTTTAATGAACATGTCTCCTTTTAATGCCTGCTGCTGCGCATTGAATGCTGTGCCTGGTTTGTTGGCGCTCAGTATAGTCGGCCTCCCTCCCATTTGACCGAGTCGGCTACCTCGTCAAGTTGACAAGACTGATAGCAGACCTGTTCAATCTTGTGTGGTAGTCCAAGGAGGTGCCAAGTTTGCATGGTTTATATGTTGTGGAAACTTCTTGCACATATTTGTAGTTTCCTAATAGCTTGTATACATTGGCTGACATGCCTGACAGCTCAGCTGGTTCTGTAACCTTCTGAGGGCTTGATGATTGTCATTGCTGCCGGCAGGGGACTTTCCATGACTATACGTTTGCTGTGCTTTCTGTGACCGTAGAGACAGAGGAGCAGTATGATCCAGCACAGTATAATATGGGACATTGACCCCCTACTATAGCTGTTTACATAAAGAGACCCTGGCACGCTTTCCAGTTTTCCTCACAGAAATAGAGTGGGCAAGAAAGACAGTGGTGAGCTACGGTAGTGCAGCAGAACAGCATTCCACAGATTTTCCAGTGCTTTTCCTCTCTAGTTGATCTCAAATTTTCGTCGTATATTACATGGAAAATTATATGTGTGCTTTAAGCATGATACGAATTAGTTATTTGAAAACATAGTAGAAAGAGGTATCTATACTTTGAGCCAACTTGAACGTGCTTTTTGATCTTTTTTTTTTTTTTTGCATAGTAGGCTGATTGTCACCAAGGTGTGTGTGAAACAGTCTATTGAATGTGGCATTGCATCAAGGAGGGACAGTGCTTGCATCAGAGCCGTGGCTCTGAGGCAGGCTTCCAAAATTGCTTGTTTCTGTACTTGTCTTGAGGGGTGACCACATGTAAAAATCCATCCATTACCGGGGTGTCCTGTGCCCTCAGTGCTGCTATAGTACGGAGATTCAAGAACAGTGTGAAACTGTCTGCAGCCAAGTCGTGCAGTCATAACGACTGGGATGTGCAAAGCCTTTGCTGCGACAGTTTTTTTGTGCTGACTGCCTCTGCATCTTCAGCCAGTGTATTACATGGACCGGAGGGTTTATAGCTGTCTTTGAAACGCTCGAGTATCAAGATGTCATTTCAGAAGTTTGAAGGCACTTGGATCTTAAAACGCGACTTCCACGGCATGCTTTTAGCACCTGCAGTCGTTTCCGGCGCCTGCAGTGCACAATAGCTTAGTCTCCAACATTACTTTCCATCATCTGAAGGAGCTGTTGTCGAAGGATGAATGGTGGACACAACCAACCGACCAAGGCGCCCAAGAATCCCTGAATTTAATTTTCAGGTGGCCTCAGTGGATTTTGTTTGGATGCGTTGCAATAAAATTGGTGCAGACCAAGAGTCAAGCTAATAAAATCCACTTAGCAGTTTTATGGTGCGGAACCTCCTTGTGTGTGGGGGCTGTTTGCTAGCTGTGCCTTTTAATGTACTCACTTTTTTTTTTTCTGCGACATCAGTCGTGAGCTCTAAAAAAACTGGGCTTCCGGTGTCTGTTTTTGTCTGCATTTGTTCTTGTCCCGCTGTTGACATCGTGTAGTCACTTCTTTGGCTTCACCCTCTCCATATGGTGACGAAAAATATTATGCAAATCTCGCACAATCTGGGAACCAATGTAATATGAAGCATTTTGCAGGTTGGTGGCTATTTAAGGTCAGTTGGGGTGCCGCAAAGTATTACCAGGTGGACCAGTGGAGTTGTAGTGTGTGACAATGGTAGTAAGGCAACGATGCAACGACAATACTAGTATGACAGCGATGGCAGCACAAGTAACTTTTTGGTACTCTAGCGGAGAAACTTCACCTGCTTTGTTACAACCTCGGTCAGTGCCAGTGGTGCCACAATGTTGCACAGCATCTACGTAGCTCTAGCTGCAGTGAGGAAAGGAGTGATTCTGTGTGATGGCTGGATGCGGTGCTGATATAGAACCATTTCTGCCACCCTGGTATCGCAGCCCAGGAGCTATTGCAGCGCTACCGGTCATCGGGCAGTCGTCGGAAGGGGGGAGCTGCTCAAGATTCGTGACTACTGACCGCCAGTGGCGATGCCCTCTTCATTTGGCGACACATGTTCAGAAGTAGCTATGTTGTTTCAGCTTTCCCCTGGTGCCAAGGCTCTTGTAAGATGTGCTCGCATGCTAGGGTACGTCGGCTGCTTTCGGTAGTTCAAGTGGCTGTGGACTGGACGTGGTGATACTTCCATTGCAAGTCTGAATCTGTTAGTGAAAGCAGTGAAGAATGCAGATTGGTGGTACTTGGCTTAATCTGCATCTCTGTGGATCCCTACACTTCTGTGGAGGCTACCAATGTTGCTGGCCAATAGGGGAGGGAAAATGCCATCAAGATTGGGCTCAACCGCCTCTTATCATCTGTCTGCTCCCTGCTCAATGACTCCCTGCTCCAAATGCCGGCTGTTTATTTCTCTGGTACGAGCCTCAAATGAGGTGCTCCTGTCTGCTTCTGCTGCTGCGCCAAGGTTGTTTGGGTAGCGACAACAGTTTTCCGGCTCTTTCGTGTTGCAGCCTAGCGGTACCGGGCGCATCTGTTGTATGTGATGCAAATTTGGATTTTGTAAATTTCTCCCCCTATGTAATGCCCCTAGGCATGTAAATAAACAAATAAAAATAAAGACGCACTGGGGTGCTGTCTGCCACCAGCACCTGAATGGCATGCAAAGTTGGATCATGTTCGGAGAATGCTTCAACGAGGCCAAGCACTGTGATTGCATCATATGGCCGCTGAACTTTGGCCAAATGTAGCAATTATTCTTACGTGAGAGAGTAATTCATCATCATTTGGTTGCTCTGTACGCTGTATGAGAAAATCTCGCATGTTTTTCGTGCAGTAGCTTCTCCAGAATGTGAGCTTTCATTGAAAAAAATTAATAAATAAAAAAACTGGTAGCTTGCTTTTAAAGCAATGATATAGTAGTGTGCAAAATCAAGGGTCTTGGCCCTCAACAGTGATGCATTTGGATGTGGAAAAGGATGCACGCTTGTAATAAGCAGGGAAAAGATCATAGAAAAGACAAAGTAGGAACGCTGAGGTACCAACGCAGTACTTGTCCTATGTCCTGTTCGAGTTCCATGCCGTCATCTTCCACGCTGATTTCAAGTATGCATCAATTTCATCTAGCCAGCTTTCTACCCTATAAAAAGGACTCGTGCTAATGTCATGTGCTGGAAAGTAGTTCACGCAGTATTGCTAGGTAAATGTTCAGCATTTAGCTTACTTGAACAGACTTCCGACAATGTTCAAGACCTCTTTGCTGGTATGCTGTTTCACTGACCACAGGAGCCCACATCTACTATTCATTGGTACAGTCAGGTCATCGAATTTGCCTGTTTACTGTTACGTGCTTTTTGATATCTGCATAACTTCGGGTGATGTAAGCATGTATAACATCTTCCCATTTAACCCTTAGCAGCAAGACACAGGACTAGCCCGAAAATATTTGTTAAACTTTGTTCAGGCTGCCATAGCTGTGTCAGCCTTGTGCATGTGTGTGTGTGTCTGGCATTTCTTGCGAATAGGCAGCAGACAGGCGCAGGAAATCGCAAGTCATTGATGTTTCTGAACATTGAGTGACACAGGATGAGACTAAATGTAGTTATCTGCTTGTGGTACAGCAAATGTCAAGAAAGGCAATAAAAATCACGAGACTGTGGTGGGTGCTTACTGGTCATATTTTTGCATAATGGTGAAGAAATGGCTAATTTTATGCAGTGTTACCGAGCCATTATTAAAATTCGTTATTCGATTTGCTGTTTAAAAAGGGGGGGGGGGGGTGCATGCCAAAGGCTGTTCCCTTTTTTTTTTTTTTTTTTTTTTTTACGATGGCAAACGCGAAGAGAGCATCATAGTCCACACGTCGTGAACACAGATCCTACACAAAAAGTTACCCTATAACGCCGTGACTTCGAATCTTTAGCATAACATGTTCAGGATAGTGAATGAAAACTTAGGCTAATTATAAATAACGAAGTACAGTGTCTTTTTTACACCAAATACCCAAACACGGACCAAAACGAGCGCATATCACAGAATCGACTGCATACCCCAGGAGCTATGGGATGAACCCCTCAATGCTATATAATGTATGGAGTAGTACTGAGAGGTGGCTAGGTATCGAGTTCGAGTGTCCCAAAGCACCTTTCTGGCTGCTAATACTCTGATTGGTAATTGTGGACGACAAGGGACAAATTTCCTGGATAAAATTGCAAAAGGATGCCTCCTAAACTGCGCAATAATGTTCACTGCAAGCTGTGTTAGCTTTAGAGACAGACACAAGGCTGTGACTACGCATGTGCCAACCCCAGCTTACTATGTCATTTGTAAAATTGACTCTATATTGTCACAGTAACATATTGTATAATAAAATATGTTGAGTGGTGGATGGTTCCTGTGCTGATTTTTCTTGAAATTATTGACAAACTGGAAAAAAAATGCTCTCTAGTGCTCTTTTGAGATCTAATAGGCAAAAACATCATCTCTAAATAGACAAGAACATTGTCTCAATAGACAAGAACATTGTCTCTGTAGCTCACAGTGTATGTCAATGCATGTGTCGATGTGTATATGAGCAGGACGTGTTCATTGCGATGCTACATAGGGGCTTCAACTTCTCGTATGTTGTTAATAAACGGAAAGAAATGGTTTGTATGTTTGTTTTCTTCTTTAGGCTGGTGCAAAATTTGAATGCTAAAAGGACACTGCTAAGCATAGCACATTTTTTAAAGTTGTTTCCATAAATGGTTGGGTCACTGTGTGACTGATTAGGAACAAGCTGTAAAATTTGTCCGTCTAAAAAGCCACCGACTGCCGCCTGCTTCAGTGGCAGTGTCGGAAGTCAGCTTGGTGACTGTAAATTCTGGTTTTCAGTGTCTGAACGTCGCCATCTGTCCTGCCTTGCAGTCCGGGCGCTGGAGAAGACCAAGGTGGCCGGTGGCGGTGGCTACTCGACTGCCCCCATGCTCGACGCGATGAACATCAAGGGGGACTCGATCTCCGCCTTCGACGGGGGCTCCGGGTCTGAGAGCTCCGACGACACGGACAACTCCTCCCGGGGCTCGCGGAAAAAGCTTAAGTCCAGCCCGGGGTCGACGCCCCTGCACCTCTGAAGAAGGCACCGGTGTTGTTCCGTCAGTTGCTTCGCCGTTGAGCAAGCAACGAGCTCTCGAAGAAGGCCTGCCCGGATGCAACTGCGTCGATGTTGAGCCAGATGCCCTCTCCCTCTTGCCCCTACATGCCTGTTACTATTATTTTTTTTTTTTCTTCCTCGATACCGGTTCCCTCTAAGCAAGAGGGGCTGAAAACGCAAGTGGATGCATGAGGGCTTTTGTGGGGGGAGGAGGTGAGGACGTTTTTAGATGTTATTTATATCTTCGCGTGCGATTTTATTTTATTTTTCGGCCCTCTTAATTGTGCTCATGTTGTGTGGCTTTTTCATACTTGTACCTGTAAGCGGGCACAAACGATTACGTACGACCGGGCGAGTCCTCGCCAAATGCCGCCTGCCCTCGGCCCCGGCTTTCTTGGGGAAGAGCTTGGCTACTTTCGACTCACAGCTATTGCAGCGGAATTAGGGCCCGTTCTCTCCTGATGTGGGCAGGGATTACGTTCTCTTTGATCTCTCCTCTGCCTTCTTGGTTACACGCGGGAATCTTTCTTGAAATGGCATTTGTGTGTGTGTGTGGGACGGTTGTGATGCTCCGCTTGTGGTCTGTGCTTGACGACTGTCAAGGGGTGCCTGTCAAAGGTGGTAGGGAAGCGAGACGAGTGGCATCGGCGACGCTAGCTTGTCCTTTGATTGCCGCATGCTTCTGGCAATGCCCTGTTCTTCCTAGGATTGCGGTTTGCCAGTATGTTTTGGATGAATTCGCAAGTGTCGTTTGGAGGTGGAATGCGAGGCGAATGAGTCAGGCTTGGCACTTAACAAGAAAGTGATAATTGATGATGTTGGGATTTCCGCGTGTATTGAGCGTGGCTTTGAGCCAGGGCCAGAACTCTGCGTGATTTAAAACCGTCTGATTGCTTGTTTCTAGAATTTGACTTCTCTTTCTCTCTGTCTCGGCTGCTGATGACGAGGTACAGTTATGCTCACTTGCGAATTTCCAAATGTATTGGTTGAGAAACTTGAAATGTCTGGCAGTCTGCTATGAGGCATAAGAATGTAAGTTTGGAGAAGTTGTGGGAATACACCTGGAAGGGCATTTGGTGTAAAGCCGCCAAAAAGAAATGTTCTGTACAGGCGCCTCGGGGATGAAAAATCTGAAGCACCCAGGGCCTGCTGAAGCGCATCGGTGTAACAGTGTCCTTTGTGTGTGCGCGCGCGTAGCAAAGCTTGTTCTCAAGTTGATTGTTTGTTCGTACGTCAAAGGCATCCTGTGCTTTGTTGGTGGACTTGTGGTCTCCTTGCGTTGCAAAATTTTGATCCTTGCTTTGGCAAGAACTGTCTGGGGCTTTTTTTTTTTCACCCTTTCTCTTATTTAGTTTTGCAGCTGTGTACATGCCCAGTTTTTTGCTTAAATGGACATCTGAACAAAAAGCTTTTCTTGTTCTGTGATCTTGGGGGGTCTCTCTGAGACATGAGTGCAAAAACTGTGTTTTGTTTGAGTTTCATTTTTCTTTTTCATAATTTTTTAAAGCATTATGACCCTCTTTTCATAAGTGTTGCCTCAATTGACGAGAATGACTCATTAACTTGTGGCTCGCACACTATGACTGAAAGGCATCTTCCCATTGGAGAGAGGAGTACAAGAAAAGGCCACCGGGGTGCATGAGACTGCCGTTGTCATCTTTTCCGCTGTCTTTTCGTTAAGTACAGATCGCTAAGAGCAGCTGAGCGCGAGCCTCCAAAGAATTCTAGATATTGTTCACACTTCTGCGTGCGTGCCGTCTCCCAATTGATAATGCTCCCACGAGGAGCCGAGTGGGTGGCTCCTCGTGGGCGGAAGCGCTCTTGAATGCAAAGCGAGTGCGAGAATCTGTAATGTAACTCTACATTGTTGTGTTGCCCTCCTTCCTCAGCAATAAGAAGCCCTCGGGAGCTTCTGTGCGGCTCGGGAACTGGAAAATAAGTCTCTGAAGACCCTTTCTGTTTAACAGCCCTCTTGGTTATCATCGGCACCGACGCGAGAACCATTCCCCTGCCTTGTAAAGAGTGGCACAAACCAGTGTTTTCTTTTTTGTGTGTGTACCTAATTCAGTTGCGAACGTGGCCAGCCTCTGCCCGCCAGTACGTTATCACTGCCTTCCTGCAAGCACAAGCAAAGGGCGCAGGATTGGCGTTAACTGGACACAATGAATTTTAACGTCATCAATTTTTTTTATTTCAGTGTTATAGATCATGCAATGCACCAAGTGTACCTATAAATGTGCCGTGTCCATTTCCTCGGGCCAATAAACCCTGGTCTGTACATAAAGTCTGTGGCCCATCCCTTGTGCGTTATTCAAGTTCACTTGTGAAAGCGAACAATTTACTCAACTGTTTTTGCTTGACAAGCAAGGCGTGCTTCAGAAGAATACAAGATTACACTGATGGCATCGGTGACCTCTACAGGAGACACATAAAGGGACACTAAAGGGAAATATTAAGTCAAGCTAACATGATTAGTGCTCAAGAACGTCTAAGGCATAGAGCTTCAGTAACCGAGAAATTGAGGTAAATGCAAGACACGATTGGAGACTCCCCGGGACATTCAAGTACTAGCCCAATGACTGCACTCTTAATTCTGTCACTAGTACTCAACTACTCGTAATAAAAAGATAATTGTACCTCCCGAGACCCGAACACAATTATGGGATATAATCAGTTTTCAAGGTGGTTTTTATTGTCTACTGTTACGTTATGAACTTGAAAAACAATTTTAAAAATTTTAATATCGTGGTTAGATGTCAGAAACTGCGTGTGGAAAAAATCCCAAGTTTGCTATGGTAAAAACTGGATTTCATTGCTTAAACACAGATGATGGAACTGTATAGTACATTGTCGTGTTGCAGCCGGTATTGTCACGCAATCTTGATGATTTCTTAACACACCTCAAGGTTGCTTTCGGCTGTCCGGGGTGACGCAGGGTGCGACTGGTTTCACACCAAATCCGCGCAGGGGTACGGAGAACACGCTGGGCTGGTGGTGACTAGGCACAACTGGGGCTGCTGTTAAGGGATCGATGGTATTCCTAAATAAACGCATCACTGTTTTCGTGATCCAAATATAATCTCACTATCAAGGGGGGAGCAGTCTGCCTGACTGGAGCAGTATTTTATTTGGGGTGTTGCTGCGCTGCAGCTCCGCAACATCCCAACTACCGCCGCTTCGCGTCGGCGCCCGGCACCGGGGCACAACCGACCACGCCATCCAAATAGAAGAAAACGGTGATCGAAGAAAGAAACATCTTGCCGAGGCGGGATTCGATCCCGCGTATCCCCGATTTCTCGGCGAGCATCGTAGCCACTAGGCCACACAGCCACGCTTCCGGAGCATGCATTCATGCGAACCATATGATTGCGTTCCAGCGTCGTTACGTCATCGAGGCGAGGCCGCGCTTCTGCGCGGATTTGTTGTGAAAACAGTCGCACCCGGCGACGCAGAGGTCGATCAATTGAGTGTCAAATTCCTCGAAAGCGATGACGAATATGAGTAAACCACTTCTTTACAGTTGCACATGCACCATACTTCATACTCAGAATGAATACTTTGTGTAATTACTTCCGAGGGAATTTAACAAAAATTGAAGGCAACAAAATAAAATGCTACTTAGTTCTATCTGATTTTTAGAAAAAGAACTCGTTGACATAACCCTTGACAACGACACGGGCGGTCGCAAGGTTTCGTTTTCTCCCCTTAGCGCCGCCCTTGCTTTCGCGTTTTAGTAATTTCGTTACCGCGTAGTGCTGCGCTGGTTTTGCTGGATCTCGAAACTCGCACAAACTGCAAGTAGCAGAGAATGTCACGTCGATGCGATGTCGCTCGTTTCCCGAACGGTCCACGCCACTTGACCAAGAGCAGCAGCGGCGAATCTGTCTTGGCTCAGTTTCTCCATAGCCGTGCGTAAAGGGCGGTGATGACGTATGCAACGTCACCACTCCCCGCGCAGGGAGCGGGCGATTTGAATTGCGCTCAAAGTATACGGACCCTTCAGACGCGATTTTCTCGTAACATAAGTTTTGGCATAAACAAGCGCTGCGAGGTTTCTGGAATGTTAACAGTCCAGGTCGACTTTGTGTTTACCTTGAACGTCCCTTTAAAGGTGGTATATTCCAGACGAAGACTTCAAAGCGAAGGACTTGTGCCTAAGCACGTTGAGTACCCCGCACCGGTTCCCATTTCGGTTAGCGCAACTGGTCAGTCTTTTTATGTGCTGCGTTCCACAACTGGGGGGGGGGGGGGGGGGGGGGTATTCTGTAAGAGTCCACCTAGTGGATTGTTCATTTCGGCTGTCGCTGATCGGCTGCTTCTGCACGAGCGAGAAGGAGACCGGCTGGGGATACCTGTCTCCTCCTCTCTCGTGCAGCTCCAGCCAATCAGCAGTGGCCGAAATGGACAATCCACTAAGTGGACTCTTACAGAACACGCCCCCTGAACTTAGCAGCTGCTTCCTGCACGCAACACGCCGGAACATGCCCAAATGCTGTGAGGTTTAACTAAAGCGTGAGCGTAGTTACCTATACTCCATCTCGCAAGTCATTTGCAGCACTGTGTAAGCTGCAGTACTGCTTATAGGCAATAGAAAGGCCGAATGGGCTCGTCAAGATGGGTTCATCCGCGCCATGTCGTCTGCTCACCGCCACAGTAATTCGCGGTATGCGACGTGCGTACGCATAGGTTCTAACGTGTCGCCTATCGCTGTAAAGTATCTTGTACCAAGCAAAAATAAAACTAATAAATTATCCCGCCAATAATAGGATAGTTACGCCCGGCAATATATTACGCTATATATAACCTATGTACGCCTCGTGCTTTTGGCAGTGCTGCAGACGACTTTCGAGATGCACAAGCAGTGTGTACAAGATGGAGAGAGCTCTTCTTATTCGCCGGCGTGCGCTCGCATTCGAAAGCATTCGAAATTGTGCAACGAGAGTACAAAAGGGAAAGAGAAATATATGCTTGTCTATGTGTCGGCTTTTGTCAGCAAAAGAACAAACCTAATTATCGGGATTACGTATGCTATAGTCCAAAGGCAAATAAATATTCCAGCTGTAAGTGTCACTGAAATGTGCAAACGCACAAAGAATGTTTCATCTAGGGCGCAGCAAGCTTTAGTTTTCTTTTCTTTTTTTTTTCTTTTTGTGTGGTCTAAATAAAATCGGTGTGTTCTGCTGCGTGCCGCTGTCTCCAGGCTGGATGGAGCGAGAAAATGTGCACCAAGCTTGAAATGATAAACTATGCAAATATTTTGTTATTGCCATTACGAGGCATTACCGTAACTAGAAGCAATAATAATTAAAATGTTAATTACATCGAACAAAAACAAAATACCAGTCGCTTTTCCATATGTCTGCTTACGGTATGTTAATTGTGACTTAAATATATTTATGAATGCCTTACATGCCTTCAGGAAGGGATTGGGTAAGGGGGATTACGATTACATCAGCATGAAACGCGTGAATCAGCAAGGCAAAAAAAGAGCGTCACGTAACAATGAAAACCTTTAATCGCACAACGCAGTAGAACGCAACATCAAACAAAAAACAAAGAAAATTACGCACAAGAATATAACTAGTAAATTAGAACATCATTGCACTACAAAGAAGGCGTACAAACGCAACATTGCCATATCAACTACTGAGTCGCCGCAATGCATGCAAAAAAGGGGGCGGGGTTGAAAGAAACTAGGCATACAACAATTAAAACTGTCATCTACGATAATCTACCATTGCACAGAAAGTGTATGGTATGTGCAGCCACACATCATTTGTTTAGAAAAATAAATTAAGCATAGCATATAAGTACGGACTATATATACTACAAAATCAATAGATGACGATATAGGAAGGTGCAGGGAAAGAAAATTCACCGACGATTACGATACTCCCTAATGCGAAACTTGAGCGTAGCTATATACGTGTTTTCGCGATGTATTGTCTGGCGGCGCGTACTATCGGTCTATGCAGCACGTTGCAAACGGCGCGATGTGTGACGCGACTTCCTCGCTAATCTGGAGATCGCGAGAGCCAGCGCGTGGGTGACGCGTGGGCGCGTTTCGCAGAAGCCGCCGCCGCCGTACCTACCAGACGACGCGCGCTACTCTGGCGCCATCTCGTAGTGATCGTCGCCGCACTACGCTTTTTCTTCTCACGCTTTCGCCATACCCTCCTCCTCCGCTTTCCGCCTCATGGTTCCGCTGCACCCTCCTCTCCGCTTGTCTCCTCGCGCATCTTCGCTCTCGCCGCTTTTTTTATCCCTCGCTGCGCGCCGCGATCGCTCTCATCTTTCGCTGTGCTCGTTCGCTCGGTTACGCTAGGGGAACGCCCGCCACAGTAACGGGCGCCTATGAGCTGCGCTCTAAAAATAAAACCACAAGATGACTAAATGGTTGAGACGGCAAAATATTCGAGGCAGAGCTGAGAAATTACCTTGGATGTGTCCTGTGAAAAGCTTCCGCAACGCGTGAAAAGATAGGCAACGAGTACGTTCAGATCTCGCGTGGTCTGCCTTCTACAGCCGCCTCCATGGACGCTAGATGGATGGATGCTATGAGCGTTCCCTTTGAAACGGGATGGTGGGTTGCGCCACCAAGGTCTTGTTCTTATTTTGCCTAATGCCCTATACCTATATTTTTGAGAATACACGCAGATACAAAGAATTCCCAGCATCAAACCTTTTGAACCATTATTTGGAACTCTGTTTTTGTACGCCTCCGTTGTTTGTGGTCTCCCTACTTTTCTGCCACCAAATCCTCTGCTTGTAGCGCCATCTGGAGGCAGCCGGGTGCGCGCGCCGGATTACATTTTTTTTTTCTGCGCCATATATAGTTTGCTAATATACTCTCGTTTAAGAGTATATTAGCAAACCATGGCGCATTATTGTGAGATACTATGCGCCTAGCAGGTACAGCCTCCCGCATTTTTAATATCGCGAGAGCGTCCATCACGCGTCATTTTAGCGCCTTTAAGCGGCGATAATCAGCGAACCCGGCAGCGAACTCACAAGTGCAATAAGCACTCTCCTGTGCAAAAGTCGTCTAATGCGATGTTCCCTTCAGGACGACGTACGAGCATATTTTAGTGTTCTCGCGCGATATAGTTATAAACGCGGGAGGTTGTACATATATGCTTCAATGAGTTCATTTACTTTAGATGTAAACAATTTCCAATTTTCCTGATTGTCTGGAAGGTCGAAATCATCAAAAGTCCAGAATTTCGCTCAGTTTCTCGTTACTAATGCCGAAATTTATTACCCTTTTGTAATCACGAATTGTCTTGTATTTATTCGTTGAACACGTATCGAGGAAATGTTAATGTTAAAATGGAGGAACCAGTGATCACTAAGACCTGGAAAGTTGGTTATAGAAGATGCAAGTTGTGGGCTCGTCGAAAAAAAAAATTAAATCCAGCGTATTATAGACGAATCAGACGTAAATTCGTTTGGGCCTCGTCACTATATATGGCTGCGTGAAATGGAAGCATGTGGACATGTTTAAAAAGTGATGGCACTGAGTATAATAAGAGTTTACCTCAGGAAAAAGACACCGCGGTCCATCTAATGCTAGTTGAATACAAGTTGAAGTCCCCTAAGAGCATGACCGGTCAGGCAGGAAGTTAATATAGGATAATATCGGCAATGGCGTCATGAAACTCACCAACAAACGTCGCCGTGGCATTGCAAGGGAGGGCAACATCATTCTCATAATATCACCGTTTTGTGTTTGAGTGAAATGCCCACCCACACTATTTTCAACATTGGACACGACATGTGTACATTAAATGAGGGAATTGCGCTTGACACACCGATCAAAAGTGCCGCCACCATTACGATCGATACAGATCGTAATGTTCGTTAGTGTTCAAGGATTTCGTTACTCGATACTTTCGAACTTCATCGTGTTTAGTATTATAATGTCTGCATCACAGGCACGTGCACGCCACAGAATTGACCTGATCCCGCTTATTCATCACGCTGCTTATGTTAGTGATGAATACCGGAAGGGAAAATATCGATCAGCTGTCACTGCCCCTTCCCTCTCCTGACTGCTTCGTTAATTACGCGACGTCAGTTAGTAGACCCCCTGTTCGAGCGCCCACGTGGTACGATCAACGAAGGCAATGACGTACTGAAGCACAGGACAAAGCGGACATGGCAGGTAAATATAGCGGACATATACAACTGTGTCTCATGTAACTTGTGCCACAATTAAAGAAATATATATATACAGGGTGTTTCAGTGAACACTTTCAAAAATTCTTAAAGGTTGCCTGTGGCAGATAGCACAATTCTAGTTCATGAACTGGTCTACTCGAAGAGGCGGACATTACTTGCACAAGAAATGGAAATGCATAATTGAATAATTACCAATAATTCACTAACTAAGTTTTAACTAATTACCTGATGGCCTAAATTGCAATTTACAAATTGTAGCCGTGGAGTTCGCAAGGCGGATCCACTTGGAACGAATTCTCGGGATGACACCAGTTTCGAGATATTAATTCCCGAACATTGCGGAGAAATGCATTGGCGTTCCAGTTAAGTTCTTAACAAAACGCCGCTTTTTGCATTGAAGCACAAAATTAACTAGAACGCCAATGCGTTTCTCCCCAAAGTTCGGGAATTGATATCTAGAAACTGGTGTCATCCTGAGAATTAATTCTAAGTGGATCCGCCTTGCGAACTCCACGGCTACAATTTGTAAATTGCAATATGGGCCATCAGGTCATTAGTTAAAAACTTAATTAGTAAATTTTTGTTAAATAGTCGATTATGCATTTCAATTTTTTGTGCAAGTAATGTCCGCCTCTTTGAGTAGACCAGCTGATTAACTAGAATTGGGCTATCTGCCACAGGCAACCTTACATAAATTTTGAAAGTGTTAGCTGAAACACCCTGTATATGCGAGTGCCACGTAGCTGGACAGAACCAAGGTAATCTTGTTTGCCGTCGCTTGGGGAAAGTCGGACTACTTATTTTTCTATTTCCCCTACTTACATAATTATATTTACTAATAATTAATTGACTTCTCAAATTTTATATTAGAGCAAAAATGTCAATGAGAAAATTGTAGACCATCCTGAAAAATTATTGTCCAGCTTTCTGTTGATCCATATACGTGCTACATAAAAGTTTTTGCCAAGTCTTGAAGAAGCGCGCGAAACGCGCCGCGCGCGGCTCATATTTTCGTGGCTGCACTAATAAGGGGGGGGGGGGGGGGACAGCTGAGCCGTGACGGCACTAATAAGGAAGAAGCTTTAGGTTATATGGCCGGGAGCTTCATTCACTCGCATTTGGTTGCTGCTGAAATGGTAGTATAATACATAACAAATTGTTTGCATTTTATTTTTTATTGCGATCGCAATTATACGGACAACCCCGGCTAACTTTCGCCGTTGGCATTGCCGCGAAATTCCCTATGAAATCCAAGTGCAGTGAGATCGTGCATGCCGTAGGTGCGAGGGAAAGCGTGTGAGGGTGAGCCGTGCTGCCATTGTTGAAAGCCACGTGATCAAGTGCGCGCTAGGAATGGGGGGGGGGGGGGGGGGGGGACGTGAGCGGCCTGCGTCTACGCGTCTCCTCCTTTAACGCGGCCGTGGCTGCGCATGGCTGTTCGCGCGGCTGAGCCCATATATACGCGGCCCACACGCCGTATCTTGGAGCTACGAAATGTACGAAGAGTACATTTTGAGACCAAATCGAATCGAATACTTTTAGAATAGTTTTCGAATAATGAACAGCCGTTTTCAGAAATGATATTTAGTGATGTTCACATCCTAGCATTCAGAACGTTTGCAATTTTCCGTCAGAACATTGCAGGTTATGAAGTGGTGCTTACTGAAACCACAACTAGAGCACTAGGATCAAATAAGCAGTTTGTTCGCATACACGCTGGACTCTTAGGAGAGTGCGAATGTTCGCCGTGTTGTCGGCAAAGCCTAGGCTCTGTGACTGAGTAGCAAGCTCCTTTACGTAAGCTCTCATGTTTTATGGTTCAATTTATCGTACTTTTGCTCCAATTTTATGTTTAAAGGGACTGACAACCAATTTTCATGATACCCATTTTTTAGTGCAATCGCAAGCTTGCCAGTCAGAGTGTCTAATCATGAAATGATAACGCGGAAAATTCTTTATCAGAATTTTTCGATCAGCACTGAGGATGTGGTCGTTCACTGGAAGCATGCTGAAAACAGTGATAGGTGAGCCCGATAGCGATTATACGCCTGCATTGATGGGAGGCAGAGGACAAGTGCCGCCGTATAGCTGTGAGAAAGTATTATTTTGTTTATCAAGCCGATTTTCCTGCTGTTCATGCTTTCCGAAGCGTTAAATTATTTCTACAATAATAGGTACGTGTTTTCGTGGTTTCCTGTCCAACTGATTCGGTCATTAACCAGTCAAACGTGTTTTTTTAGCCAAGCCAAGTTAAGTTCTCGAAAGCGAAACGACGCTTTTACACGTGATACGCCAGCGTGTTGCCGTACCCTCGCGTGCGCTAATATTGTAGTATTGGTACCAACATTTCACCGCCAGACCGCGCCACTTACTGGTTTTTGAGGCTTCTTTGGCAATTTAAAATCATAGTTTCTATTTAAATCATGGTCATTTCATTTACATCAACGTCTACAACACATTCTGGCCAGTTGTCAGTCCCTTTAACAGTGCACAGGTTGACGTTTGGAATATCCGAGAAATATTGGTTCTTACGAATATAGTGAGTATTCCATCCGAAAATCGAATCGAATAGGACACTATTCGATTCCTTATTTGAAACTTTCGAATATCCACGCACTGCTAGTAATTTGCGGCGGGTGCAAATGTTGGGCGAGCCGAGATGGCTGGTCACTTCATGTGCGCTGTCTTCCCACGCGTCTAGTGTTAGAGGTCGCGTGATCTCGAGTTTCGGAAAGGCGTTAAAGCTAGAGGCAGTACGAAGCGTTATCTATTCTCAGTTCACGCTCTTCATCACCCCAGCGTTGTACAGTGAGTGTTCGCGGTCGTCGAGTATAAGATCTATTCATGTTTGGTTGTGCGCGCGTGACACCATTCTTGTTAATTTAACTAGTAAGCTAATGTTTACTGCAACATATACGGCCGATAAGGATACGTAATTTAATTCGTGTTGTATAGTTTAATACAATAATTGCTATCTCTATGAATTCTCCGCCTTTCGGGCTAGATTGACTGGCCTTTAACAATAGAATATTTCAATCTGAGCAATTGCACATGAAACTCGGACATTGTTATAGCGATTAGCATCTCGTCTTATACGTTGTACTCTTTATGGTGGATGGGTACCTTGTCACTTTCATGTGCAGCCTTTAAAACACATTCGAGACTACTATTTGATTTATGAACCTAAGTAGGTTACCGCAGAAGCTGTGGCAGCTGAGTGCCATAGGAACAGTGAAAATAGTAACAAGCTGGTTTGCAAGCGTATAACATTGAAATGTGTATTAATAGCGCGTGGCTGCCGATCTGCATGGTTTGAACCACTAGCCCGGTCCCTGCACGCCTTGCTAGTTCGGAAGGTCCTAGTGGATTGTCAGCCGTACGCTTTCTCTGGCGGTGCAATCTAGAGCATTGCTATAAGCACGAGTTCGCGGGATCAGATCCCGGCCGCGGCGGTCACATTTCGATGGGGGCGAGATGCAAACACGCCCGTGTCCCGTGCATTAGGGGCTCATTAAAGATCCCCTGGTGGTCAAAATTATTCCGGAGTCCCCCTCTACAGGCGTTCCTCATAATCAAATCATAGTTTTGGCACGTAAAACCCCAGAATTCATTCCGTTTAATTATTAGCCGTCGATGCAGCCATCGCTCCTGACGGAGGCTTGCAGGATTGTCACACGCGTCACTGAAGTATAAAGTTTAGCCACGAGAAGCTCACGCTCGTAGATGCGTGAAGTGTTCATGAAGTATTTATATAATCGATTTCACGCATCCTATAGCGTTGATGCACGAGCGAGGGGAGCATATATGCAGGCGTATGCTGCGCCTGACGCAACGCCACTCTATGGCAATGGAAAGTGCATGCCGGCTTAAAGGATAGCGATTTCTCTGCAACGAAACGGTTGTGCCATCTGTCAACGTGCGGTGTGTTTTCATTTTTTCTTTTTATTTTTGCCTTGCGCCATAGCGGTGACATGTCTCGGCCGCCATAGCAAAGTCTCTGCTGCCGTTCCGCTGCAGAGACATCGCGAGCTGTCTGTGTGCTACCAATCACAAGAAGACCTGCCAGATAACGCCCAAACTTTGACTGCCGAGGCGAAAAAAGCAATCATATATAGTGAAAGTCCACAACACCATTCACTTGCCGTGAATGGCGAAAACGGGTTAGAAACTGCTACTGATCTATCCGGAATCCATGGGCCTGAAGCGGGCCAACTGCCGCCATGTGAGGTGATAACGTAATTTCCGTTGTATCCGGAAGTCTGCGGAATATCTCGAGAAAAACCTCTTCTGCGGTGAAACAGCAGGCTTTGCTGGCCACGTGGCGCGGTTTTGCCGCCGGCAGGGTTGGTACCCTCCCCCCCCCCCCCCCCCGATACTGCGAAACCACAAATGGAATGCTCCTGACTCCCATTTCCCGCTAAGCTTCACCAGTTCCTCACTTCGCTTCCTCGTCTCCTGTTCCCAGAAGCTTCAGCACTCGCCGGTCTCCCCGTTGACTGTCGCTATCCCCCATTATCCGCCGCCCTCCAGCTGTGGAGGAAAACTAAAAGGCGCAGTTCCGGAGGCAAGAGCTGCGATCTCATCGAACTGCTCGAGCCCTCGCTTATTCTCTGCGAACGTCATTGAAGTTTATGCTGAACGTATCGCCGGTCACGCGCTTGTCGACACCGGTGCCGCAGTGTCAGTGATTGTCGACCAGCTTCGCCGTATACGCTCCGAAAAGTCGCGACGCCGTTTTCTGCCATTTCGCTACGCACAGCAAGCGCTGAGCCAATTATTGAGCCTTTAGGAACACGCACCGTCCGCGTCGCCACGCAAGACAGTTTACATCACATTGAGTTTGTTGTTCTTCCCCGCTGCTTTCATGTCATCATTCTAAGATGGTGCTTCCTCTCATCCTACGCATCACGCCGTCTGCTGCTGACGAATTTGACACGAGCTCTGTCTAAGATGTGCCTGATGACTCGGCTCCTCTTCAGGTTGACGCCATGGCTCTTCATGTCTCTGCATCAGAGCCGGCATGTGACAGAACGTTTGCTCGGTGTATTGATCCGAACCTCACTCCGAGTCAGCGCGCGCAGATCGCCGACCTCCTCAACCGATTTGGTACTTCCCTAATTTGACCTCCAACAAAAATGTTTAGGACGTGCCTCCACAGTCGTTCATCACATCGACACCGGCAGCCAGGGGCCGCTACGCCAGCATCCATACCATGTGTCCCCGATGGAGCGCCGTGTCATCGACGAGCACGTTTAAGAGACATGCTCCAACGCGGCGCGATACAGCCTTCACCCAGTCCCTGGCCTCTCCAGTATACAGTGCTGGTCAAAAAGAAAGATGGGTCAATTCGATTTTGTGTGGGCTATCGACGACTCAACAAGATAACCCGGAAAGATGTATATCCTCTCCCCCGTATCGACGGCTCACTGGACTGCCTCCAAGGAACTGAATTCTTTTCGTCCTTAGACTTACGATCCGGTTATTGGCAAGTCCAGGTGGCTGAGCCAGATCGCCCGAAAACGGCATTCGTTACGCCTGAAGGCTTATATGAATTTACCGTGATGCCCTTTGGCCTGTGCAATGCGCCTGCCACATTTGATTGAATGATGCATAATGTTCTCCGCGACCTCAAATGGCAGGCATGCCTTTGCTATCTCGATGACATTGTCATATTTTCCCCGGATTTTTCTTCTTACTTGCTCCGACTCGAACGCGTCCTCACTTGCCTCGCCGACGCCTGACTCCAGCTCAACATAAAGTGTCGCTTCGCCGCCCGGCAGCTAGTCATCCTTGGTCACGTTGTTTCGAAAGATGGTGTGCTCCCAGATCCAACCTAACTCCAAGCCGTCGCCGAATTCACACGACCAAAGACAACTCCGCATCTTCATAGGATTGTGCTCATACTTTCAACGTTTCATCCCCAACTCCGCCATCATAATAGCGCCTTTGACGCAGCTTCTCGCGGGTAGCCACAACCTCACGGCCTGGCCGTCACTTCCGCGATGCCTGCATTCACGACGCTGCGTCTTCTTATATCCTCAACCCCGATCCTCCGACATTTCGATCCAAACGCACCGACAGAAATACACACGAATGCTAGCGGCGTCGGCATTGGCACTGTTCTTGCGCAGCGATCGAAAGACTGGCTTCGATGAATACGTCGCTGCCTACGCCAGCCGCGCACTCACGAAAGCAGAAGCCAACTATTCCGTTACAGGAAAAGAATGCTTGGCTATCATTTGGGCCCTAACTAAATTCCGCCCTTACCTATATACGGCCGCCCATTAGACGTCATACCTGACCATCATGCCCTCTGCTGGCTGTCGTCCTTAAAAGATCCTGCAGGTCGCTTCGCTCGATGGGCGCTCCGCCTCTGAGAGTGCTGTAGCGCTCTGACCGTAAACATTCGGACGCGGATGCCCTGTCCGCTCCCCTGTGTCAGACCAGCCCAGTTATCCGAAGGTACCAATATGCGAGTCCTCCCTTACCGCCACAGACATGCTTCCGGAGCAGCTGAAGGATCGATGGATTGTTTCCATGCTGGCTTTTCTTTCACACCCATCAGCGCCTTCTGCTGGCCGTGCATTGCGTCGCCAAGCACACAACTTCGCTGTTATAGTGACGGGCTCCTACACCGCCGTAACTATACCTCTCGGACGGCCGCAAATGGTTACTCGTGGTCCCTCGGCATCTACGTTCGGACATATATGCAGCGTTTCACGGTGACCCGCAATGCGCGCATGCAGTAGTACTAAAAACATACGCGTGCCTGCGACTCCGTTACTGGCGCGGGATGTACCGATTCGTCCACCGATATGTCCGCTCCTGCCTCTCTTGCCAACGCCGCAAGAATACCCCTCGTCCCTCAGCTGCTCCGTTGCAACCATTGCCTTGCCCATCAACGCGTCGGAGTTGATCTTTATACGGGCCCCTTCCGAGTACTTCAGACGGCAATCGCTGGGTGATTGTCGCGATAGAGCATCTTAGGCGCCACGCGGAAATTTCGCCTCTGCCCAACGCATCTGCGCGTGATGTTGCATGGTTCCTTCTGCCTAACATCATACTTGGCCATGTAGCTCCCAGAGAATTGCTGAGCGACAGAGGCCGTGTCTTCCTCTCTGACGTTATAGAAGCCCTATACTCAAGGAATGCCACGTAATTCACCGTGCCACTACTGCATACCAGCCGCAGTCTAATGGATTGACTGAGCGCTTTAACCGCGCTCTTGGCGACATGTTAGCCATGTATGTACGTCGCGTCCGAGCAGACCAATTGGGACCGCGTTCAACCTTTCGTGACGTATGCTTACAACACCGCCACACAGACCACTACGGAATTTCCCCGTTCTTTCTTCTTTACGGACGCGAGCCTTCCTGCACAATGAATACCATCCTCCCGTATCGCCCTGACACAACGGAGTCTACTACCCTGCCCGAAGCTGCTGCACACGCGGAAAAGTGCCGAAAGCTGGCTCGCACATTTACCTTCTGAAGACCAGCAGCGACAGAAGCGCCGTCGGGATATTCCCGTCTCTCCCGCACCCTATGCCCCTGACTCACTAGTCTGGCTTTGGGTTCCCGCCGGCAGCCCTGCACTTTCACCAAAACTTGTTTCCAAGTACTGGGATCCCTACCGTGTGGTCAGTCAAAACGTCTCGTGTGAACCATATGGTAGAACCCCTTGCGCCACCTTCGGATAAGCGCAGCCGAGAGCGCGAAATCGTGCACGTTCAGCGGCTAAAGCCTCACTTCGATCCAGCTGAATGTGCTATCCTGCCCGTAGGTCGCGGGGAAGGCTCCTCTTCTCCGGGGAGATGATTGCACCGAAGATGAGCGAGCAGTATGCGCACAGCTTCGAGAAAGACGACGACGACGAGTTGACCGAAGCCTTGTGCCTGTGTTGCCTCATGCAGCTGTGTAACCTGTTGCTACGGTGTTCTACTCTCCGAGGACTTCATTAATTAAACCAGAGCGCCTGTCTACACTAATTTTATACTTATTACTTGATTTGGATCTCTTTAGGTAAACTTGTTTCCAAGGCTTCCGGAGTGCCTCCTGAGTGACCGGGCATAGGTGTCCCCAATGAACACACACCCACGCAAAAAAAAAAAAAAAAGGACAGAAGACTTGTGTGACCTTGAAGAATCACAAACCAATTTCCAGCGAAGCAGTTTCTTTTGAGCAATTGGCATAATAATTTCCGTTGCCTGTTTAATAAATCACATACATTCCGTATGAGACTGGCCCGTTTGAAACCTTGTTCGCATTTACCGCGTTCGAGCATTTGTTAAGCAATTTTCACAAAGGCAGTCATTCATCCACGCACGCTTAATTTCACCCCAACAATGGCCACAACCCACCCCCTCCCCGTTCCTTTATCGCTAAATGGGATCGCGGTTGCGTTCCACGTATTCCATTTGATCAACACACATTTAACTGTGAACACAAATTTGCTAAAGCGCCCCCCCCCCCTCCCTCCCCCAATTCTTCGCTAAATTTGATCGCAATGGGCTGAATTCTTGCACAGTAACATTTTGAAAAGGGCGCAATTAAGCCAACGACTTCGACATTTGCTATAGGCATCACACATTATACAGGGTGTTCAAAATTAAGCTTTACGGAATTTTTAGAAATAGCCTGTGGCATAGTTCTTATCGTTGAGCTGGGTTATTCGATCAGGTGGACATTAGTATACCACGAGAAATCGAAACACATATTCAACCAATTAACAAACATTCCCTAATTAACTTCTTCGTTATTACTTCACGACACATATTGCAATTTACGAATTGTAGCTAGCCGGTGAGCTTGCAAGACGCATCCACTTGGAATGAATTTCCAAGATGACACCAGTTTCGAGATATAATTTCCCAAAGTGCGCGGGGCGAAATACATGGGCGTTCCAGTTACTTTAGTGCTTCAATGTATCAAACAGCATTTTGGTAAAAAAGTAAGTGGAACAACAGTGCATTTTTACGGCGAGTTCGATGGCGCATATCTCCAAACTGATGTCTTTCTGGAAATTCATTCCAAGTGGATACGTCTGACAAGCTCACCAACTACAATTAGTAAATTGCAATATTTTTATTTATTTATTTGCGATACTGCCAGTCTCAGTGAGACCAAAGCAGGTGGGCATTGTATAAGACAGTTTTCAAAGAGGAACAAACAGGTCATGCTACATGGTACAGTAAAGAAAAAAAGAAAAGAGAAAAAGCTTCATTAACTACTGCAAAAACCACCAATGACGATGTGAAATACAATACTTTTGGTTAGTATAACAATATCACTGAATAACAAATATAGTATTACTAGAATTTATATAAAAATAGCGAATATATGACCCTTGTAAGATTAGAAAAGTTATACAGCTAACAGATATGTGTCTTAGAGTAATCAACTAAGAAGTTACTTAGTGAATTTTTGTTAATTAGTCGAATATGTGTTTCGATTTCACTGGCTACTAATGTCCGCCTCATCGAATAACTGAGCTCAATGATAAGAATTATGCTACCTGCCACAGGCGACTATTTTGAACACCCGGTATATCTGCCCTTACCGAACATAAACAAGGTGCCTCGTTTAGTTCATTGAGGACACCGGGTGAACCTCGTATAACGTACGAAAACTAAAACAGTACGACAAAAAGAAAGGAAGAAAAAGGCAATTCAATAATTATTTGAAATGCGCCTAATTTAGTGAGAAGCCACATTAAGGAATCATGGCGGCCGCATGACACTTTCGAACACTTGCTTGCTCAAAGAAAAAAAAAAAAATGTTTGCGAAAGCTGTATTTGATGCGCACACATTTAACTTCGCACACTGATGGCAGCAGTGTATATGTATATACAGGGTGTCCCAACTATCATGCACCAAGATTTTAAAAATATGCAAATGCCACGTATAGCTGGACAGAACCAAGATAATGTTGTTTGCCGTCGCTTGGAGATGCTCGGATTATTTTTTGCATTCCGCCTAATTACATAATTAGTCTTCACTAACTAATCAAATTTACAAATATTGCAGTTAGATGAAAAGTGTCAATGAGAAAATTTACAGCAACACGAAAAACTCCCCATACGATATAGGTTTCTGTTGCGCAATACGTGCTTCATAAAAGTGTTTTTTTCCGAGCGTGCAAGAAGCCCGCGAATACACGCAAAGCAGTGGCGCACTGACGGGAGGGGGGGGGGTGTAACCCCCCCCCCCCCTGAGGCTGAGTCAACCCCCCTTTTGTTTAACCCCCCCCCCCCTTTTTTTTTTCCTTGTGCCTTTGAGTACTGTAACTAAGATGTAAGACGCGCAATCGTCCGCACACTCGCAAAAAGCGAATTTTTTGATAATTTCCCGTCAAGAAATTGAAATTAGTGATGTTTAGATGGTATTGGAAAACTAAGGCATACTGTCAACCCCCCCCCCCCCCCCCCCCCCCCCCCCCAGGCAGAGATCCTGGGTGCGCTACTGACGCAAAGTGCCTCGAGTGGCCAGTCGCGCGGCAATTCAACACATCAGCCGTATAGAATGACCCCTATTTCCTTTAAATATGAAATGGCCACCTCTCTTTGGGCTCTAAGAGAAACGGGACAACTTTGTAAGCGTTTCATGTATAACGTCTCGGGATCCAACATGAGGGTTTAGTAATTTTTATTTAACCCCTAAGTAATACATAAAATCATCAAAATTTGGTTGTGTATTTCCCCTAACGTTGCGCACTTTCCCTCAAAATATAAACTTCGCGAGTGATCTAGATTTCGTTCTTTTTTTAATACCGGGAAAACAGGCACGTAGCGTTTTTGAGCGCTTATAAAGTCGCATTAACAGCCATGCTGTAAAACGACATGCAACACCACCAGCCTGCACCTTCTCTTGTAGAGGGCGTTGTTACCGAGGGCATACGGGCACAAGCCGCAGGCAAGAATCCGATGAACTTTCATTTGCATACCTTCCAAGTACTGGATAGGCAGGAGTAACTGTTTATGCAGTTCGCGAATGCTGAGTCAACGAGAGTCATCTTCCACGTGTTGACAGCGACAAGAAGCAGGCAATCTCGTTCTTGTGAAGCAGATGTATACACTGTCAAATGTTTTACGCCCTGTAGTAGGCAACAGTATAGTAAACAACTTTATTTCGGAAAACCTTCGGCTTCCTACGAGGAAATGGCTGTCAGGCCGTGCCTGGTCGCCACCTCCTCAGTGCGTTTGATGCCCCGGGGCTGGGCGTTATGGTTATGTCCCAGGCTTCACTCGACGGTGTTTGTCCTGGGAAGACTGTTGGATGAGGGTCCTTGCTGCATCCCCAGAAGATGTGGTCCAGGGTGATGTGGTCCGTGTCTTGCAGAGCGTGCATGTTGATGTGAAGAGGACTATAGATGTACGGGGAATAGAATGAGTGGGTTTGAAGTCGTCGCCAAGTTATTTGTCCAAGGAAACGTCTAATGGACCTTTTGTCCTTTGTCTTTGGGTGCTTTTCTGCTGCCGTCATTTTTTCGGGATATCCGGGCGGACCCGCTCAACATGCATCGACGATGTGTTCGAGAAAGCGGATCTCGTAAAATCCGAAGTAAATCTTTTGCTGTAAGTTTTATGGCCAATTCCGCCGTGCCAATGGCGTTTGGTACTGCTCTCAGTCTCAAAAATATAGGTAGGACATTAGGCAAAATAAGAACAAGAGCTGGCGCTACCCACCACCCCGTTTCAAAGGGGGCGCTCATAGCATCCATCCATTTACTGAGTCGCTGTACGTGCTGCTCGAATGTAACAGCTAGGGAAGACCACCCCATCGTCAATGTAGACGAGGCACGACTGAGTCCGGTAAGGACAGTGTCCATTGTCCACTATAGAGCGTGACGGTCGCAGAGTAAAGACCGAACAAGGGTATAGTACCTTGAACCCATGCATGGTGTCACAGATGCCGTCTTCTCGCGATCTCGCTCGTCCACTTCTGCTGCCAGTTTCCGCACTTGAGATCTAAAGAAGAGACGTGATTATTCAGTAAATTATCCGAGATGTGGTTGGAATAGACAGCCATAATGCTTTGTGACAAGAATAAATAAATAAAAAACGGTAGGCGACCCTAATCTTTGGCTTAGGTGTCTCTTAGTGGCACGCGCAACCCGGTAATCAGTGGTTTTTAATTAATTACAGAGACTTCAGTAAGTCAACTTGCAACTAAACTTATGCTCTGATATCATGCCTAAATGAAACCCTTGAATCTTGTACTGTACTTTTTTTCTATTTTTTATTTATTTTGGTTTTCGTGATTTTTTTATTAATTCTAATTATCCCCAGACACTTCAGTAACTCAACTTGTAACTAAACTTACGGTCCGATATCATATCTATAATGAAACCCATGAAGTTTGCACTGTACTGTTTGTTTTCTATTTCTTGTGATTTATTTTGAATTTCGTCCCCGGTCGTCTCAGCCTCTGAGGAGCCGGTGAACCGGAAGTGCTGCGCAAGAAACAAGAAATAAGAGTGCTCGTCATGCTAAAGAACAATATATGTAATAAACGAATTGTACATATAGTTAGTGTCACGTGCAACAGAAGGCCTTCAGAGCAAGAAGTCCTGCACCGGCAGAGACGAGTACTAGCCAGGAAGATGGCTGACCCCAAAAACGAAAAACCTCTTCTTCTTCTCTCCTTGCCTGAATACTGGCTCGCGCTCGCCGCAGCTCGAGACCTCGTGGCATTTTCCCCCTGTGAAAAAAACGGGCATCGTCCCGATGCTAGCGCTGGTCGACGTAGGTAGAGGGAAAGAAAAAAAAGGGAAGGAACATAAAGTAAGCACAAGTGGGGGGTGAGGGAGAGAAAAATAAAGTACATCATAAAGTTGAGACGCTGTCGCACTATCGCGCGAAATAAGGTTTGAGTCGTACAACGTGCACAATCTCCGAGTGCTGCCTTCGACGCTGGGGTGACATGGCACTATCCGGGAGAACCTCGTAGTTCACGTCACTAACGCGACGCAGCACTTTGTAGGGTCCAAAGTAGCGACTGAGCAGTTTCTCTGACAACCCCTGGCGGCGCACCGGCGTCCACACCCAAACTTGATCGCCCGGGTGGTATTCCACTTGGCGATGGCGAAGATTGTAGCGACGTGCATCTACACTCTGCTGTTGCGTGATGTGTAGGCGTGCCAATTGGCGAGCTGTTTCGGCGTACTGCGTAAATTGCTCAGCGTCAGGGGTGAGCAGCGCGTCATAATCGTGTGGAAGCATCGCATCCAGCATGGTCTGAACCTCACGTCCATAGACAAGACGAAACGGCGTGAATCGCGTCGTCTCCTGGATGGCAGAGTTGTACGCAAATGTTACGTACGGTAGAACCTGATCCCACGTCTTGTGTTGTACATCGGCGTACATGGATAACATGTCGGCGATGGTTTTGTTCAATCGTTCCGTCAACCCGTTGGTCTGCGGATGATATGCAGTGGTCTTGCGATGGCTCGTGTAGCTTAGCTTGAATACGTCGTCAATAAGCTGGGCCGTGAAAGCTGTGCCTCTGTCAGTGATCACGTAAGACGGGGCTCCATGTCGAAGAACGATCTGGTCTATAAAGAACTGGGCAACATCGGCAGCCGTAGCGCGTGGTAGAGCCCTTGTCTCGGCGTATCTGGTTAAGTAATCTGTGGCGACTACGATCCACTTGTTGCCGGCTGATGATAGTGGAAAAGGCCCGAGTAAATCCATGCCTATTTGATCGAATGGTGCCCTGGGTGGTGCGATCGGTTGCAGCAGCCCCGCGGGCTTCAGTGGCGGGGATTTGCGGCGTTGACATTCCCGACAACTCTTGACGTAGCGCTTTACAGATGTAGATAGTTTGGGCCAGTAGTACGCCTGTTGAACTCTGGCGAGAGTTCGGGAGGAGCCTAAGTGACCAGATGTGGGCTCGTCATGGCAGGCAAGAAGAATGTCGTCGCGCATGTCAGCAGGTATGACGAGAAGGTAGGGTTTGCCGTTGCTGTTCGAGTTTTTCTTATACAGGACACCTCTTCGAAGGCAGAAAGACGAGAGACTGCGAGAAAGGCGTCGAGGTATGGGAGAGTTGCGTCCTTCGAGGTTCTCGATGATTGCGCGGATTTCGGTATCCTCGCGCTGTCGTGCAATCAAGTCCGTTGCGGTGAGGGCCCCAAGGAATCCACTGTCATCCTCAGCGGCCGGATCACAAACATCGGTGGGTGCACGCGACAACGAATCCGCATCTTCGTGCTTGCGGCCTGATCTGTATACGATGGTCAGATCGAATTCTTGCAGACGAAGGCTCCATCGTGCGAGTCGCCCAGCGGGGTCTCGTATATTGGTCAACCAGCACAATGAATGGTGGTCGGTCACTACTTTGAAGGGGCGACCGTAGAGGTAAGGCCGAAACTTCATGGTCGCCCATACCACTGCAAGGCACTCTTTTTCTGAGGTGGAATAGTTTGCTTCTGCGCGTGAAAGAGTACGGCTGGCGTAAGCTATCACGCGCTCTGTGCCCTCTTGGTGTTGGACCAGGATGGCGCCAAGACCCACGTTGCTGGCGTCGGTATGGACTTCAGTATCAGCGTCCTCGTCAAAGTGAGCAAGAACTGGTGGTGTCTGCAAACGCTCCCGCAGCTCGGTGAAAGCCGCGTCCTGCTCTTCATTCCAGACAAATGGTACATCTTCTCGTGTGAGGCGAGTCAGAGGTTCGGCAATCCTAGAAAAGTTGGCGATGAAGCGGCGATAGTATGCGCAGAGCCCCAGAAAGCGACGGACTGCTTTCTTGTCACGGGGAACAGGAAAGGAGGCTACGGCGGTGGTCTTGTCAGGGTCAGGCCGAACGCCATCCGCGCTCACAACATGGCCGAGAAACTTAAGTTCTTTGTAACCGAAGTGGCATTTCTCTGGCTTCAGCGTGAGGTTAGCGGCGCGGAGGGCGTCCAGCACAGTCTTCAGACGATTCAGGTGTTCCTCAAAGGTCGCCGAAAATACGACGACGTCATCAAGATAAACGAGGCAAGTATGCCAC
Organism: Dermacentor silvarum; assembly: GCF_013339745.2. Lineage (NCBI taxonomy): Eukaryota > Metazoa > Arthropoda > Arachnida > Ixodida > Ixodidae > Dermacentor > Dermacentor silvarum. Next base: position 45,569,358 of record NC_051160.1, read on the forward strand.
TTCAAACCAGTGAGAACAGTGTCCATCATTCTCTGGAATGTCGCAGGTGCAGAACACAAGCCGAAAGGGAGCACTTTGAATTCATACAGGCCATCCGGCGTAACAAAGGCCGTTTTCTCGCGATCTCGTTCATCAACTTCAATCTGCCAGTATCCGCTTTTCAAGTCTATAGATGAAAAATACTTGGCGCGTCGCAGTCTGTCGAGTGAATCATCGATGCGGGGCAGTGGATAGACGTCTTTTTTAGTCACGCTGTTTAGCCGCCTGTAGTCAACGCAGAAACGTAGTGTTCCGTCCTTCTTCTTCACGAGGACGACCGGCGATGACCAGGGACTTTTGGAAGGCTGTATAACATCGTCCTGAAGCATCTCTTCGACTTGCGTATGTATCGCGTCCCGTTCTTTGGCCGAAACTCGGTAAGGCTGTTGTTTTATGGGCGACACGTCGGTATATGTAATGATTCGGTGTTTCGTGATGGGCGTCTGACGCACCTTAGAGGACGAGGCGAAACATTCTTGGAATTGAAGCAGCAATTCATGCAGCGCTATTTGTTGTTCTTCCGGTAGAGTCGAATTAATGTCTACTTTGCTTAGTGATGCCGTCGCAGCCCCCGGTGTCGATTGGAGAGCATTGTCCAGTGATGCAGACGTAAAACATTCAGCAGTCTCTGTTATGGGGTAGGCGAGAGCGATGGCAGTGCGACGAAAAAGGTGACGGTGCTCATTACTAAAATTCGTCACAAGCAGCGTAGAACGTCCGTCACGAAGCGTGACGAGGCTGCGAGCGGCGCAGAGACCTAGAGTGAGCAAGAGCGACATGTTGCCTTCAGCGACTGCCTCACCATCACGTAACTTGTCACACACGACATCAACGAGGACACTCGAACGGGGGGGTAACGCGACGTTGTCGGCATAAACGCGAAACGTGCTGAGATGGCTGTCGTCGGTTTTGTCTGCTGCTCTCTCTGTCGAGAAGGTCACGGTGCGCTCCCGCAGGTCGATAATAGCGCCATATTCCCGTAGAAAGTCGATTCCCAGGATGATGTCTCGGGAACATTCGCGAAGTACAAGGCAACTGGAGAGAAACGTACGTCCACGAATGCCAACTCGGAGTGTGCATATACCAAGTGGGGTGACTACATGTCCGCCGGCAGTACGAATTTGTGTTCCGTACCAAGGCGTAACTACTTTCTTCAGGTGTGTCGCTAGTTTTCGGCTCACGATCGAGTAATCAGCCCCTGTGTCCAATAACGCACTGACTTCGTGGTGACCGTCGAGCACCACAGGTATATCCAAAGACAGTCGGCTTCCGAGTTCAGTTGTTGTCGAATCACTGCCGGTACCTGGTCGCGTCGCTGGGAGGCCTTGCTCGCGTCGATTATCAGCGGCCTCGCCCCCGAAGGTCGCTGTCTTTAGTTTTCCCGTCTAGGGCTTGGCGAACGCCCCTGCGCCGCCACTGGGGAGCTCCGGGAATTTGGGGAAAATCGTCTCGGCGACGGTGACCGTGACTGCCGTCGCAAGGGCAGTGGCATGCGCTGTTGAGACAGGTATTCCTCAATGGCTCTTGGTCTTTCGCCGAATCTTGGCCTTGGAGAGTCGACGGCAAAACCCTGAAGTCCAAGGCGGCGATATGGGCATTCACGGTACACATGTCCGGCTTCGCCACAGTGATAGCACAGCGGTCGCCTGTCCGGTGTGCGCCAGACATCCGATTTTCTTTGAAGTGGTTGGCGGTTCTCCAAGTGCTGGATCGGTTGCACTGATGGAAGTGTATCGTGAGGTGTGGGGCGGACGAAGCGCGGAGAAGCAGGAATATACCGGCTCGCAGCTTCCGCGTATGATGCGCGCCGAAGCTCCGTCGGCACAGGTGGTGTGACCTCCCTGGCAAGCGGGACTTGCAGAGCATGCTGCACCTCGTTCCTGATGAGGCTGGATATGGATCCCGCAGCAGGTTGAGGCGGGCAGGGAATTCTTTGCAGCTCGTCGCGTACCACTGATCGGATGAGGTCGCAGAGGGAGTCGATGTTGATGCTACCTCCGGCAGCTCCGATCTGATCCATCGATGACGCGACGCTGATTTGCCGGTCGTACACTGCTGACCGCTGCTGAAGCACTTTTTCCATTGTCGTGGCTTCCGTTCTGTTGCCTTCTGTTGCACGTGACATTAGTGCATATCCACTTACGGGATTCAGATATGCGCCGCGGAACTTACGATTAAAAAAAATTAATGATATTGTTTACAAAACCACCGTTTTATGCATTGAAGCACAAAAGTAACTGGAACGCCCAGGTATTTCGTCGCAGCCTTGGAAAATGAACATCTCGATACTCATTCGGGAAATTCATTCCTATAGTGGATACGCCTCGCGAACACACCGGCTACAATTCGTAAATTGCAATATGTGTCGTAAAGCAATTAAGTAAGACGACATTTAGTGAATGTTCGTTAATTCTTCGATTAAACATTTCCCATTTCTCGTGCGAGTAATGTCCGCCACTTTCAAGTAACCCAGCTCAAGGATTCCAATTACGCTATCTTGCACAGGTTATATTTATAAAATTTTATATCCATGGTCTAAAGACTATCGGTAAGCATGTAAGCGTAGGTTGTTGTCCCTCTACGACGAGTTACAATCAGGCCTACATATATACATCCTATATATGTTTGCAACCAGACACAAAATGCAATGTCAGTAAATGCCTCAAAGTTAGATAATTTTATTCCAAGTTCCTGCAGACTCCATAGAAGAAAAAAAAAAAAAGGGGGGGGGGAGGGGGAAGGAAGGAAGAAAGAAAATAAGAAGCGAACGTAGCACAACAGAAAACCTTATGGTATTTTTCTTTTCGTTTCATTTTGTCAAAACATTTCATCGGTGTTTATTTTTTAAAAAATTATTAATTTTCTTTCTAATCCCATCATGCGGACTATCCCTCATAATGGTTACATGGGTCATACGTAGAGGAAACCAACAACCAATCCCGTCCTCCTGCTTCTGGTAGGCCGGACCCTTACATTCTTCTCGCATACGCTTTATTGCTGAGTGGGGCAAACCATTGAGAATCTCGCTCTAATCTAGCTGTGCACAGAACTGCGAGTTATGCAGCAAAAAGCCCGCATCGAATGGGTTCAGTGAACATTAAACGCGGCCATGAGCACACTGGAGCACTGGAGTTCAAGTGAATGAAGAGGCCAGTGAGCGAACTGATCGGAACAACAAGGAGAACGGCGTAGATATCGGTGCTATCGCTGCTCAATGTGCCTCTATCGTCTTACGATAAGCGGTCCAGAGGCGTCGTTCGCTCGACGGCGACAAGAAAGCTCGTGCCAGACGCGAACGCCAGGAGCTTCGGAGAAAAAAAAAGAAAAAACGGTAGCGACGACGACGGTCGGTGCCGCGTGGTCGACGCGCTTACGCAGGCGAGCGAGAGAGTGCGCGCAGCGGCGGTGAGTCACGGTTGAGGGTGCTCTGCGAGTCCTATTATGGTGACCCTGGTCACGTGACTCAGAGCGGCGCCGCCGCCGCTTTTGAGTGCGCGGTAAGCTCGGGGGATGGCGCCACTGGCGCCGACACGTGATGGCGGCATTGTGTGTTCCCATTGGCTGGCACAGACTGGAGAGATGCTTTTTCACGAAAAGCCCTAAATATACTCGGGCCGGTGGCCGCGGTTTGCTTCGGGAAGGTTATCCAACGGGCAAGACCGCCGAAGGAACCTCAGGCGAGCCGAGCGAGCGCCTGTTTCGACCGGGCCGGGAAGGAAGAAGAAAAAAAAGACGGTGTGCGCGACATTTGAAGATAACTTGCCCGCAGACGACCGACGAAAAGAAGTGAAGCCGCCCTTCGGCGCCGATCGAGTTCCGGCCAAGCTCGGCTAAACGTTACACGCCGCGAACACCGACACCCGACTCCAGCGACTAAGTGTTGCGCGGAAATCGCCGTCGACGCCGTCCCTCTGTGCTTGTAGTAGCGAGTTTTTTGTTACCGCCGCCGGCGCGACTTGCTTCCTCAGTGCTTGCGATTCAAGATGGGAGACGGGGGTCCGTACTCTGACGGCTACATGGAACAGGAAGAGGAGTGGGAGCGCGAGGGACTACTCGATCCGGCATGGGAGAAACAGCAACGCAAGGTGAGTCTTTTTTTTCAAGTTGTCTATCGCCGCGGCTACCTGGATGGATAAAAGAATCGTCGCTGCCGTATCAGATAACGCGGAACATCACTTGTGTCTGGGAAGCCGCCTGCGCTTGCTAGCTGCTATCGTATATCGTGGACTTCGGGAATCGATGTCATCCCCGAAAGAAACTTTGTCGCACGTTTTGCCCGTCTCGACCGAAGCGTTACCCTTATAGTGTTTTGCCCTTCGGCTTGCACCGAGGAGCGTGGGCGCGAGCGAACCCTGCGAAGCCGCCGTCAAAACACGTCAACGGCGCCCCGGCAGCAACAGCAGCAGCAGGGGCGGGCGATTAAAAGACCCCTCGCCGGCGCTCCCGTGGCGGCGGCAGCACGCAGCCAAATGTGTCTCGTAGCAAGCGCACAGGCCTAACGGATCGCGTTGCCTCGCCCCAAGGTGGTCGAGGACGATCTTGTTTTTCTTTTTTTCTTCTTTTTTTTTTGCGTGGCTTCTGGAGCCACGGCATATTTTTTTCGTTGCAGACGCGCTAAGCAGCAGAAGGCGGTTTGCGCCGTCGTCTGCTCAGCGTGAAGTTAAATTCGTCTGCTGTGTCTCGAATTTCGCGAATATAATAAGCGGGAAGATTGAAAACCGCATGGCTGGAATGGCCGCGTCTCCGTCGATCTCAAGGTGATCGTTGTTTTTCAGAAAAGATCGTTGTTTTCAGAAAAGTGCGAGAATTTCTGTCGCAGACGTACGAAAAATATGCGAAGGCGAGAGCGTCGTCTGCTCTACCGAACAGTGGCGGCAATCTCCCCGGTGGATCATCAAGCGTCCAGCTTTTCAAGAAGATCGTTGTTTTGTTGGACGGAATTGCATTCTCGGAGCGGTCACTGCGGGTTAGTTTTGGTTCACGAAAGAAACTAGTACGTTCTCCCCTGGCGTCGGGTTTATGCGTTCGCCGCTACGCCGTCTACACCATCCTGGCTTTGCGATCCGGTCTGCATCGACGGATCAGGACAGAAACGTAAACAGACACGCAGGGACGGCATGTCTCTTCCAGAGACACGAAAGCACATACCGTGCGTACTTTAAGCGTGCCCACGAAGAGCGCCACTTTCTTTCCTTCTTTTTTGTTTTTTTATGTTGCTCGTGTTTCCCAAGACGCAAGGAAAAAGTGCGTTTGGATGTAGCTTTCCGTCGTATGCGCCGGCGCGATGCTCTGACCCAGATCTGTAGAGAAAAATAAAAAGAACCTCCTTCGCTTTGCTTCGGTCGTGCGCGGACTGGTGATATAACAGAACGGGAGAGTCGAGCGAGTGCTCGGTTTTTTTTTTTTTTTTTTTTTTTTTTTAATCCATCGGTACCTTGTTTCTTATTACTTTTTAGCTTCTGTCGCCCGTCGGTGAGATGGAGGCAAGGGGGGGGGGGGGGGGGGGATTGTCGATGTCCGGTTCCGATAGGCACGCCGCAGCTTTCACTCTGCGCACGAAATGTGCGCCGTGTGGCTGTCGGCCCTGACTTGTCTCCTGCCTACCTACTACTACGGTTCAGGAAATGCGACGTGCAGACACCGTAAGGGAAGGGGGATGGGGTGAGAGAAAGAGCCGTGTGTAGCCCTGTTTCGGATACCGGTGGCCGGAAGGCATGAGCGTGATCTATTGGAGTAAGCCGCGCAGCGCAGGTTACTGGAAAACGAAACCGTATGATACATAGCTGTCGACTTTCCCGAATGTTACCGTATCATGCATACCTGCCGACTTTCCCGAATGTTCCGAAAGTCCTATACGAATTCGAGCCCGTTCTAAAGCTTTTCTGATTGCGAATGTTTCGCGAAGTCTTACGACGAGAAAAATTCGGTCTCCGACCGTACTTGTGGAAGTCTTCTGATTGTGAAAAGAACACCAGATGGGTATATACCTGCTTCGAGCAAGTTTTTTCGGACATTTTCCTGAAGGAGAGGCGGAGAGATGGGGGCGAAATTGGCAACAGCGCTCGAAAAGTCACTGTGATCTAAAAGCAGTGTGTTGCTCTGTGAGTTATAGTGCTGTTCCAAGTTCGCTGTTGCGTAAGTGCTGCGTCTAATGGTAAATTGACGTTTGTAAAGTGCGTGTGTACTCACAAAAGGTGTGCACTCAAGGCAAGCTCGTAAGAAAGAAAGAAAGAAAAATGCTTGCAGTATCATATGTTCAAGTGCTCTGTGTGCTGTTTAATAATAATAATAAAATGCCCAATATCTTTGGTTGCGGCATATCCTTTATGTAGCCCACGCGCTTACGAGACGTCAATTAAACCCACATTTGCGATGAGATAATTCAGATGATTGCTGCCTTAGGCTGAACGGAATCATTTAAAAACGCACTTTGGACGAAGGAGCTTCTTATTAAACGTTATTTTTTGTATAATAGCGAAGTTAAGTCGACGGCTCTTCGTCGGTTCGACTACGCGCTGGACATGCGTGGTTCCAATTCCATTTACAGCGAAAGTTTGCTGTATCCGTACGAGTCGTGAAAAGGGAAGTACGGCGACTCCGGTCGCATCTTGACGCCTTTATTGGCGTGTACTAAATAGTTCGATATTGGTCGCGGATCAGTGCGATCATGCTCAACGGCGCGATGCATCCCGGCTTTGACGTCAATTTGTTGGCGCTGTTATGCGCTTTTTATATCCGGCTTGATCGGGAAGCGGTACTTATCGCCTGGGCTCTTGATGGCTTTCGTAGATAAGAAAAAAAAAAAAAAAAAAAAAAAACACTAATGAAACTGGCGCGTGCGTGTTTCTTGGAAATTTCGGAACCGTTTTGTGCAGCAGATTGGCTTTGTCTTTAATTTTTTTTTTTTTTATGCGGCGCTTGTAGCTGTGACAGTGATCGACTGCGTATACTTTCACGCGGCCGTAATTAAGCCGAAGTCGCTAGTCTGCGATGACTCTGGATATTCGGCTGTCTGCTGCTGAGAACAAGGTCTCAGGTTCTATTCTCGGTCGATGTAAAATCGATGGTGTACCGTGCTTTGTGTGTACGTTCAAGAGCCCCACGTGGTCAAAATAAAAACGGACACCCGCCTTCCAACTCCTCCTACTCAGTGTTATGGATTTTTTTTTTTTTATGCTGCCCTGCTTATAGGCCTCGTGTTTTATTCTGACCAATCAAGCCTCCAATCAATCAAATTCATCCACTCTTTCAGTCATTCCAGTTTAAGACGTGGCGAGTGCTCTTTGACCGGTAGTGCATCAACAACTTTGATGACACCGTGCATCATTGCCTAAAGAAACATTGTTTAACATGCTTAATGTTTGCTGCGAAATGAAAAAAAAAAGTTAAAAAAAAAGGTAGCGATGCTTTCGGGAACACGATCACTTATACGTGTGCTCGTCACGTGTCAGCCAGTGATGATCGAAGTTGAATATCCATCTTGTGTTGGCTCTTGTCATTTTTTTTTTTTTTTTTGCCTCTCTTGTAACTTGCTGTAAAAGCACTGTGGTGACTCGACAGCGGTCTGACTGACGAGCAGAGCCAGGTACCGGGTTCCACTGCCGGTTCGACGGCCTCATTTCGATGCAAGCGAAAAAAGAAAGACGACAAAAAAAAAAAAAAAAAAAAAAAAACGCTCGCATGTGTGTGTGTTTACAGTTAAATGCACGTTAAAGAGCACCAGATGGTCGTTGAAACAAATCCGTAGCTTTCTACTACGGCGACTCTCATATCCTGCTATGGGACGTTAAATCCAATCAATCAGTCAATCAATCGATCAATGAACTTACAGTAACACTCTACGCGACCACTGCTGCGTCCGCGAAGCGCCTGGTAACGGTGTCGCGGTCGTCTGCTTCTTTGCGGTCAAGCTATATAGACCGGAGACGTCAGCCATCAATGATCAAGGACTCGAGTGAATTTGTAATGCTCTCACGTTCGCGCTACGGCCGGTAAGTGTGTTGCGTCGACCAGCGCGTTAACCTTATCGGCGCCCGTAAAACTTCAACCCCGCTGGCGGTGGCCACGAGATGAACCGCTTCGTGCATGCTGCTCGAGAAAGCGGATCGCCTTTTCATCGCCTTGGACGCACGTTCGATGTGACTGTTACGTTTGACGTCTTTTTCGCTATATTTGTTTTCTTTTTATTTCTTACTTTCTTTTTTTTTTTTCGAGGAAAGTGCGCTTTCGGCACGCTACGATCCAAATTCGATAGATTTCTGAAGTCGGGAGAAGTCGCGAAGCGACATACTTAGAACAATTATATATATATATATATATATATATAGAGAGAGAGAGAGAGAGAGAGAGAGGAAAAAAATTGTCATCCACCTGACTGTGTAGCAGGAAGCTACACATGAAACCGCGACACGGTTTTCTGAGAATACGAGATCATCTTTCGACCGCTTCAGAAAGGCGTTGGTCCCGAGTTCGAACTCCGACGCCCTTTCTTTCTTTTCTTTTTTTTTTTTCTGATACGCGTGTCTCATCCTGTTGTGAATATTTTCTCCGGCGCGGTTTTCCTCCGGCAGCCACCTCGAGCCTCGGAAAGCAATTGCACTGCCCCCTATGTACAGGTTTTCTCGATTTCTTTATGCTCAACGTCTTCGTAAACTCGGCTTCTCGACCTCAACAGAGGCCCGACCCACACGTCACCCTGATACACTGCCTTACTGCACCCTGCACTTCCTTAGTGGTTGTTCATGCCGGCACCACCTAGGCGACGGCTCCCTTGGAATATAACGGAAACCGATCTCGAAGTCCGAGGTTTCGCGTTCTCCAAACGCCTAAAAAGAATGTCACGGCCGCCATGTTCTCGGCGACCTCGCTTCTTTGGCGGTGCTTCGTGATCACCGCGTGGTGAACGCATAACCTACGAGTACAGTTTCCTTGGGTCAATCGATAATGAGTCGTAATCGCTGTTGACGGAGTTGACGCATTCTCGGAACCGCTATCCACCTAACTACCGCTTAACTATACAGGGAACATGTGCCTTGACTCGGCACAGAATTGTGCGTGCACTTCGTAGGATAAACGACTCGAAGGACGAAGTAGACGACGCAAAACTACGACGCGCAAAATACTTTAGACGGCGATTCTTGCGCTATAGTGTATAGAATATCCCAGATTTCGCAGGTGGCGTGGCGATACTTCGTAATCGCCCCGGAAACATCTCGCGACTGCAACACGGTTTTGAGGTTTATATAGCTTCAGCGGGGTATTAAAGGTGGAAAGACCGAGGTGTACAGGGACGGGGTGTGTATCGAGCGCAAATGTAACGGCGTCGCGGCGAGGTTGTCCGCGGCTTCCGTGGATGTTCCGTGGCAACCAGTACCGCTAGAGTCTCCTAACGGCCGGCGTCTTCACGTCTGTCTGTCTGTCTGTTTGTCTGCGTGTCCGTCTCTTTCGGCGCTGCTGCTAGCGCGTGTGGCAAACGGAAGCGAAAACGACTCCTCGCGTCTTCTTTTTTGTGTTTCCTCCGCGGTTCCTCTTCTCCCTTTCACCGTCTTGGAGCTCCGTCCGGTGGCTGGCTTCCGAAGCCTTCTCGCTATAGCGGCTCACCTACCCCTCCTCCCTCGCAGCCAACTCGTTTTGGCCCGCGGTTCCGTTCCCGATTTGGTCGTGGGGAGGACCCCGCGGTGTGCCGCTCGTTCTCTTGCTTGCTCGCTCGCTCGCCTCTGCTTGGTTTCGGGCCCGGCTCGGATGACACGGTGCGCCCTCCTCCATGATGGGTGGCAGCGAGTCCGTACGGGCTCTCTCCGCTCTGCCTCGTCTCGCGGAGAAGGCTTTCGCCGGTTGCTTCTGCATCCGAGAAACGGTTGGAAAAGTAAGCAGACGGACACCGAAAGGGTAGCAGACGGTATACCAAAAGTTTGAATGGCAGAAGGCGTTGTCTGCTCGCCGCATTGCCTTAGGGGTCGCTCTAAAACGAGGCAGACGACACGGAAAAAAACAGCAGACGATACTGTACCGAAAGTCAGAAGGGGCTGACGCGTCGTCTGCTCGCCTTTTAGGCATCGCTATAACACAAAGTATAGTGGCAGACGACACCGAAAGTAGCAGAAGATTACCGCGCTCGGTAGCAGACGGACACCGAAAGGTAGCAGACGATAATCCAGAAGTTTGTATGGCAGAAGGCGTTGTCTGCACGCCTTATTTGCCTTAGCGATCGCTCTAAAACGAGGCAAACGACACCGAAAAACAGCAGACGATACTATACCGAAAGTCAGAAGGGGCTGACGCGTCGTCTGCTCGTCTTTTAGGCATCGTTATAACACAAAGTATTAAAGTGACAGACGACACCGAAAGTAGCAGAAGACTACCGCGCTCGTCATTCTTGACCCGTTCCTTACGCTCGGCTGTAAGGTGACGGCACGTCCAGATTTAGGCCTTTCGCGTCCTGTCGTTACGGGCGACGCCTCGCGATCGCGATGGTATTCACTGTATTCCGATTCACTGCTCCGGTTTACTTTGAACTTCTGTGCAGCTTGGCAGTATACAGGCTTGTGACTGTATAGTGCCTGTATGCTCTATGGTGTATAGTTATGTGATAGGTTCGCGGGGCTGAATGCAGTACGACGCTGCTTCTGCGTTCAGAAACGTCAAAAGTTGTTGCTGAAGCCTTTTTCTGTCTGTCTTGCCGGTGAAGTAGCAGACAATAGCGAAAGTCTGAAGTGCCAGCCAGCGCCTGCTCGTCCTTTTGCTTTTACATTGTGAAGTGGCAGACGACGGCACAAATGGATGCTTATATGGCAAGTGCGTGCAAAAACAGCTCATTCAGGGCATAAAAGCAGCGAACTCTGTCCGGTGATTTTATTTTCAGTAATGTCGGTGCATATACAGTTGGCGAACCTTTGAGCGTCACAGCTTTGGCTAGTGCCTCTCGACATGTCGCTAAAGGAAGCCACTAAGCTGCGTCAGTCCACGAGACAGTTGAGGATATAGGGATGGAAGCGATAACTGACTGAAAATACGGCAACGTGAATCACCTTCTACTTTCTTAGTCCGACTGATTTTCGCTTGTTCGGGATGCGTATTGGAAGTCGGAATTGCATTCACCGGGAGGACACAGATAATAAACATGACGTCTTGGAATCCTTACGAGTTCCTCGGTCGCATCTGCTTCCGTAAGGCGTGCAAACGTACGGATGTGACGTGATCCGGCCTACGGATGCAATTCTTACTCACGGAGCTCTTGGTATTCCGTAAGATGAGATCCGGCTCTGCAAGTGTCACCTTCCGTGACTACGCAATGCTGTCTTCTATGACCCTTGGTTATTTAGACGAGCACTGTACAGTCGTCACCTTGGAAAGTGCAGAGTCGCTAGACTTAATTTCCTTCAGGGTCGCGCGCGATGACAAGGGCGTCTGCCAGTGGCTTTTCTTATACTCGCAGATTAGCCTTGATTCGCGGATATTGTCACGGTCTAACTCTCTGCATGCGACGCTATATGGTCTGCACGAAGCAGACGTAAACACGAAAGACAGACGGCACGAGCTATCGTCTGCTCTCGTCTGCTCGTGTCGTCTGCTTCTCATTGTTTCCGTCTGTCCTTGCCCGGTTTTACAGCCATGGCCATGGATCCTTGCCAACTATAGACCGGTGGTAGTGCCCTGTTAGCCGTGAAAAAACTACTCTGTGGCAGTAAACTTGAAAAAAAGTTTATTGTACAGATTCCGAGGGCGTGGCGGCGTCGCGTTGCGCTTCTCTAAAAACCATCTGCGTACGCAGCGCACGGAAAACAAAGCGGCGCCAATCTGTGCGCAGTTTGTTCTGCCAGCGCTGTAGCTGTGCCGTGTTGTTTTTCTTGCGTTCATGCACGCGTCACGGCGCAAATCGCGCAGCTGCATCGCTTCCGGAGTCGGCGGACCGCTCAGAATCGCCACGGTATGAAGTGTACGGTTCGGTGCATTGCAGCTATATAAGGCTCCCGTCGTGTGTGACCGTCGTGATAGGTGCCGTGGCGCTTACTTGCGGGTCGTTGGAAATCCTTTTATGCTTGCATATAGGAGGAATGCGCACACGTGTTTGTGTGTATGCCGTAATATACAGTCGAAGGTCGGGCATCAATCCAGCACGACACGAAAGAGAAACGTTTAGGGGTACTGTAAACTGGAATTTCGACTTCAGCTGTATATAAGCTTTGTAAGCTGTACGATATACTCCAATGACGAAATGGCCACCGCCAGAAGAGGCCTTGGTGTTGCCAGAACAAGGCGTAAAATTGAGAGAAACGTATAGGTGGCGACGCCGACGTGAAGTTCCCGCACTAGTTCGCCGTGACGTCATGTATTTCGACAGCGTTTCCTCGCGTCTACGTCACGTTTTACGTAGGAACCAGAAATTCAGCCTAGAAAGTTCTGCGAACTTTGCAAACGTCCGGAATATGTGTGAATGCTTTGAAATCCGCGACGTCGCACTGAGTGCCAGTGGCCAGGCTTTGGCGCGAAGTTCAAAACAGGGGACGTGTGCCTTCATTTCCTCCAGTAATAGTCGACGTTTGTTGCGCCAAATTAATAGTTTTGAATGATTACCAGCTGACTTAGCGTTGCTTTTTAGTTTTGTCTTCTAGGCTTAAGCCTTAATGGTCATATTACACTTCTCGCCCATCAAAATAAGGTCAGTCTATCCACAAGCGGTGATTTGATAATTCGAAAAAGAAAACAAATAAACGCGGAGGGAAAAGGTAGATGTGGCGACGACGCCATAAATTACGAGCATTTGACTAAATTATTTATCGATAAACAGAGGGACTACGCGTTGCACCTAAAGATTCGACTTGCATAGCATCGTTGTGAAACATTTCTTGCACAAGAACGCGGTCCGAATACTTAAACGTATATACTGAGCCTTGCATATATAGGAACGCCAGCTGTATACATGACTCCAATAAAACTTCGACTTGGGCGACTTAGTACTGCTTCGTTTCAGATAGACTGCACATAAAAAAAGGGGGAAAAATAAGAAAACGTGGAACGGACAGATAGAACGACACACACCACCAGCGCTGAACTCGCAACCGAATGGTTTATTCACGCATTCACGCGTATAAACAAGCACAAATATGCACACGTGACCGCGAGTTGCCACAGCGCTCTCATTAAGTAATAGTTAAGAATGTATGTTCTGCAGAAACAGCATTTCCTTATTATGCAAACCATCGAAGTGTGTCGTTCTGTCTGTCCGTCCTGGTTTTTACGTGCGCTTTTTTATATCCGAAATGATTCATGACCCTTCATGCTGAACCGCGCTGGCTTGGTCACGCTCAAATTTTGCACGGATATGGCACGCTTTGCGGTGTGCTTAGTTTAATACCACGCTTGGGGGCATTACCTCACCAGTTTCGTCAACAGTAAATCCGAGTGAATGTGGCGATTGCCACTCGTAACGTGTCGCTTTCACTGCAACGGAATTGTGGCGCCATCTGTCGCCCTTACGGCAAAAACATGGTTAAATTCAAGCGCTAACGATCCAGTGGTTTAGCACGGAGAGTCGGGTGTACTTGGCGCGTCTATTTAAGCAACGTTCGGTGCATTGAAGTTTGTGGCTTCACGTCTGTGTACAGACGTCGTCGCTAAATTAAATAATCTTGCATTTCATTTTCTCCGCCAGTATAGTCAACCTTATTTTCCGTCAAATACATGTAGATAAATGCATTGAAAAAAAATTATTCACTGGTTGCTATTTAATGCGCGTTTAGCGCACGTCGATTGGCACACGCTTCGTTTCCTGTCTTGTTTCGTCATGTGATGACTAGCCTGACTGGTCGTCATACGCGGACGCTTTCTTTACAGTGGAGCTGTATATGTCTACCCTCCATAGATTTTTTCTATGTCCGCGCCTCAAAACTCCTGCGCCCTCTATGAGGAGGCAAAGCAAACCAGTAAGGCATGTGTTGACACCTGGCGTAGCAAGAGGAAAGCTAAGAAACCACCAAATACACAGTTTCATATATATATATATATATATATATATATATATATATATATATATATATATTACCATTTATCCCCACAGCTAGCGCCGCCGCCAGCCAGTCGAACTCGCGACCTCGCGCTCAGCCCAATGCAGAGCCCCCACCGCGCCAAGTTTGATTGTTTAACCGCGAACGTCTGTTCGCCGCTCGGCCAGTAATATATGCACGCGTGCATTTCGGCTCGCCGGGAATGTTACACGTACCGTATACTCCTTTCGCTATGGGAGGAAGACGAGCTTCGCGCTATCATACGCTTCCGGCGTTTGTAGCCACAGAACGGCTATATAGAGCTATTCCCGTACACATCTGCATATACGGCATATATACGCCTTGCTGCGCCGTGTGTGTATATCGTGTGCGTTATAGCGCGTGTTGTTTTTGGCGCGCCGCGTGTGTCTCTGCGCCACGGAATGCGATGGACCCGGTGGGAACAATGCAGAACGTCGTGAAAGCAAACGCGCTTTAGACAAAAGCGGCATAGGAGGAAATGAAGGTTCGAAACAAACGCGACGCTTCTGTATAGATGTCGCGTGATCGACGCAGTGGGTTTGGGGTGCGACATCCCTCCCTTCTCTCCTCCCAACCTCGGCATGCAATCCGGTCCAATAGAGCCACCCGCACTCCGCGTTGCTGTTGCGGTGGTGCCAACATGTGGAATGTGACCTTGACTTTGACCTCCTGCCATTCAGAGCGTGACGACGCTCTAACGCACCTCCCTCCCCATGCAGGCAGGCGCGCTCTCGCGTGCGAATTGTTATTTACATCGATTTCGTGTTTCGAAACGCAGCTATAGCGGCCGGCGCGCGGAAATGGCCTCACGTTTCGCGATCGTCGTCAGAGCGGGGAGGTTCGCCCGAGCTTTCATAAAAGTGGCGCGTTCGCGTCGTTTGGGTGCGAAATGTGCGCAGCTTCCTATTCCGTTCGGCGCGGTGTGCAGACGACGCACCTTTCTTCGAGCAGACGGACGCGGCCCGCTGTTACTTCTGCTACAGTGTACAGCGCTGAGCGATTTGAAACGCGATACTTTTTTTGCGCCACCGGTGATCGCCGAGGGGGCCGAATGCAGATACGATGCATCAAAAAGATTCTCGCTATCACGTGACGCAAAAATGCGTCATCTTAGTGTCACCAGCGCCCACCGGTGACGCAAGAAAGTGTCGGCCGCCATGTTGTCCGAGTATATCGCGTTGTATTTATATGTTTAATAGTTTATGCCGTTGGGCGAACTTTCGAAATAAAAGAAAAAAAAATTGCTGAGCGCTGTACTTCTGGTGCTGTTTTGTGTATATCGTCTGTTCATGAGGTTCGTCCGTAGAGCAGACGGCAGGAAATGCCCGGCTGTTGCTTCTGTTACTGTTGCTCCATTCGATTCGCCTTCACTTCAGCGCTGCACTAAGTGCAACATGGTGTCGTCTGTACGTCGCCATTCGTTTCACACAGCGCATGGCTTCGTGCAGGAAGTGCCGGGGCGGTTCTGTACGAGCACGGAACTGGTACTGAACCAGAATGAGCTATTTTCATTAGTGACTCTATACCACTTCCGGTGGAACCGTGATTACGTGCAGCTGTACTTCCACGTGTAAGGCGCCTAATTAGCCGCACGACACTAGTGCTGGGCGAATCGAGTGGAACTGTAGAGTGTGCTGTGTTGCGTCAGAAACCGAATTGTGTCAGTGTTCGATGATGATGATTGTGTTTATTGGCATCACCTTTGAAACGGGTTGGGGACAAGTAGTCACATAGCCTGCTTGATTTAATCAGGTATTACATCTATCGCCATCTAGCCTTTTGCTGATCTGATCTCGATCTTAGCTTTCGTATTTAAAACCTCCGTCGCTATTTTTGTACCGTTACGTACGCTTGCAATGGCTCCGGTTATATCAATATCTTCCTTGCTTTTTTTTTCCACCAATACTCTTATCTATATGCTTATCTCGATGCTTATCTCGACTGCTGACCAGTTAATCCTTCCATCTGCCTTGAATCTAAATGCTTCTGGAAGGTGGACTCTCCATGCTGGTCTCGCTGGGTGAATATCTTTGCATTTCATTACGATGTGCCGAGTCGTTTACGGGCTTTCTCTCTCCTTTTCACCCTCTCTCTCTCTTTTTGTACACACATTCCTCATCCTGTGGCGCATATTTACCGCACTATGTTATTGTCCTCACGCAGCCAGCTCAGGCCTCAAATAGCAAGGCACTGCCCTTTGCGTTATCATACACATTTTCCGGCCCGATTTCTTTCTTGCCGTTTGTGTAAATCTCCATGGTCCTTTTTGTTTCCATTCGATGATCGTTACGATGATGATTTAATGGCATTCCCTTTTGAAACGGGGCAGTGACAAATAGTCCCCTAGCCTGCTTGATTTAATCAGGTATGCTATACATGTTTTTCATCTAGCATCTTCGTATACATCTCCTTAATTTTTTTTTTTTCATTTTCCTTCAAAATCTACCATGTACGCTACCTATCACTAAGAGATGCGGCCGTATCAATCTCTTCCCTGCTTTTTTTTTCCACCAGTACTCTAAACGTCTCTTACTCATCTCGACTGCTGACCGGTCAACGCTTCCGTCCACTTTAAACCCAAGCGCTTCTGGAAGGTGTATACGTTACCTACGGTTCTCACTGGGTGGAATCCCTTCGCATTCCATCAGGATGTGCCGAGTGGTCTCCGGATTTTTGCTGCAGCAGACACATGCCTCATCTAGTTCCGAATATTTGCTACGGTATGTTTTTGTTCTTGGGCAACCGGCTCGAGCATAGAGTTTCTCACTATATTACCTAGACACTATACACTATATTACCTAGTGATAAGCGAATCTCTCTTTGATGTTTACTGAGATGTCGTCACTTCTCCCTTTTTCACTTCTAATGTAGCTCAACTCTTCTCGCTCAATGCAACGCTCTGGTTTTACTATGATGCAGCACCGCTGTAGCCAGCCAGCGGTCGTGTTCTAGCGACGCGCGACGTATTGAGGAGTTCACTTGTGTCGTGCCAGTAACGGTCGTGTCTCCGTGATATTCGCGCGTTTCAGCGCGTTCGCATTCTCGAACGTCGAACCGCCTCCGCCCAGTCGTCACCGCTTTGCCTGCGTCGTAGTTTCGCGGTGACGTCCTCCTGCGAGATCGCGATGGCACTTGGGCGTATTTGATAAACGATGCCTTGTTCTATGCGCCAGGGCGATAACTCTCTTCAACGAGCAGCTGCTTTATTCATCGGCGTACATATATAGGTGTCCTCTGATTGAAGACTCGCGATCGTCTGCCGGTCGATGGCGTTCGTTCGTCTGCATGCCAACCCCGTGGCCCTAACGGTCGTTTTTGTTTTCGTTCTTTCTCTTTCTCTCTTTCTCCCGAGCGCTGCCTTTGCGCGCGTTCAGCCTGGATCGTGTGGCATTTTGCGGGGTCGTCGTTTCTTTCCTCCCAAGCTTGCTGTCAATTTCTCTCGCGCGTAGAACGTCTGTCCCGGAGTGCCGAACAACAAAGCATAAATGATTTCGATTTGCTGCGCTCGGCTTCGCATCCGTACACAGGAAACCCAAAAGCTTCTTTTCAACGGAAACGTTGCGTATACCCTACATCACTTTAGCGTACTGTGTATAGTTGGGTGTGCTAGCTATTTTCTTTTTCTTGCATTTATGCGGAGAACAACTAGATTCAAACCTCGATATTAAGGGTCGCTCGAGTGTACCAAGAACGCTACTGCACGGGCTCTTCGTAAGGTTTTCCGCGCATAACTCAAAACATTTTGAGGTGGCAAGCGCAGCTTATATAACATACTATATGATGCGTTTGGAGTTTACCGGTGGTCTCAACGTTAAAGCGATTCTCGGCTCGCGCCGACTTCGTTATATCGAGGTTTTCGATAACTTTCTCCTTCCGTCGGTGCGTGCATTGGTCCGCGTATACTTGTTCTGGAACGGCGCGTGTGTGTGTGACCGAAAACAAGAGCATGCGATCGGCTCGCGGCGTCGGTTTATCGGTCCGCCGTCTCTTCTCCTCTCACCATAGCCCGCTTCGGTCACGGTCTACCGGCTGCTGCTGCCAGCGATGGAGGAAGGGCGAGGAGGAAGCTGTCGGTATGCCGTTGCCGCATCCGCCGCCGCAGCGAAGCGACGGCAGCGCGCATTTGATGTCGCCCCGTGCGCGCCCGATCGTGCGTGGCGGTCCACTTTCGCGCGTTTTACGCGTCTCGCCCGTTCGGCGTTCCTTTTTCTTTCTTTTTGCCGACTGCTCTTACGCGGTGCGCCACATCTGTCCTCTCCGCTTTCTGGTTCTTTTTTTTTTTCTTTCCTTTTTTTTCTCCCTCTCTTTTTGATGCGTTCGGTCTCTAGCTTAACCTCGCGCGCTTCCGTGCATTTGGAGCACCGAGATATACAGAACGCGTGGCGGGGTCGTGGGGGTTATAAGCGATCGAGCCCGTTGCGTAACGGTCGGTAGGTGCTATTGGTTTCCGATCCTAATCCCTCTTTCATTATTATTCTTGTGTGTGCGTGAGAGAGAGAAAGAAAGAGACAGCGGGGCCGAGGAGCGGGAGGGGGTGGTTTCAAGTTAATTTCGACCCA
The DNA here is from genome assembly GCF_013339745.2 of Dermacentor silvarum. NCBI lineage: Eukaryota > Metazoa > Arthropoda > Arachnida > Ixodida > Ixodidae > Dermacentor > Dermacentor silvarum. The sequence continues at coordinate 45,587,980 of NC_051160.1, forward strand.
CCTCGGCAAAAAACTTGAGGGCGACCTCTCCATCCCCTCTTATCGTGTCTGCGTCTTATCTCTATCCTCGCTCAGGAAGCCTTCTCGGGGGCCTTTTCGCCCGCGTCAAGGCTTGATTTACTGATGAAACTTAATATTCTTCGTTAGGTGTGCTCATTCTATAATAATAAGTGTGCAGAACGTTCCACACATCGGACGACATTGGTTGTAATTGTGACGTACGTTGTTGATTACTTTTTGGTTATGTTCTTTTTTTTTGTCTCATTATGCCTTCCCTGCTTGGACCTCGAGTGTGTAGTGCGTAATAAATAAATAACTAAATAACAAATAAATAAATTCAGTGTTGATTTACTGATAAATTTGATGTAGTGAGACATGCGTTATGTCGAGGTCCAGGATCCATGCTTTAAACGGCGTTCACCACATTGCAAAGTGTTAATTCAGGAGCTCACTGGCCACACGTCCTGACGTGTCTTGGCATCCTGACAGTGGTTCGGAGCAGACCACTGTCAGTTGCTCTATACAGTCGAGCCTGGATATAACGAATTGTTGTGTATAACGAACGGCAGTAAAATCTCCTTGAAAATTTTTGTATGCAATTTTTATTTTATATATCTAATTACCTACATATATCGAACTTTTTGTGACCCCCTTCAGATTCGATATATCCGGGCTCGACTGTATATATACACATACATATATACATACACACGCTCTCCTAAGCTCTCCCCTCCCCTCTATACCTCTACCACGTGACTGGCTTCCCACACTTCACATTCATACACTTTTCTCCCACTTTGACACTCCTAATGCTAACGCATAAATAAGCGAGTAAATCAATACATCAAATGCAGTGTAGGTGTATATGACATCGCTGCTCTCTGGCTCGATAGCCTGACGAAACGACGTGCCGCTTGTGTAGGTGGCCTCGAGGAACGATGTGAACGCCCTCTTCTTCTTTTTTTTATGAAGAGAAAAAAAAAGAAAGAATGGCAGAACGGGGCGATACGTGTATAGGAAATGCCTGGAATCGCTTTCGTGCTCCCCCGAGCCGCGTTCGTTGCCCAGGTGACAGCCGCGTGCTCTGTTCTCGGTTTTTTTTTTTTTTTTTTTCGTTCTTTTAACGCCTTTTTCTCGTTTCCTGTGTGACGCGAGCTCGACCTCTATTATATAGCGCTCGCAATCTGCTAGCGTAGTCCATGGCAGGCGGTCGGCGATTCCACGATTAAAGCTTCTTGGTCAGTTCGCGGCCGTGCGGTTGTACGCGAGGTGTTCTCGGCGCTCGCCGAGCTTGGCGCGTTTTATTTGACCGAATAGAGGTCCAAAAAAAAAAAAAATGTTGGAAAGTGGTTCAACTTCTCGTTGAAGTCGATGCAAAGACAATGCTTTCGTGAGGTGGGTGAGAACGGGGCGGATTCTCTGCGCACGGCACTCTATAACGCGTCACCCCTGCGAGGGGAGTAGGAGAAGCGGAGTATAGGACTTTTCCTAGGAGTAGGTCTGTTTCAAGTTTTTTCTCATTTTTTTTTTTCTTTTTTGCGCATCGCTATCTGAGGGATCGGCCCACATTATAAGGCTGCGATATCTTCGCGATGGGCCCGCGAAAGAAAGGCTAGGAACACCCGATACGGAAAAGCGGGGGTAACTCGCTAAAAAGACAGTCTTTATAAGTATACGCCCATCAGAACCAGTATCTACTAATGTTTATTATTTAGCACGCGATGTTGTGGAATCTGCCCACTTAATGTGGTCATCATTCTGGGATGTCACAGTGGTATTTCTTTCTTTCTTTCTTTCTTTCTTTTTTTTTTTTTTTTTCGTGACAAAAAACACTCGGGAAAGCAATTTAGGCTGGACGCATTCCTGATGTCTGTCCACGAATAGCTTTCTTAGTTTTGGAGAACGATACGTTGGAACACAACGCGTAAGGCGTGTACAGTGTGCAGGTCTCTTTATTTACATATTACTATAGTCCAATGGTTTAGGGTCGTTTCTTTTCTCGACCGCAGTTTGTCTAGATATTCCGTGGGGGCGCTATTCACAACTGAGAGAAAGAGGTCTGCGGCGGTCTCTTTTATATAAGTCCGATGACTTCAATTGCCTCTTTCTGATTGGTCAGTAGTCCAGAGCACCTTTTTTTTTTTCCCTCATGTATAGGGTGGTGATTGGGGCTGGTTGGTTATTTTAATGGTGAAATTGTTTTAGCGCTGACATACGAGGACACAAAAAGAGGCACATGGCAGACGAAGCGCTTCGTGTGTCCTGTGTCTCTTTTAATGCGTTTTTTTTTTTTTGTCTGTCAGCGCTGAAACTATTTCACTTTTTCCAGTTATTGGCGAAACGCAACTGGCTCTTGCTACATGCCGAAAGACAACGTGCTGGCGATTTCCGCGCGTTTGAATCGTTTGCTTCTATACGCGCATGCGTCAAAATCGCGTGAGTGATTTAAGAACACGTGCGGCTCACACCCTTTAGTCAAACGCCATAGTCGACTGGGCCACAAAAAAAAAAAAAACATCATCATCATCATCATCATCATCATCATCATCATCATCGACTGGGGCTGATTATAGATATTAGTGAGAGCTAAGGGTGCTGGATGTATATGGTCTTGAATGGAGTGCGCTTGCAGCAAATCGATGGCGGTTAGAGACTATTACAAACGGACACAAAAGTCCGGGGAAGTGGCCGAGAAATCTCCGCTTTAAAAACACTGGTTTATCTAAATATCTTTGCCTTCGAGATAAGGAGAACGTCGAGGTGAAGAAATAATTAAAAAAAAGAAAAGATTATGCATACAGCGGGAGCGAGGTTGAGGAAACACATTCCTCTCTTCACCTCATCCGGCTTTTGAAGTAGCGGAGCTTGTACGGAATGAAGACGTGATTGAAGACTTGTATGTGGGACAGCAACGTTGGTGCTGGCGGCGTAATTAAAGCGGCTGGCCTGTATACATAGCGGTCTCTCTTTCGTCGTCTTGCTGAGGCGGCATTTAATGGCCCCTTCTGTGCCTCTCGCGCAGTCGCAGCTGTTACTCGGTATTCGCCGTTCCTTATATGCTAGCTCGCTGCCAAAACCGCTCACACCCGCCCTATAGGAAGCTGTTGGCACTATCTACGTGCCTATTTAGCGCGGCTCGTGTGAAACTGCACGCTTTTACGGCCGATGCCCTCTGCACGTGTACTGTACTGTACGTGGTCCTTCAACTTCGAGCGCGCTTGAAGTGCTCGTTTGTTAGGTGCAGCGCTAGTAATCCGGCACCAACATGCCGAGTTGCCTGACGTGCTGTGAACTGAGCTTGTTAGTACGTATCTACATGAATACTTCAGGGCAGCGCGAAAGAACGGTACAAGATTAGAGAGCGCAAGTGTTGTCGGCGTCGGTTTGTTTATTGTACCCACTTTTTTTTTTTTTTTTTTCCCTTTCTCTGTACCACATGTATTCCTTACGGGTACTGCTTCCACCGTTCGAAAAAAGCGTGGTCATGCGGCTACGCTGGGGAATCTTTCGTGAAATTAGAGCTTCGTGAAAAGCCTATAGGGATTTCCCGTAATGCATGTTGCACTAATCTTTACTCACTTATAGCAGAAGGACCGTGAGTGAGGAAAGCCTTCCCTTCCGTCCTGCACTCTACTTCCCGGCATTCCTGCATGCCTACAACTACTAGAGTTATACTGTATGTGGCTATCACATTAACTCTAGCAACAGCAGCACTGCGGCGCCACTTTTCCCCCTATAGTTAACTGTATGAAACTCAGTGGGCCTTCGCCGTTTTCTTCTGCTTCTTCGTCGTCTGCTTCTTCTTGCTCTTCCTGGATCGCATAGTGTGGCCGTGCTTTTTTTTTTTTTTTTTTTTTGGCCAACTCGTCTGCTACATGGGCCAGGGCTGCAGGTGGTGGTCGTCTGCTGTCCAAAAATCGTCGGCGTCGCTCGTGAGAATCGCTGCTGCTCTTGAGGATCTCGCCAGAAGAAAAAGGCGTCAAAGGCTTCTTTCTATACGTACGCACGCAGGACGGCATGTGCGCGTGAAGGCACTCGCCTCACAACAGAAGGTTCGATTCCCCGTGCGTTCGTCTTGAAACGCACACACGCACGCGCTTGCAGACGACGCGCGAACAACACAGACACATACACATGCACACAGGCTCACACACACGCCCTTGCTTTGTTCACCTTGTCCCACTTCTGCGGCCGCCTTGATGGCCCGTCCCGCTTTGATGAAGGTGGCCGCGAACTCCGCGTGCGTACAGGTTTTGTTTATGACCACGAGCCAAGCACGCGAAGGTGCGTTTGTTCCGTGCGTGTGTTTGGGAGGAAGGGAGGGGGTGGGGGGGCGCGGATTCGCGCCTATTATGCCCGCTCGGTCTTATTCGTTTGTGCTTCCTACGCCGTCTTGACATCCCGTGTTTCGCTTGTTTGTTTTGTATTGTTTTGTACTTGTTTGCGGTGGCGTGGAAGGTGGGGGATGGGAAGAGACTGTTGTGGGAGCGGACTTGGGTGTCCACGAACTGCCTGTCTGTTTTGAGACTGCTTTCTGCGCTGCGAAAATTTGGGTCTTTCTTGTACTACGGATGCTTTTCGCCTGAATATTATTTGTAGTATTGCGGTATATCGTTATAAACGTGTCAGTGATGAAATAAAAATGTTGCGGTAGAGTTTACTTGACCTGTACAATTTCAAAACTATGCTTGTGTTACTGTTGAACTCTGTAGGTTCAATTACACGGCTATCGAGTTCCCTGCGAAAGTCCGCACCTCTTTCTGTAACGATTTGTCTTTTTGGTCGCTTTGATGTCACCAAACTGTAACCTTTATTATCACTTCTGTCTGGTTCGACCATAACTATAGTGAACTAGGTATACCATAACCGTCCACCGGTCACCTCTGGTTAGTTCATAGCTTATAGAACGCTGCTCAACCGATAGGCGGCGCGTGCCGTACAACAAGAAGGACTCTGTGCGATAGCACAAGGGGCAGTGCCCAGTGTCGGCACGTACCAACACCACCTAGATAGCACAAGGTTGTCCACTCCGATCCATGACGTCATGCTTCCGAGTAAGTAGCGGTGATTTCGACGTCACCGCTTTCGTCACGCAGGCTTGGCAGTGGCAGTTTCAAGCCAGGTAGCATGACGTCATGAATCGGAGTGGACAGGCCTTGTGCTATCTAGGTGGTGTTGCACAGAACCAGTGAAACTTATCCAGGGACCTAAGTTGTTGTAAAAAGAGGTTCGTTGAATTAAGAGCGAGATGGTCGGACAGACATCCCGCAAACTGGGTGAAGTTCCCGAAGAATGCTGATCGCATTTAAACGTACCGGATTAAATATTCGCAAGGGAACGATGCGTGCGACTGCTGCAGCAAAAGTCCGGTTATGACTCGGCACATTGTGTAATGCAATGCGAAGGTGTGCACCCAGCTATAGGACAGTGGGACGAATCCACCTTCGAGAAATGCTGGGGCTCAACGCTGGTGGGGGCGTTGACCGGTCAGCGGCCGATGTAAGCAAGAGGCTTTTAGAGTATTGGGGAAAAACATAAACATTGCAGGATGAGGTAACTGTACGATATAGAGATGGAAAAGGAAATTAAATTCTGGGATTTTACTTGCCAAAACCACGATATGATTATGAGGCGCACGACGGAGTGGGGGAGTCCCGATTAATTTTGACCGCCCACGAGGTTCTTTAACGTGCACCCAATGCACAGTACACGGGTGTTTTCGCATTTCGTCCCGCGGTGTGGCCGGGATTCGATCCCACTACCTCGTGCTTAGCAGCGCAACATCATAGCCGCTAAAATCCACCACAGCGGGTTATAGAGTTGGAGGATTTAATGAAGATGGAGAATATAAATGAGAGATAGGCAAAATGATAGACTGCGATAGCTGTAGCAATTAAAGACCTGATTAGCTCAAGCAGGCTAGTTGACTTTGTCGCCGCGCCGTTTCAATGGGGATTCCACTAGAAATCACGATCAGCCTCCGGCAGTCGGTCGAGTTGTGCGAGTGCTTTGACCTTTAACTGAGGAGTTAGAAAAAAAGGGACAAAGAATATAGCGGTCACGTTCTGAGGTATTCGCCGGTTAAGATTGAACAATAGTGAAAGAAAAGAGAGAGAGAGAGAGTCGTTACGCTTGCCGAGCCACGGACTGTTTGCTTCGCCTGCACACGCGATTATTGGCCTCGTGTGATGTAAAGAAGGCCCTAACGATTACGTACGTCGCTATCAGTTTTCTTTGTTATATGAATGGCCTTGGTTGGGGACAGGAACCCTACTTTTCAACGGCCATCATGAGTTGCGGGGAGCAGAGTTTGCCGCGTGCAGCCGCCCTCGGAACATTTCAGAAAATAGAATAAGTTGCATTTTCTCGCGACTTCACCGCAGAGTGTGAAATGTATATATGCCAGGAATGTGATGACTGTACGGAGAAGTATCAACTCTACCTTTCGGTTGAAGGACCTGTGCCTATAGGCTGCGATGTAATTTAGATTTTACTCGGATACCGTGTTCCGAAAACTTTCGAGGGGTGGGGTATACATCCGAGAGCTTCGTAAAGAAATAGCCCTGTGAAAAGGCAAAGCCCTAATCTGCAGCAAGTCATAATCTGCGCAGGCTGGCCCGGATTCATTTTTCGTCGAGCGATTGTATAATAACCCCATTTCCCCCTAGTGATCTTGCCACGATACGCTATGCCCCCTTGGATCTTTTAATAAACGATCACCGGCGGGCTGCGCGACCGTGTATAATTTTGAGAAAAGGCTTAGCGTGAAACTTCTCTCGCGCTCTTTTATAAAATAATGCACGCTACGTTTGTTGCTTCCACCGTCCACCACCCCTAGCTCTTCACATCTATGGTTGATGCTAAATTGTCGAGTCATCGGCACCGCGTTTTTCGCAATCAGCGTAGCAGAAGACGGGAAAAATGAGAACAGACGGAAAAAAGGCGCCGCATTCTCTTAGCTATGCAAAGTTCGAGCGCATGGTGGCGCTGCAGATTGTTGGGCGGGGATTTCGCGCGTACGAGACATTCACGCGTATTCGTAACCGGGGGTGAAAATGCGCCATACGATGCAGCGGGAAAAACGATAAGACTAAGCGAAAAACTAAAAAAAGCAGGCACAAAACGAGAAGCAGAAATGAGAACTCGGCAGCGGCAAACAAACGCGCAGGAACGTTAGGAATGTGTCGCCAATGTACACGTGCTTTCGCTTGCCTCAGAGAGAGAGAGAGAGAGAGAGAGAGCCGGCACTCGCAAAAAGAAAGGCAGCTGGCAAGCGTACCGTTGTTGAGAGCACACTTGCCCCGACGACGCCGACTGCGCTTGCCGCCTCCTGCTTGGTTGCTTTCTTTTAACGACTGGAAGTGACGTCACTTTACTGCGACCCGATGGGAGATTGGCGCGCGAGAAGGCATGCGTGTGGAGAGGAGGCGGCTATAACGGTTTGAACGAACGCGCGCGCGGCAGGTTGGAGGGAAGAAGGCAGTGCGCTCAAACACACTGTGTCGACTAAACACCGGAGGGGAGATTGTAAAAGAGAACAAAGGGGGACCGGCATGCGACCGCAAACGCTATGCCTTCTTTCTTTCTTTCTTTCTTTCTTTCAGGTCGTTTTTGGTGTGAGGAACCCGGACGGTATGCTAATACATTCAAAGTATGTAGACATGGCGGTGTTCCCGTGTCAGTTCGCACCGATCTCCAGTTCGAGGTTCTCGCTGTGCACAATGTTCTCCCTAATTCCGTTCGGAGCTCTGAAGTACAGAGCCGGTGTCGGCAAGCCGTAGGTTTCGAATCTGCGATGCCAAGTCTGGACTTCTAAAGCCTATAATAGCCAATGTATTCACATTAGGGGCCGCACGTTACAGTTGCGAAATTAGAAGACCGGCAGTATATGTAGTGAAGTCGTGTTTTATTAGTTAGCAGAAATGCCAAGACTGCTGGTACCACATTCGAGATAGCCATTCCCAACGTATGCTAACAAATAATAAAAAAAAAAAGTGCGTTGGTGTTACGGTTAAATTCCTCCTGAACTGCTCGACGCTCGCTTTTGGGAATGCTGTCGGCTGAAACGCCAATGTATTCCGTAGCAGGATATTTGGGAAGTGTTCCTGTAGTCTTACGATATTTGCTCAGCAAATATCGCTTCACTACTGCTCGGCTTCAATTTTTCAATTAAGTAGTAAGAAATTAGAAGAGTTTAAATAGTGAATATTTTTTAATTAGCTACCTAAACTTTTAGATTTCTCGTGGTGATTTCCGCACCTTCGACAAATTAACCTGTAAAGGCAGAATAACAGTGTTTGCATAAGTGATTTTCAAAAGACGCCTGTTCAATTAAAAAAAAAGAAAAGCATAATATAGTAAGCGCTTGCGCGTCGTCTGCTAGCGGTAGGGCGCACGCAGACGACACGCGCCGAAGCTTTTTGCTTACGGCGTTTTCTATCTTGTATATCGTCTGCTTGCGGCCGCGTTTTTTTCCTTCTGCTCTTTCTTCCTTCCTTCACGGCTGGTTCTTCGCGCGTTTTCGTCTGCTCGCCCGACCTTGCCCCGTCTGCTATTTTGCCGCTGTTGCGTGCGCTGTTTCTTGTTTCTTCGCGGAGCAGGCAGGTCTGACCTGTCTTACGCGTCGTTACTACCGTTCTGGTGCTCACAGCACAAAGAAAAATAAAAGAAACTCGGAGGTAGATACGTTAGGCGACGAAACCAAGCGTAACAGCGATTGCGGATGGAGGCAGTCGATCGCGGGTGACCGCGCGCGGCGCTGTTCCGCTTTTCAGCTGCTGGTTTTTACTGTACCGCGTTTTACTGCTGCCGGCTGCGCCCTATCTGCCGCACGCACGCACGCAAGCACGCACGCATGCGCGCACGAGTACTCTTTTTTTAATTATTATTATTATTATTATTATTATTATTATACTCTTCCGTACTCACTTCAGCAACTGCCTCGCTGCTGGTCCTGCAGTGAAGTCGTTTTAGGGCCAGTCAATGTGGTCTCAAGCGTAGTTTTCCCGCTATAAAAACCGTTTTCGCTTGCTTTCCCGAGAACGCTGCGGTCTTTAAAAGAGGAACTTCTCACATTGCAGATAAGGAAAAAAAATAAAGGAAAGAAAGTAGCCGAGTAAGAAAGCCGCGTTCGCCTGCTTAATCGTGAGAACTTGTCTGTTCGTGAGCTTCTCCGTGCGTCGTCTGCTATGGGTCGTCTGCTTCGGAGCACTTGTAGTCTGCGAAGTTGTTCGCGGCCACGCGTTTGATACTTGGCCTTGTTTTTAGACGCGCCAAGCTTGCCGTTGCCGGGACACCTGTTGACACACTCTCGAGAGTCGCCGAATACGCATTTTGGAAAAGCGGCGGCCGCTTCGGTTTTATATAAGTGTTCTTTTTCGAAGGAGGCGAGAGAATAGGCCATCGCGTATCGTGGGTGTTTGTGTACGCGCACGCGGAGCAGAGGATGTGTCGTGCGCAAATGGGCTGTTTTGTTTTGCTGTATTGATTACCGCATTCCTTCGAAGTACTTTTTTTTTTTTACCAACATTTAAGAACTTGAAGTTCTGGCTGCACGAAAGTGGCTGTATACAGTGAAACCTGCAATTAACGAAGTCGATTCTACGAGATTTTCGATTTAACCAACTGCTTTCGATATCCCGACACCTGCGTTGAAAACCCCGAAACAACGAAGCGAACTGAACGTCTCGCTCCGTTTTAACGTAGTTTCGGAGAATAATTTGGAAAATATGGGGAAAACATGCATGCCGTGGTTCAGTTCAATTGACGGACGCCGGGGGCCTGTTAAAGGAGTACTGACATGATATGTTCGACTATTCATTGTTTTCCGTTAAGTGATGGTCCTATAGACCACTGAACCCGACAAATATATTGCAAGCTCCGGAGCAACCTGAGTAATTTCATACAATAGCTTTTCTACAACCAGTTTCACTTCCGTTTCCCGGGAGTTGTGTGTCAAGAAGTCACGAGGTAGAAGCATATAGAAGGCGGCCGAGCGATCCGGCGCTAATGCCAAATCGTCACAAAGTCCTGCTCCCACGTGACCACCTACTGCGCCATGACGTCACGACGCAGTCACCCTCCTGGAGAACCTAAACCTAAACTGGCTGTGGAAAAGCTATTGTATTGAATTACCAAAGGCGCTTTAAGGCTTGCCAGTACTCTGTTTTTGTTTCTAAGGTTTAGAAAAGTGTTAGATCAGAAGATCAAAGGTTCTATCGACTTCTAGAACAATATTGAAGAGTGACCAAATGAAGTGCAATTGAAGTGCCAAATGAATAGTCGAAAGCATATTGCCAGTTCTCCTTTAACTTAAGTTTGTCGCGGTCATGAAGGGATACACGGCACACGCTCAATTCGGTCGCACCCGAAATAATTATCGGGTGCGACCCACCGACTTCTTTAAACCGAGTTTTTAACCCAACCTTACATTCTGTGGCGCGCCCGCTTTCGCGAGTGCGTTGCATAGTGTTCAGCGGAGCGGAGAGGAGTAGTGAGAAGGAGAAGCCAGGTTTTCCTTTAGAAGACCGCGCCTCGGAACGCTATGCGGCTAAAAATAAGGCCTGCCTGTGGCCCAAAATAAAACGCAACGTTGTCTTCTTAGTCGCGGCGGCGGCGATGGCGTTTATTTTCGCCTCCGCCCGCCGTGGTGCTCGGCGAAGGCGCTTGTGCCCACAGCGTGATTGCTCGGGCCGAACAGCCGTTGTGTACCAATCGGGGCGTCTACCTGGCCCACGGCCAATTAGGAATTTTGATACCTATAATCTCGACGCGGAATAAAAACTCCCCCCTCCCGCGTAGGCGCATTCCGCGTTACAAGGCGTTATTGGGGCTTTTCGAAGCGGCCGAGCTCGCGCCGTGTCTTTTAATTTGTCTGTTCTTTCTTTCATTTTTTTTTTTCGGCGTCGTCTGCTGCTGATCAGTGCTTGCCTATACTTGTCGTCTGCTTGTCTGCAGCTCGCCGTCTGCTCCTGCTGCCGCACGGCCTGTTGTCTTCTGCTAGAGTTTGCGCTACGTGCTTCTGCGAAATCGTTCTTTACCGTCGATAACGAGCTTGCTTCCGCGCTGGGAAGCGATAATTGGGAGGTTGTGGGAGGTTATACCCTACTTCAGTGGAGGGGTATATATACATACGTCTATGTACGTGTTCCAGATCTCGAAATCGACAGCTACTTTTGCCGTCTTCGGCGGCCATCTGAAATAAGTATTGATATTACATTTCCGAGTGTTTTTTTTTTTTTCTCTTAAATGTAGGTCCTCGGCCGAAAACCTCGAAAATATACTACCAAGCTACACAGTGTCCCGAATAATTTTGCTATGACAGCTTTCTTATTTTCTTTGCGAACCAGTTTCGCTTTCGTTTCGAAGGAGGTGTATACGTGTCGTGACAGTGTAGTCACGTGGGAACCGGACATCGTGACGTCATGGTACTCGCACCGGCTCGCCGCTCGGTCGTCTGCTATGCTGCTACATCCAGCCGCACAGTGATGAAAGTTTGACAGTTCATACACGTCAGGCAACACTGTGAGCGAGCGACGTTTCACACTGGTTTCATCGGCGACCAAAGAGTAGCTAATTTCGCTCGGAAAATGATTGTGTTGTCTAAGTTAGCGTAACATTGACTGTATATGAGCTGTAAGTCGTAATATATGAAACAATTTATTGTATAGAAGACGTCGCGTATATGAACCGGTTCACCTCGGAGCAAGCGGAATGATTCGACTTGTACGGCCGCATCTTCGTGACGTCACGCGCTTTCATTCGGCTGGCCTCGGCGGCCAATCGTGTTCCCACGCGTGTTAGGCGATAGAAGCTCGGCCAGGCACGCGTCCGGTGCACGCGCGTCTTGCTCGTCGCTTTCCCCCTGTTAGTATCGATCCGTTTGTGGACTGTATTAAACCGCCCCCGCAGCAGGGACCCCCGTTTCGGGAGGGTATAGCTGGTGCCACCTATAGCTAGTCGACGGGAAATGGCGAGTCAGCATGTCAGCTCCACGCCCCGCGAGCCCTGTGTTGTCCACGCGGAAGGAAGTCATATACGTGCGTCAGAGAGCGGTTAGCTCACGAACGCGTTGTGGGGCCCGGCGAGCAGGGAGGGGCAAATTGATTAATGTTGCCGCTTTATCGCGCTGCCTGTCCTGGATCTGCGCGCAGCCGGTAGCATGGGAGCGGCAGCTCGCGCCACCTACCGGGCAAGGCGGTAACAGATGGGGGGGTCTTTGCGCCGCTGTCGGATCTGTTGTTTTATGTTTTTCGTTTCCTTCTTCTGGAACTTTCAGCCTTTTGGCAGCGAAACGCCAGCCCTCATTACGGCGACTGTGGGTAGGGCATGTTAGCGTGATTGACAGGGTTCGCCTACCACTGTACACGTACATGTTTGCTGGTAGGAATAAATTTTTTATTTATTATTATTGTCGTTTTCCCGTCGTTCCAGCGCTCAATTTGGTGTTCCGGCCTCCGAGTGGTCGTTCACTGTCCTGTCTGTCGCCTTGTGACCACAGTCCGGTGCGCTTATAAAGCGTAGTGCAGTTGAATAGGCCGCAACTGACGTCGTTACGCCATTTATTGTGGGCAGTTCACTTGCTTAGGCTCGAAGTGTGTGAGTTCGTATAGAATGTCGTTCTGCAGGGCGAAATTTTCGTTGTTGTTCGGAAATAAGGGGAATCATTGTCTCAAGCAGTAACGACCTTTGTTCGAATCCAGCGTGCCCTCTATCGAACAGAACTCAAGCAACAGAAGTAAGGCAGTGTTGCCTGCACATCTGGGGGGAGTCCCGAAGCCTTTGAGGGTGTCTGAAAAGCTGCTGCTGGCGAGGGAGATCTCGGGGACATTGACTCCCCCCTGTTCAGCGCTCTGCGCGCGCGGTTTGTAAACACTCGTCGGTCCTTCCAGCCCCCCCTCCGCCGTGTATACAGCGTCAGGCGTAGGCGTGTAGGAGGCATCGCTCGTCGGCCCCTCCATTGCCCGCGGCGTCTATAGCGTTCCGCGGCAACCTCGCCACACCATTGCCCAGTCCGGCGGGCGGGCGGCGAATATCGCGAGCGGGTAGACTTGCAAACAAAGCGCCTTTCTATTCATAGCCTTGGCGGCACGAACCGCCATAGCGTTCCCCGCGATCGCTCTTGCAGTAGGGAGTAGGCGCCCTCACACGGCTGGTGGTGTGTGTTCCTGTGCTTTCTTGGGAAGGAGCCACCACGCTAGCTAGCGCCGTGGATGCTGGCGCCGCCCTCGGCAAATCGGAGCAACGAGCGGTAAAAGAAAGCACCCACCCTGTGACGTCTGCGACGGTCGGCTGCGTCGTCTGCTGCTGTTCGGAAAGAGAGCAGACGACACTTCTGCTGCGAGCTGGCGTGAATTTGGAAGTGGAACAGTTTTCGGTGGACAAAAAAACTGGAGGACTTGAAACAACTGCCTCTGTTCTCCCCGAGAAATTTCCTGCGGACCCCGCCAATCACTCTGGTAGGGAGGATAATTGGTGAGGCGGGACCAATCACTCAGGTCGAGTGACGGGCAGGAGATCGAGTGAGAGACGGAATCTTTCGAACGCCCTGATTGCTGTAAAGCAAACGCGCGCGTATTGGGAAAAGAGAGAAATAAAACGCGCGGATAACTGCGGCCGTGGAATTCCTTCCCTGCCTATGTTTGTGGGCCAGTTGCAGGCTCGAAATTAAAGAATCTCTTCGGAGGTCGTGGGCGTGAGCTAGTGGAGGCAACACAGGCTACCGCGTGACTTCTGCAGGTATACACCTGAAACTCGTGGCTACATTATCTGGTGTATACTATAGTGACCGCCTCTTCACGCCTCGTGTATAGCTTTGCCTTAGCTGCACGATACTTACGGGCCACATAATACTGCAGGCTAGCTACTACGTGTGCCTTTCTCGCTCTGATGTTTGCACGCGTTCGTGCTGGGGCTTTCCCGGCTACGTACTACTATACTACAGGCTGTGGATGAAGGGCAATGGCGCTCTTCGTGAGCGCGCTAACGCGTTCGCGAAAACATAGCGAAGAGCCGAGCTTTTATGCCGGCGTGACGGTTAGCAGCAGGCTGCACTTCATCGTCTGCCCCTCTGCGACGACGAAGTTTGTCTGCTCCTGGCGAACCAGACGTGGTGCCGTTCTTTTCGTCTGGCGTTTCGCACTGAGCGCGCCGTGGTGTTGGTGGCGAGCTCTGGAATCTGTCGTCTGCAACCGCCATGACAAGCGCGCGCGCGCCCTTTTGGGTGGGCTGCCTCGATCTCCTCGCTCGCGTACTTGTTCTGTGTTTTCCTTTCTTCTTCTTCTTCTTCAAGCGTGCGCCTGTCACAACCTAAAGTGATCCAGCATGCTTCAGGTATTACTATTACCGTTGCTGGAGCGTGTCTTCGTTGTCGTCTGTCGCACCGCGGAGCGGCAAAGTGGTCGCGTTGCCTTCTGCTTCTTCTTTTGTCGTCTGCTCTCGTTTGCCGCGGAGTGTCGTCTGCTCCCTGCTCGCCGCTAGCCGACGATCTTTCGGAGCCTTGCACTGGAGTATCGCTTCCCCCCCCCCCCCCCTCCCTCTCTGCCGTCTTCGAGTATCCGCTTACGTAATTACCGAACGGACGGTCTTCGGTGAACGCGACGCGAACGGCTGTTTCTGTTCCTCGCGTCTAAACGTGTATCCCGTTTCTAAATGCAGCTCTCCGAGCGACGCCGTCTGTTGCAGAGTACTATTATAAACTGCGGGTTGCAAAGAAAGGTATTGTACTTCGGTCCTGGTGCGGAGATAAGCGTCAGCGATGGGCGGTAGAGTACGTCTATATGAAGGACAAAGCATTGTTCGAAAACCAGAAACCCGTTGCGTTTATTTGCTCGTTTGCGGGGCAGGTGGTTTGGGCCAGACTGTGTAATGGTGTCACCGCTTTAGCGAGATTGAGATAGTCTAGCTATTGGCAGTGTATATACATACAAACTCGCGCGGACTTTGTGTCGAAGAAGCCGCGCCTCGTGGTCGACGTTTCTATAAAAGGTTTCGTACATTTTCGAAATAGAGCGTTGTTCTAAGCGTGCACTATGGTCTAAACGCCCGTACCGTTTAGTGTGTGTGTGTGTGTGTGTGTGTGCGTGTTTTTTTTTTTTTTTAACCTGAATTCATCTTCCTCCATTGTGGTGGGAGCGCTCCGTGGTGGTTTGTATTTATTTCGGTAAATGTTGGAACAACATCGCGATTAGTTACAGAATTGTGTCGTGTGATGTGGCTATAGCTTTACTAATATTATTTACCGACTCGTCGCATCTTGTGCGAGCCTTGAAACAGGCAATTCAAAAGGTATCCTAATGAAATCCTAACGACGGCTTTTCTATAGTTCTTTGGATATTCGGCCAAACGCCCGTGTCCCGTACATTGGGGGCACGTTAAAGATCCCCCTTGGTGGTTTAAATTAATCGCTAGTCCTCCCCACTACGGCGTGCCTAGTAATCAAGTCGTGGTTTCGGCACGTAAAACCCCAGAATTCAATTCAGTTGTATCTATTCGTTCATTTAATTTCCGCAATATGCATTGCTGCTCGGGGCGCAGCAGGCGCCGATAAGCCAGCACAGCGATTGCGTGCTCTATAATTTATCTTATCCTTTCCGGCTTTCGCCGATCGGTGACGCTGTGTGAGCAGCTTGATATCAGATTTCGCTTTACAGTCGATCTGCTTGCGCGACAGTTTCTGATCGTCGGTCGGTTGCATGGAGTGCACCTGTTACGCAGGCCGTCTGCTTCGCGATCTTCGTGACTTGATTGTGATCATGGCCTCCGAAACTCGCACCGGTGCACTAAACGTGCGCTGATGCGAATCGCGGAGGCCATGCTGAAACCATCGATTTTCCTATAAACATTGCTGGAGGGAAATCTGGTGGTAGCGCACTATGATAGCTGCAATCGTGGCGGTTCTGTCAGCATGGGAGCTGTGGTAGGCCACCCCTATAGTTATGGTTAGTACGTGGATTTGCCTAAATTTCGTCCTTCTGGCTTCGAACGGCTTTGCGACTTTGCGGATTGACAATATTCAATAAACTATTGCGTTATACGCGGCAACGCGCACTCAGTGAGCATGTATGTGCGCAGAGTCTTAATGCCTTCTGCTTTTAGAAAGATTGGATCGCTTCGAAATTAAGGACAATAAATGCACGTAAGGCGCAGTAAAGAAAGCCACCAGTGCCATAAGTACAAAGATTAGACAAATCCATGTACTAACCTGCATTGTCACGATAGCGGAATGATCTCTGCGGCAGTAGGAATTTTAGTAGGAAGCTCTATGATTGAAACGCCGACTGCACTTGTCTCTTTTAGACGGGTCGCAGCTGGTAGCGTGACGTCACGATGGCGGTGGCGCTGTCGTCATTCCCTGTGGGCGCAAAAAAAAAAAAAAAAAAAAAGTGAAAAGGAAAGAAGGCGTGCTCTAACAGCGTGAATTTTATCCGCAGGAAAAAAAAAATTCAGAGGAAAACTGGCATAAAATTTGCTACTCGCAACTTTTATACATGTTACAGGGACTTAAATAATTTACTATATTATAGGTGATGTCCAAATCCACGCCTCACCGTGGATTTGGACATAGTGTTTTCCAAACTTCATACTTTTAAGCGTAATCCTTTTACGTGCTATAGAGACGTGTGGTAGAGGTTCTACATCTTCGGAAACATGCGTCAGTACTTTTTTTAATGTATGCGGGGACATATTTCGGAAAGTTACTGCAAAGATAGTTTTTTGGTATAGAACGGCGAACATGAACAGAAATGTCAACTTAGTCGTCTGCCTTGTTTCTTCTTTTCTTCCTCCTTGCATGCTTACATTCGCCTGTTCGTTTACAAAGTATGGATATTGTTTAACGTTAGGCACAGTACACGGATAAATGCGTTGGACTTTGTTCTTACGCGCTGCATTCCACGGAGTAATAATAATAATAAAGCAAACGGAGCAGATGGGGGGTGGAAGAACCGAGTACAGAACAGTGGGTGGTAGCGTCAGCCTACACATTGTACAGTCAGACGTGATGTATATCTTTCTGTGTGCCGCCAGTCACCAATGACGTATCACCCACGGCAGCATGCTGCTTTGTGCTAGCGCTAGTGTCGTCTACGACGACCTTTTTTTGGCTGTGTTTCGGCTTGGTTGGGCTTGGCCGAATCGTCGCCTCTTCTGTCGCTTTCGTTAGCGTTTCGCTGGCGTTGTGGTTTCCGGTTGTGGCTGCCGAGACCATACCGAGATAATAACTGACAATGACAATCATCTGTTTACTCCGACGTTGTGACTTTGGGTGTTTGTGGATCACATAAACGTGAAACTCTGGGAGTTAGGCTGCTAAAGCGCGCCAGCAATCTGCCAGCGAAACTTGTCACACAGGTGATTACTGGGTAGTACACGCCGCGTTAAATGTAACTCCGCTGCGCGGAAGAACGTAATTTTTGAGGCTTTAAGCACTCATTTGCTAAAACGTATGGTTTAGGAAGATGTTATATAGTATAGGTCATTTTTGGCCGCTTATCTCTAAAGAAATGGCCTCCAATTTTTGCTTGCTGTATTCGTCTGTCAGTTCTTTCTATTGAAGTTTCTCTGTGTCGAATCGGTCCGCAAGCAATTTCTGTTTTTACAGCGATATACTCAAACCGTCGCTCAATTTAATGGTCACTGGGCTCGCACCTACGTTGGCGAGATTGCATTGTCCTGAAATTTTCAAAGTTGACAAATATGTAGAGTGCAGTGTAATGAACGTAATAACCACAGTACGCGCTGAGGCGCTAGCTGGCTCCGCTGCAGCCCTCTAAATCCTCTAAACGTTCCCGTTGGCTTCCATCAAAGCTAATGGGAGTGTTAGCTGATGGTCAGCTGTCGAGATAAGCAAGCGGCGTTTAGGGTGTTAGTGGAGAGAGAAAAGCGGGGAAGAGATCGGTGGGAGCCTTTGTTATTACAGGCATGTGTAACTGTACGATATTGAGATAGAGGTTTTATAGAAGAGATAGAAGATAAAGGAGATATAGGCAAAATGCTGGACTGCAATAGATGTGGTAAAACCTGATTAGATAGATCAAGCAGGCTAGGTGAATATCTGTCGCCGCCCCGTTCCAAAGGGGATGTCATTAGGAATCTGCTTCATCATCAAGATACAGATGATCCTAAAGCGCGTAGAGATGAGGAAGGCGCGGAACGGTTTCCGAAATAAGCCCGCCCTGTCGAGTTGAAAAATAATAATCTTGAAAAGAGACAGTTGCGTCACCTACTCCGTGCGTCGGTAATTAATCTGTTCTTATTTCGACAGGGCTGTGTGTAAGCGAACAGGAGCTCGCGTCATTGCTGAAGCTGAAATTAGCAGACGACGCGAGCTCCTCCTCGGTGGCGCTCACGCCAGACTTACGAGCCGCGGTTGAGTCAACTGTCTCGCTTGAACGGAAACATTATAGCAGAGCACCCTCGACCGCGCTTTTAAAATTTTTTACTTCTCAAACTTACGCCTCGGGCTGTTTTTAACTCTGCGTCTAAAGTGTGTTCTCGAAAGGTGTTACTTCGTCGCGTCGTGCTTCTTGGTTTCTCTTAACGCTTGCGTCACTTTTCTTTCTTTCTTTTTTTTTCCTACGTTTCTGCAGCGCTGTCATTCTGTTCGTGTCGTCTGCTTGTTGCGACACCCCTGTAGACTGCTCCGTCTGCTCCTGTCTGCATGAACTACTTTTCGCTGGTCAAATTTCTTCGTCTGCTGGCCACTTTCGCGCGTCTTCAACTTCCGTGATTTCGTTCTCTTAACTTCACTGACTTTCAAGGCAGTGACGGCTGCGGCATCCATTTTTCTTCTGCTTTTCGATTCTTCTTTTTTTTTTTTCGCGTTAACGTCAGAGGTATTATGCCTCTTTACTTCTGGAACGGAGACGTTTATGTCCCGTCGTCTGCTTCGACGGTTTACGTAACTTCGTTACCATGACGTCAATCTAACGGTTGTTTTTATTTCTGGCCTTCTCGGCTCCTTGTCGTCTCCTCTTCGTTATCGTTGCGTGGCTGGCGCATTTGCATGGGCGCGGAGCGTGTCTATGTACAAATGCAATTAGCACGGTTAAACGCGTCCGAAAAAACGTGCGCGGAGAGTCGCATTCCGTGCGCTCGTTTAGCGCCTCTTTTTTTATAATTAAGCGACCCATTTATGCCTCCGCAATCGCGCTGTCTTCGCCCGTGTTACCCTCGCTTTCTCCCACAGCGCCGTCTGTTGCGAGATTTTGTTTTCTTTTTCTCGCCGCAAGGCATATATGGCGCGCGAGCGCGCGCGCCTGGCCTGCGGCCAGCTATGTCGTCTGCTACACGTCGTCTGCTGTATCGCTGTTCCAGACGACGCGACGGTTGCTTGCTCGCTTGCTGCTGCTGTTCCGAAACTAGGTCGCCACTGGTTGCTTTCTTTTAGCCCGCTTTCTTCGGTTTTTCCGCCTTGATTGCTGAAATGGAAAGACTGCATTTTTATCTTCTTCTTTCGTTGTTTTTTGCCTTCGGCATTTTCTGTGCCGTCACAAATTAACAACAGTAACAAAAAAAAAGAACAAGAAAAAAAAAAAGATTAAGAGAAAGAAATACAAAAACGCGAAGAGAAACAGCGCGGACTCTTAACCAGTAATACTTTGGTTGACCGGCGCTTGCTTCGGTCGCGGTCCAGATAATTTGGCGCCCTGCTTTTGTGCGCCCTGCTAATTACTGGGGACAAATATTCCGTATCTGCGACGTTGGCATGCGCCGTGTAAGCGGTATTCGCTGTCGTTCCGTGTCCTTCACGCTGGTTGTGGTGTTAGGTATATTGCTGACCAAATCTGTGCCGTTTCTTGTACGAAGTCAACCGTACTGTGCAATGCCTCTGTGCTAAGCTTAAGTGATGTTTGAAAGTTGCTCACCTCGCGGTACAGTCAATCTCGTCCACTAGCAGCCACGACATTTAGCTGTGAGGTTTGACGCATTCAAGGAGGCAAGTGAGATTGCGTAGTTACAGCCTCAAACTTTATTTTTATTTTAAGAAAGGCAGTCAGGGGAATGCTGAGTCAGGTTTAGGATCCATTTTGATCCCGTGGAACATTCTGCCTTCTGCCCCCCCCCCCCCTTTTTTTTTTTTCGGCCCATGAAAAATGGCTCGTTAGGTAGCGGAAAGGAACTGGAAAAAAAAAAACAATAAAAAAAACACGCTTCTTATTGAATGTCAAAATCAACTGAATCACTCCAGTAACGTCAGCACGACGTCGCAAAAATTGTTATTTGTGCTAGTTGACTTTCTTTTCTTTTAGTGTAGGAGTAACTCAGGCTAAATTTAAGTTTGTTTTTGAACACAGCTAGGACAATCATTCTCGTTAACTAACGCGCAGTTCACTAGCCAGAACTGCACGTTGCCGCAGTCGCTGACATCACAGAGTATATATATATACCTTTCAGCGGACTACGCTGCAATCGCCCTCGCGTTAATCGTTTCCTTAAAAAATATGCGTTCTCAATTAAAGTGCCGTATTTGGTAATACAGAAGCGCGATTTGTAGTATTCTAATAAAAAAAACAACAACTTCATACTTCATCTGGCATGTCTTTTTAACTTCTCACGAACAGTTCGTCAGAACGCCAGCGTTCATGACTTGAACAAAACAATATATACTGATGACACCAAAATCCCGCGCCTTCTGCATGTTCCTCTCGGATGCAGACGACAAAGTGTAATATTGTCAATACGGGCAGGTTGCACATGAATGGCAACACATAGGCAAGATGCACACAGCCCGCAGCATTAAACATTAAGCGTTTCTTTCGATTCTGTGCCGTCTGTCCATGGAGTTCTCGTGGGAGCTTATACCTCTCATGCTGTTCGCTGCACGTTTTACTTTTCTTTGCCTTCCTCCTCCTCCTCGGTCTGTTTCGACTGCGATACGCACCTGCGGGTTTGATTATTTCCGCGAGCCAGCCAAATAGGTGCACTAATAAACGCGCACACCATCAATTGCGTCGACTTATCAGTGTGTCCGGCGCATTTTCATTTCCTCGCACTTTTTTTTTTTTTCGTTATTATTTCTTGCAGTATTCTGAGAGGGAGGGTGACGCGAGTTGATTGCTTCTTGCGTGGCTTTCCGACCGGAATTGGAACGCGCCGTCCAACGTCGAGCAAGATCGTAACAGAATCGCTAATCGTAAGCGCACCGACAAACCGCATATATGCCAGAGCTCTGTATAGAGTGTGTGGGTGCATCCAATATGTCGGAAGCGTTTTTCTTCACCCTGCGTGAATACGTTTTTCGTCTGCTAGCGCTACCCACGTCTGTTTTGCGTATACGCCGTGCAGAAGTGATGTTCCGCCCCCGCCCCACTTAACGGCTGTCGACTTGGCTTGTCGCGGATGGTGTAGCACTATTCTTCTGCGTTTGTTCGATGGGTCTGTTTGCGTGTTCGTCTGGTTGTATATAGTGACTTACTTATCGACGTTATACGGCAGCGAAATATGTGCGGTTGCGTAGGGTGCGTTTGACGGTTGGGGAGGGGTGGGGGGCACGTGACCGATCTTCTGGCCAATCTTTTGCATATAGAACGTCTTTCTCTCCCACTCTTTGCGTTATTCTTCGCGTAGAGCTGTCAACGGAGCGGTGTACAATATGGGCTTTATCTGCTCTTTGCGGAGGCGTTGCATTAAAGCGAAGAAAAAAAGGAAAGTGTGCGAAACTTGAGAAAGCGCGCCTGCGGGGTCTTTGGGCATGCCGAATTGCAGCAGAAAGTCTGTTCAGAATATACTATAGCAGAATGTTTTGTACAAAGAGAAGGGGAAACGCAGTTAGTTAGTTAGTTAGTTAGTTAGTTAGTTAGTTAGTTAGTTAGTTAGTTAGTTAGTTAGTTAGTTAGTTAGTTAGTTAGTTAGCCTTAGTGTTTTATGACGCAGCAATGTAGGCCTGGCTATAATGCAAAGGAAACGCAATCGACTACGGTGGAATATAGCTCTGTCGATGCGCCACCAACAACGTAGTCATTCTGACGAAAGCTGGGCAATTATTTGTGCAGTCACGTGGGGGGCGCACATGTATACTCTACACGCGTGTTGCACTCTTTCCCCTCACGTATGTGTGAAGGGGAAGTTTTTCACATTTGTAAAATACATTATAAGTAAATAAGAACCGACTTGAAAAGCGATTGTCTAGCTCCCTCAGCTCTCTGAAGGTCTTAGGAATATATCTAGAAGTGGTAACGCGTATATAGTTGTCCATTATACGATAACGAAACTTCTTCTTTATAACGAGTAAATGCGGATCGTCTATAGCGATTGCTGCCGCAGCGCTTGCATACATGTTCCGACGGAATCAAAAGCGCGCCCGTGTTTTTATGTTTCGGCCCAAGAGCGACCCCGGGCGATTAACATTAAACCAAAACCGCTTCGTCGCTACACTCCTCGGACGTTCAACCAGAATCATCAGTCTTTCGAAGGCTATCTCTGCACGAGCGGCTCGTACGCACTCTTATTTTTTGTTCCTTCCCCTTCTCATTTCGCTTCGTTGCACATACTTCTTCCGTGGTCCCAATCTCCTAGCGTGCAAAACACGCGTGCAATGGTTGCAAACATACGCACACAACGCATTGCAGAAGGTTCACATTGCTGAAGGTCCCCCCCCCCCCCCCCCCCCCCCCCACACACACACACACACACACTTCGTATATGTACATTTCGCCTATAGTGTCCAATAGGCGAACCTCGAAACGAAGATTAAGCGCCCGAAAGTCTGAAGACGAGCACACACACACAGGTATACCGCGGATTCGACCCGCATACACGTATTGGGTACATACGCTTAGCATGTATAACCCAGTACGCAGCGTGTCTCTTGTCCGGCCTGAATATCCGGTCCGCGCTGCCTGTGCGGGAAGGCGGTGTGTGTGCATGCGTCTATACGAACTGTGTATGCGGAGAACGCGCGCGCTGGCGCGTATGATATAGACTTCATCGCCCTCGTCTATGCATACGTATATACAGTACATACGTAGGGACACGCGTTAGAGATTATATAGTGTACGCGACCCCTTTCACGTTGACACGGAAAGCGTGTGTGCCTCTGTCGTTGATCTTTCCTTGCTGTGCACTTTTTCATTTTTTTTTCTTCTTTTTCGGGCTGTCGCAGTATACAGTCTATAGATACTTATTATGATCCGATACCCTCGCTCTCCGTCCTTATCTATATTCCACTACGTTCGCTTCGCTTCTACGCATTCGTTTTTCGTTTTCTTTTTCTGAGCCATTGGCTGTCCTTATTAACAGGAGGCGGAGAATCATCGAGCAGTTTGCTTTCCCTATAGTCGAGGCGATCGAGTGGCTTCGCAGCGGCGTATAGAGAAACGCGTTGGTCGTGTATACGCTTTATCTCCTCGCAAGTTCTACTTCTTTGTTTCGTATTTTGTCGTTGTTTTGGTTTCTGCAAAGCCTTTCGATAACGCTCTGTTCTTTTTTTTTCATCCCCCCCCCCCCCCCCCCCCCCCCCTTAATTTTCTCTCCATCTTCTTGTTGGCTTTTTTCTTTCGCCCTGCGCGTCTGTTGGAAACTTTAATCCCACCTCGGTTCGGCCGTCAAGGGGCGCTCGGATCGACGAGCAAAAAAAGATAACCGAGGAGAACCTAGCGGGACGTAATCAGATATATCAATTCAAGCAGCCTGTGGGTATACACCTATAGTGCATGCGGTCTGTCGTTCTTTCCTTTCAGTTGCCAACAGTGGCGAAGCGAACGGGATTTGTAAGGCTTGTAGCTGTAGGGTTGTTATCCGAGCGTATACAGGCTACAGGTTGCGATAAGCGGCACGCGCCAGCGTGATTCTTTATTTACTCACGTTCTCGTGTTTTATCGTTCAATCTGCAGCGAACGGCGAATTGGTTCGCTGCGTGTTCAGGGGGGTCCCAGTAATAATCCCGCCGTCTCTTCCGTTTGTGTGGCGCGTCTCGTTTCTCTCTTTCTTTCTTTTTCTTTATTTATTTATTTATTTATTTATTTATTTATTTATTTATTTATTTATTTATTTATTTATTTTATTGCCAGCGGGCAACGACGTCTTGAGGTCGCAGCGTTGCCTTGCCAAGCCGAGACTAGTTAGTTTTCTTTCTTTCTTTCTTTCTTTCTTTCTTTCTTTCTTCTTTCTTTCTTTCTTTCTGTAATACTGCATGCGTAGCGAAACCGCGAGTGTATTCGCGGCATCGTACATGTATATACCGCCGCTGATTTGCGCCTTAACGTTCTCGTCCGGTGTTCTGATTTCTTTGCTGCATGCGGTGCAACAGTTGAAAATCTCGGGATGCCGTTTGAGCTGCGAGGTCTCTCCTTGCGCGCCGTCGTCAGTGCCGCCTCCTCGCCATATATGTAGTGGCAGAGAGTGGAACCAAACTTTGGTCACATAACTATGCAGCATTCTTCTAGCCACCCTACGGTATGTGTACAGCAAACTCTATAGCACGATATGCTTTGTCTGCATCGCAAATACGTTCCCGAGAACGGCGTCCACTATGAGTGCCTGCTGCGCTGGCGCGCAGTAAACGAGTCCGAAGTGAATCGATCAACTCTGCTCTTCTTCTTCTTCGCTTCTTTCTTTTTTCCCCCCTCTGGCTTCGATCTATTTTCTTTTCTTCTTCTTCTTGTACTCTTCTTCCTCTTTCCCACGCGCGTTTATTTTTTCTCTTTTTGAAGTGTCATCCCCGGAAGATTTCTGGGCACCCAAAACCTGGTTTGTTTGTTCGGTCGGTCGGTCGGTCATTCATTCTCTCTTCAGAGGTGGTCCTCGATCGCAGCCTGGAAAAGGTCACGACGAGTAGGCTCAAAAATTAATTGAACAATTAATTCCTTAATTCACCCATTAATTAGTTAATTCATTCACTCATTAACTAAATGGCTAATTAATTAATCGTTAATTCATTAGTTAATTCGTTCATTCATTCAATTCTAGAAGTGCTCCTTGATTGCTGTCCGGAGAAGGTCGCGATGAGCGGACAGAAAACAAAAGTTTGTTCGTTCGTTCGCTCATTGTTGATTCATTTCGGTCCAAAACGGAGCGTGCGGACGTCCCTCTTTGTGACACACGAACGCGTAAGACAGACAGCTTTGGGCACGCGCGCAGAGTTTTATTTTTCGTGCCGTAATTGGCTCATGCGTGGCAACGCATGGGCTCTGCCTCGTGCGCTGCTCGGCCGGCGGCAACCGCAAACCGTGACTGCGTGTCGAATGGCCGCGCATCTGGAAGCCGCCGAGAAAGGCTCCTCACCCCCCCCCCCCCCCTCTTTCCCCTCCCCCCACCGCCCCTCTGCAGAGTAGAGCAGTTCGTCACACCCGAGTTGTCGCCGAGCGCGTCGTTCTGCTTTGCCTCCCGTGTGTCTGGCTGCGGCCAAGCCAAGCCAAGCGGACTGAAGCGCAGGCTGCGATTGCGCCGCAGGTCAGGCGTCAAGCCGCGCGCAGCCAAGCCCGTCCAGAAGGCGGGTCGTCGCGCACCTAATAACCGCACTAAGTCACGTTAGTAAAACTCGCCGTCGAAGTGGCTAGCTAGGTCAGGTTTCGCTGAAAGCCATGTTTCGTTATAAGCGGACGTTCCCAGGAATAATTCAACTAATTAAATTATAAGGTTTACCGTTCCAAAACCACGATCTGATTATGAGGCACGCCGTGTAGTGGAGGACTCCGGAATAATGTAGACCACCTGCTGTTCTTTGATTAATGTGCGCCTAAATCTAAGTACACGGGTGTTTTCTGCATTTCGCCCCCATCGAACTGCGGCCGCCGTGGCCGGGATTTGATCCCGCGACCTCGCGTTTAGCAGCCCAACACCATAGCCACTAAGCAACGACGGCGGGTTTCCCTGGAATAAGCCTCTAGCGACTTGGAAAACTTCACCGTAAGGGCTCTCGGGATATGGTATAGAGCTTTGACGCTCGTAAAACGTAAATTTGAAAGGAAGTCTCGTGTGGCAATCCACTGTGACGTATATGTGTGGAATGTGGCGACATTCTCCTGCCGCCCGTTTGTATGCAACTGTCTGGTTAGTCGGTTACCGTCGTGAGATGGTCACATATTCGCCGAGGAGCTGCAGACGGTATTCGCAATGCACACGGACTACAGGTGGCGCGCAAGGCGATCCGTGATGGCGGACCGAGAGAGTATCAAAATCGGCGACTGCGCGTCCGTGTGGTAGCACGCCGGGCTTTTTCTCATCCTTCTCGTCGCACGCTGAGTGTATTCTTATTTTTCAGAGTTTATTCTCATCGGCTGTGGAATGTCGCTGCATAACTAGAAGCGTGCATAACGAGAAGTGCGTGCGTGCTTGTTATTTTACGGCGAATGACGCCCTTAACCTTACTGAAGGATGTATATGCGACGCGAAGTGTATCTAAAGCTAACGCTATGGCTGGAGTGCATATTTTCGGCTTAAGCCAGAGAAAGTACACCGATCTTGTTTTGAAATCAATCAAAAAAGGTCAGTGCAAGCAAATATACCACAGAGGTAGCGATCGGCGCGAAGCTCCGAACCTAGTTGCGCTCGAAAACCAGACACCAGCTGCCTAAATGGCTCTACAAATAATCAACTGTTGCTGGAGCGTTTGGGCAGCCTTATTTACAAATATTCAGCTGTAGCGGTAGCGTTCGGACGTCGTAAGGCATAAGCGCGAACTTTTTAGCTTGTCTTTTCGTGCCGCATTGAACGTGCCGTTCACGTAAGCTACAACTACCACATCGTAAAAGTGTAATGTTTATGCCTTCGTGAACGTCTACGATTAGCGTTCTGCTAACCGATGTTGCTCGAGAAGAAGTCTTCGGCGACGAAGTGTTCGCAACAAACTATTTTTGGCGGAGTCACAGGCTTGCCGATACGGAGCTTTACCGCCGACTTCTTTTTAAGATACGCGTCCAGCGGAAACAAATGAGGGCTCGTCCCATCCTTCACCGCTCGGTTGGTGCGCTGAGGCACGCCCCCAACACATATTTTTTTTTTCTTCCATGGCGTATGCAGAAGCTGTTAATAAAACAGAAACGCGCCCGCGTATAGAGAGCCACACGGTAAAAAGCACTGTGCCATTGACTGTGCGGATACTCTTTGAAATATTTCTCTCGCTGGCCACTACGCGGCGCGACCGTCTGTGTGCATTGCGAATACGTCAAAGAGTGACGTCTTCGCAGCGCTCCCATATCCTTTGCAGGTTCATTCGAGAAAAACCGTCCGACCCTGCGGCGTGTTGGTCCTTTAGCGAATTTCCCGGCTTCGCAGTCAGTTCGCTCCAAGCCGGAGGCCGGTTCCGCTCCAATTTGATCTATCCGCCCTGATGCATTGCAGGCGGGACCGCCAAGGACTTCGAGTAAAGCGATATTTCGAATAAGGCGATATCGTTATAACGAGGTTTTTACAGCATTTCTCCTCAGTTTCCTTTTTGAAAGTTGCTTGGATATTAACGACGGGAGGACACCGTTTACGCGCTTTTTTTTTCTTTCTACACAGGCCCCTTTCTTTATCTTTCTATCTCCGTAGAAACGCACGCTTGAAAACAGGGCGTTGCACCGTTAGGGGGCGCAGGAAGCGGCTGTCGCTGTAACACCTGGAAAGCCATAAAAGGAGCTTTGCGCGTGCGCACGCAAACCCTTGAAAGCTCGACGCGAGCGTGAGTACATAAAGCCTATAGTCTCTCGGTACCGTTTATGACTCGTCTTCACCTAAGACTAGTAAAGTGTCGTCGTCCTGGGCGTATGTTTGCGGGTCGTTGTATCCAGGCTCTTATCAGGAGGACTTAAAACGCCTCGGATTGGAGGCGTATTTTATTATTTACAAATACCGCTATCTTGCGCTGCAAGATGTTGTTGTACAGGAGTAGGTACGTGCATCATTTCCAATAAACAGAAGAAAAATAGTCGAATAACAGGATATTAGTAACGAAAAAAATAGAGAGCAAGCACACAACAGAAACACTGTGTGGGATCAGAGAGACAGTATATAAAGGAAGCACAGTCAGTATCGGGCATCTGATCAAGCGACATTAATCACTGATGCTGATGATCAGTGGACGTAATCACGCAGTCGGTCGGTGAATTCGTCATCGAAACAAACTTAAAACAATCTGGTGAATATCTTAACGGGACAATTAATGTTGAGACGATGACTTCGGTGGGTGGAGGTTCAGAAGAAGGGTTAGTGAAGACGATAGGGGGGCTTTGAGGGTTTTTCCCGTGAACATTCTTGTGTAGCGGACTAAGGTGGTCGCAAGTACACTTTTATATGGACCAATGGTTTCAGTAATAGCTGATTAGCATATGACTACGGAGAAAAATAACGGCCCCAACGATTACATATGAATGTAATAGCTTTTCCTGCTTTTTTTTTTTTTTAGATACACCGTGTATGCTCTTCTTTTTTTTTTTTTTTTTTTTTCGTGCTTGCTCTGAGAGTGACTAGCGATTTGGGCCCTAAGTGAAAGCCACCTAATAAAAGGAAGGCTTAGCTCAGAGCTAACTCTGATTTTTCTATTAAATACACAGTACCGCTGAAGCGGTCTGCATGAAACTCGTTGCATTTAAGGCCAGAAAAACGGTACGTTCAACCGGCTGTTGGGGGCAGAATTTCGATTCAGGGCGTCTTTTCTGGCTCGCTGAGTCTTATACCTGTCGCCATAAGAGTGCCCGTTTCGTTATTACAGGTGCTTTATCTACTGTAATGCAACTAATACAGCCTGGCTTTACTGTTCTTTTTTTAGCGTCTATTTAAGCTAGCGTTTAAAATCGAGACGTGCCTTGACAGGAGGTGGCTGCTGCCGATATGTCTCGCTTACATACTTGGTGCACGTATGCATGCATACATGCATACATACATACATACATACATACATACATACATACATACATACATACATACATACATACATACATACATACATACATACATACATACATACATACATACACGCATACATATATACATACACGCATACATATATACATACGTACATGCATACATACACGCATACATATATACATACGTACATGCATACCTGCAAGCATACATATATACATACGTACATGCATACCTGCAAGCATATATATATACATACGTACACGCATACGTGCATACCTGCAAGCATACATACATACGTACATACATACGTACACCGTGAGCAAAAGTACGCGGACCAGGGGTTGGGCGATAAAGCCGATTTTTCCCTCTGCTTGTGAACGCAACTTGAAATTGAGGACTGGTGTCCAAACTTGGCATTACGAACTTTTTAGTGTACTTGTCAATTCCAGTTTATGCTTGGTAATTACAAAGAAATTCAGTTTTTCAGCGACCCTGTGGTCCGTATACTTTTGCTAACGGGTGTACATACATACATACATACATACATACATACATACATACATACATACATACATACATACATACATACATACATACATACATACATACATACATACATACATACATACATACATACATACATACTATGCACATCCCCCCCCCCCCCCCCTTCTGAGAGCTAAATAACAACGGAATTGCGCACTTACAGTATATCGAGACGCGGCAGTATACATGCGTCATGCGTGAAACCACCCTTCCGCCGCGTGCCTTTGTCTGGAACACAAACAACGCCGTTAATGAGCTGGTCGATGAACAAGTTCGAGAGAGAGCGAGGGATGGAAAGCGCGAGGAAGGGCATAAGTGTGTGACGTCACTGTTGGGGTTTCTCCGGTGCATTCCTCTCCGACCTCGTGCCGAGCGGTTTTTTTTTTTTTTTTTTTTTCCCGGTTCTTCTTTTCTCGCTCACGCCGGGCAGCAGCAAGCGTGCCTCCCGGCCTTCCGTGCACGGATGCGTCTCCCCCGATCGACGACGCCGACGAGCGGGAGGAACGGGGCCACGTGTTTTTTTCGCGCGCAGCCGGTCGGTGCTCGGCGCGCGCGTTCCGGATGGCTGGAACTGCGCGCTTTCCGCGTACGAGCGTCACACGCGACGCAACTCGCGCTGCCATCTCCGCGAGCCTCACTGTTAACTCCGGTTTGATGCCCGGAGACAGTTACGATACATCGAGGGAAATTAGTACAACTGTATAGCTTGCGGTAACTTGTTGCGGCCATGGAAAATGCACCGGGGGCCGTATTCTGAAACGATCCACTTCGGCGATACTGTCGCCTCGGCCAACGGCGTGCGCTGATTAGCTGTTTTAGCAAAATTTGATGAGCTGATTGGCTGGTTGAGCACGAAGTTATCCAATTTTGCTCAACCAGACAATCAGCGCGCGCCTGACGGCGATATTGTCGCCGAGGCGGTACTGTCGCCGAAATGGATCGTTTCAGGCTGCGGCCCCCATACAAAGAAAAAAAAAATAATAAAATGAAAGACAACTATACACTTTTTTAACTTATAACTTCATTAGCATAATAACTATTTAACCAGCAATTTGCTTGCCGAACTATCCGCAACTGAAGATTCTCCCCAGCGTATAGCCTCTGCGTTAAGCTTACCGCCCTTAAATCAGCAGTTCGATATATCAAACTCAGCGTAGCGAAAGTGGTTGGCGTAGCCAAAAAAAAAAAAAAAGATTTCTTTTTTTTTTTTTTTTGCTACGCCGAGTTTGGTGCCTCAAAATACTGATTTAAGCGCCGGTTCCGCCATTTCTACAACTCGCTACTGTGTTGCTACCTCGGACTATATATATAATACTGTGAGTTACTGCTTTAGCGCTTACTAGCGTTAGCGCCTCGGCAGTAAACGAATTCGACGGCGCCAGCTGCTTTCGACAGTATGTAGGTCGGCACACGCGTTTGCCCGGGGAAATGGAACGCTGTGTGGTGTGGTAGCATACACGCCGGCATAGCTCCTCTCGGACACTCCTCGGACATTCCGGCATATAGTGGTCATGAGGATGGGGGGAGTGGCCCAGGCCGTTACACCGGGCTTTCATTTTCATCGCTGCGGCATTGCACTGTACACCGCATCTACACGACTTCCTGTATGACATCCTTCACGGAATAAGTGACTTCGACGACGCTGGCACACACCTGGAGGGGGGAGGAACAACGCTATAGATCAACGTAGATTGCGATGCTCTTTAGAAACCCTATACGTTCATTTGGCGAATATGGGCTGACGTCGCGCGTCAAGCTGCTCTTTCAGCAGCTTTTAATTCCTTTCCTTGCGTCTTTTTCACTACTTCATTTTATTCGTTTTTTTTTTGTGTAACCACTATCATTGTGCGAATATTGGATCATTGTATTTTAACATACCATTGTGTGAAAAAGAATGCTCAATAAACTGATACCGGGTAGTAGTAGTCCTCCTACTACCCGGAGCTGCAGTGGCTTAGCGGCTGTGGCGTCGCGCTGGTGAGCTCGAGGTCGCCGGTTCGATCCCTGTCGCGTTTCGAAGCGGGCGAAATGCCTAAGCGCTCGTGTGCATAGATTTAGGTGCAGGTTGGCCCCACGTGGCCAAAATTAATCTGGAGTCCGCCACTACGGCGTGCCTCATAATCAGACAGTGGTTTTCGCACGTAAACACGTCTACTTTTTTTTTTTTTCGTTTTCCTCTTCGGGCTTTTCTGGTTCGTTCGTCACACGTCGTGACGCCAATAGGTTACGTAACGCGCCGTGTGACGTCACGAGGGTGGAAGGCTGTCGATTGGTGCGCTTGCAAAGACCTGAAAGGCGGAAGTTGTAGGTATGCTTTCAACGATAAGTGCCAAGGTAGCGTTAGGTATACTGACGTGGGGTCACGTGTCTTCTAGGGGAAGTTCGCGCGGCGAGCAACCGTAGCGAAGGCGAGACAGAAGCGAGCGTACCGTACGCTTTCGAGCTCACGTTGGTTTTAGGGGACCTTTAACGTTCCATTTTCATGTCCGTTTAAACAATACCGTTTAACTTCCGTGTTTCACGGCTAGGGGAAGTTGTTGCGGTGCTGTTCCTCTTCCCCGAAGGTATTCGGCCACTGCTGCACACACAGTGCGTCGACGTATAAAGCGTGTTTCGTCGTGAAATGAGTGTTTTCCCCCCACACCAACGTTTTGGCGAGACTTCTCAGGCGAAGCCAGATACTTCGAGGACGGTGCACGCGATAACGGGCCACCTGACCGGTAGCTTTTTAACGCGATAGCGTTAAGGGCCCTGTGTCGCAGAAAAACCGGCGTCGGCGTGGGCGCGCCGGCGTCGGTGGCGGAAATAACCATCCCGAACCACCCCGACTGCGCAAGGCGTTAGTGAACAAAAATTGAATTTCTCAAAGTAAAATCCGCCAGAAAAAAATCGTAAAGTAAGACTTAACCACAACCTATGCAGATGTGATAGCGTCGGATTGTGATTTGAATATACGAGAAAACGTAATTCAGTTTGCCGGGAAGCCTGAGAAGCAGCCAGGGATCTTTGAATGCTATCGCGTTCCACTCTTAAAGGCGAAGCTTAAGCGTCCTCCTAATTTTGTCATCGGGACTATACAGCCGATATCGACTGCGCGGTTGCCGTCGCATCCGCGCGAGGCGTACGTCGAACTTACCCGCGCGCATCGA
This sequence comes from Dermacentor silvarum, assembly GCF_013339745.2. Classification (NCBI taxonomy): domain Eukaryota; kingdom Metazoa; phylum Arthropoda; class Arachnida; order Ixodida; family Ixodidae; genus Dermacentor; species Dermacentor silvarum. Next base: position 45,620,460 of record NC_051160.1, read on the forward strand.
AGCGAAGCTGGCGCGATCGATCGATCGATCGCTCGAGCGTCCAGTGTAATAATAATCCGTTTCCTACTTGGGCCGGCATCGCTGAGGAAGCTGCGCGCAAGTAGTGCTGTAAAAGCAGTATCACTCCGAGCGTTTCGCATGTAGCTATATAGAGCAGTTGCTTTTGATCTGTGACGCTTTCTGAGGAATAACTATTTCATATATCGCAACTGCAGCTATTGGACGTAAGGTTACGTCGAATCGCGTGTTTGTGCACATTTGTGCTTCCAGTATGCGACGTATGTGCTATGTTTTGGTTTTCCTCGCAAACGCAGGGCCGCACATGTAGTGGCCCCTGCTAGCGGAAGCGTGTCAATTGACCCGTTTGCTGAAAAATAAGCTAAGATCGACGACGAGTTCAGTGTCATAATTACGTCATCATTCGCGCCATAAAAGTATCGGACTTATTCTTACTTCGAATAACGTGATGGCATACCCGTAACTTTCTTATGTGGCGCGCTATTTGTTTGGCCACTAATGCGAGCAGTGTGAGTATTTTCTTCGCTGTTTACTCGGGTACAACTTTTCTTGGCAGTGAGGCGAAGGCTATAGAGGGGGCGGAGCTTTTTGCACATTTGTGTTACTCCGCCAAGTAGTGCGCAGCTGCTTTCGGTGCCAGTTTTGGTTTTCGTTACACGCTGTGTACGCCCTTTGCCCGTCTTCACAACCTCCGATACAGCCCTGGATGTTTAATAAAATTTGACGAAATATCGATTTGACCGTTGAAAATGTCGTATCTAGATCTCGTATGTTTGTGATAACTACGTTCTCACCAAATGTATCCTTTATCAGATATGTCTACAAACGCGCCACTCAGCTCGGTTGTTATACGTGAGCCTGCACCGTGTTTACTGTATAGAACAGGTGCACAGAAAGCTTTGTGGGATCCGAGATATAAAAAAACTGCAAATATTTAAATGTAAGGAATTATTTTTCAAAGAGCACGATAGTTATAGTAAATTATGTACGGCTTCTCATAGCATTGTTAACATAATAATAAATTAATCAAGTAGAACTTACTTGAGCTAGGGAAATGTGAAAATATGAATTCAGGGAACTTTTTCTTGGCGCGTAAGGAGACTCTGCGCTTCGGTCCCATAGCTTTAATTCCCTGCACTGCCGCGAAAAGTTGTCCCCGAGTTTAGCCTTCGTGTCGTCGCCTGCTACGCGTGTGAAACGAGATGTATAGTCGCGTACAACCGTCGCTTCCGTGCACCGCGTTCGCCTCGCCTCATTGAAGTGCGCGTCACTGCCGTTAGGAGGCGCCCCCTGCCTCTTGCCTGCTAAGCCTATATTGCCGCCTCCGCGCGCTGTATGCTACGGCGCGGTATCTCTCCGCGTGTATAAGCACCCTCTGCGGCGCGCACCGCTTGTTCGATAATGGGGGCGAAGGCGGTGAGAGTACGGACGTATAACCCGTTGGTTGCCTCTTTTAGTGTCGCAAGCGCGGATGACAAATGACTTTCGCCGGTTCGAAGCACGCGCGGCGTCGCACCGCTGCATGCATCGCCTCTGCTTATCCGCTCGATGCCGAGTGCTTCGTAGTCGCCCTGCCTTGTTGACATGCGCCGTCGTGTCAAGGTTGCCGGCAGAACGCGCGCGGTCCCATCGATGGCCGAGTAGATCGGTATGCAGCTTCTCGGAGGGACTTCCACGCAGGACCAGACGAAACTGGCTTTCGCATGTTGGTGGAATATAATTATGTTTATCAGCGGTGCCCAAAACGTGGTGACCGTCACGTTGTTTCCGGCTCCTGCAATCGCTTCCGGTGCATGCAGCAATGAAAAGCACGGCCTTTGAGATCCGTTTATTCTACTCAGATTGAAAGAGACCGCAAACTTGAGAACGACCTCGACCTTTTAAACTTCGCTGACAGAGGCTGTATACGTTGTTGAGTGCTCCTATTCAATTCTCTCTTCTTTTCTTAGTCATTTTTTTTTTTTTTTTTCGTTATGGGCCCTCGGCGGGTGGCGCTGCCACTATTTCGCAATGAACTTCTCGCCGCCTTTAGCACCGCGTTTCGTCTGCACTAGAAAAAATAAAAAAAGAAAAAAAAGAAAGCTCCGCTCCGTCGGTCATTCTCTGAAACCGCGTCCATCGTCGAAGCTCTTCGCTCCTTCTCTTTCTATTTCTTTTTTTCGCTTAATTTTTGTAGTTTCCTTTTTCCTGCTGTACACGCGCTTGAAGTGCACGACCGCACAGGGAAGAGAGCTTTCATTCTTTTTTTTTTTTTCTCTCTTTGAAACGAAGAAAAAATAAGAGACAGAGTGAAAGAGCCACCAATAAAGGAAACGGTTCCAGCTGCAACGCAAAGCCCTTTACGACGGTCTTCGTTCACGTGCTTTCCTAAAGGTTCGTGGTTTTTGGTGGTTTCGTTGGATTTCTTTCTTTTTTTTTTTTGTCGTCTGCTAGCGCATACGCACACCAGACGACGAAGCGCGGGCCGGAACAGACGACGTTTCGTCTGCGGTGAGACAAGAGCGGTGGCGCTGCAAACGCCGCGTGTGAGACCATTTTGGGACGCGGCCATGATGCGGCTACCGCGCGCGCGAGCGCGCGGGAAAAGGATTTTCCTCGTTACCCACAGGCATCTTGCGCGACTCAGTTCTCTTGCTTCTCTCTCTCACACTCACTTAGAGCTTATGCGCGCGTTTGCTTGCGGTCGTTGCCTTCTGACGATCGCAGACGAGCGCGCGCGGAGGCGCTTCTTCAGCGCGGTTGTTTCGATTATACGGTCGAACCCGGTTATAACGAACTGGCTTATTCGCTGAACATTCTTCGATATATCTGGTGATTCGACATCCCCGAACTCGCCTGTATAAGTAACCTGAACGAATTTTGCGATGCGTTTGTTGTATACCGATTTTGCTATCTACATTGAAGAAAACAAGCATTAGGAAAGAATGCGTTTAAAAAAAAAAAACGAAACTATGCGCGTAGTAGCCAGTAATCATTGTCTGTGCTTTGAACTATATAGTGTCATCAAGAGTGGGGACTCGATAGGACCATGCTTCTATGCGCTTCAGATTACGCTTCTAGCACGCTTCCGAGCATTCTCGTACGTATGCTTGAAGAAAAAAAAAACATAAAAAAAAGAACTCCACCCGATATGCAAGCGGCTTTATGGCGCCGACGGGAGAGAGAATATCCTCTACGAAAAACGGACTGCTTGATTGCTGCTTTGCGTCTTCTTCAATGCACTCTTGTTCTACTTTTCTCATATCATAAACTTGTTTTCTCATATCATAAACGCTGTTTATTCTACGTGTCATGTTCACCCGCGCCGACATGATAGGCAACACTTTTTCTGTGGTTCAAACGGCGATTCCTGCAAACGCGTAAGTCGGGAGAGCCTCGCTATATAACGTGCATGCTATTTGCCACACATTTCTCCTGTTGATGGAGTCGATATATCCCTCTAAAGCGGAACTCTTATTGGTTTTCTCGGTTTCAGCTGATTAGGGATCATGGAAGATTACCGGCTTTTTCGTATATCGACGCACCGTGTATACAGAAGCTTAACGCTGCCACCCAGCCCCCTTTCGCAGGAACCGAAGCGCGGGGATTTTTATGCGCCCCCGTTTTTTTCTCGAAATCGAAGACGTTATATGGCGCCATCATAGCCGTTTTGCCGCGAGTCGACGGGCCATTTCCGCCTCACATTTCGTGAATGAACTTCGTCGGCGCCGCTTTAACGCGGGTCCCCTGAGAAAGAAAAGAAAGAAACGGAACATAAAACAATCGTGGTAAGCGAAGCGCAGCTGAAGCGGAACGGAAGCTCCCCTTGGCGTTGGGGGCGGGCGAGCGCATGCAGACGACCGTAAAAAAACGTCGTTTGCACGACCGCGGGCGTGTCTGTGCAAAGGAAGGGAACTGGGACCGTTTGCAGAATGCGCGTATACTTCGACGCCCATCGAAGTGCGGTTATTTGCATGGTGCTGTTAGCGCGCTCGCGTGATCGGCTTGTGCGCATGCGCCATGGCTGGGTTGCGAGCAGACGAAATTCTGAGTGTCTTCTAGCAGACGACGGCGAGTGTTTCGGCTGGGGCCACATTGCTTTTAAACACTTACGTGAAACGGAGAAATGTTTCGCTCCTGCAACCGCTGAGCTGTTTTGAATGCAAATTGTTGCATATGCGAGAAGAAGAAAAAAAATCTGGTATATGGAGACATTGTTGGTAGGTGGGTTTAAAAAAAAAAAAAAACATTAATTGAGCCTTCGAACAGACGTTTGTACAGAAATGCATGGTGGTTCAACAAGCGTGGGAATAATTAGCATACGTGCTTTAACTTTGTCCTTTTGGCTTCAAGGCCGTTTGTTACTGCGCAATTTTATTATTTTTGGGATGAAAACTGGGATCCCTTGGAAATTCAAAGAGATGAAACGCAGTAAATAGCTCGGTCTACTTGAACGCCTGACGCCACAAGGACGATCATTATTAGACAAAGCCATGCACTGACCATCATTCACACGGCAGCTGAACGATATCAACGTCAGAGTTCCTTTCTGGTAATGTTTTTGCAGGAAGCTCTATCACATGTTGCCGACACGTGGTGCTCGAACAAAGCGAGAAAGATATCGGAAAACGGGAAACTCGTTTTCTGCCGACGGTGTTGAGTGGTCACGTCGAATCCCCCCTCCCCGACATCCTTGCTACGTGAGTGCGATAAGCTATACACGCGTGTGCAGGACGATACTGCCTGGGCAGTATGCAACGAGGGCAAAACAGCGGTTTCTGTTCACGTGAGGCACGTTGCTTGGATGCTACGCACACTCGATCACCGTACTCGATCGTCATGCCACGTGGGGGGTGGTGGGGCGTGCTCCGCTTTCGCCATTCACCGCTTCTCCCGCCGTAAAACTGTACAGGGTCCATTCGATTCAATCGCTAAGATTTGCCACTCGTATAACCAATTCAACGTGGCGGAATGTGCACGTCGCCATTCGTTTCATCACAGTGCAGGGAGGTGGTGCAGAGCTGGTGCGGAGTTGGCGCAGGGAGGTGGTGCAGCGTTTGCGCAGGGTTTGCGCAGAGTTGGTGCAAGTGGAACTGGCATTGATCAGACGCGCGAGCTTTGTTCACGATGTGCATCGTGAATCGGAAGTGATTGAAATCTAAATCTTCAAATCGGCGCTCTAAAGAGGAAGCTTTAGCTCGGGGCCAACTCGAATTTCCCCATTCGAATACATGTAAAACCCAGAAATAATTTCACCAGACAACTCCTGGACCAATTTGAATGAGACTTGTTGCATTTTAGAGAGATAGAGAGGGAGTTAAATTCTAGTTACTGTAGGAAGTAGCATTCTGGTTTAGAGCCCGGAATTTATTGCAAAAATTCCCGGATATGCGTACGTGTTAAAGTAACTTGAAGCACGAAGTTTACAAAACTGTACCTCTGCATGCACCAAAAACAGATGTCGCAGTTCTGCAAACTGCAACCGTTGGAGCATCTAAAGTGAACACATTTGATGTACAAATGTACAGCTTGCGTATCTTTTTTTTTTTTTTTTTTTTTTTTGCAATGTTTACTAGAGTTTTGCAGAAGTCCCACACACAAATTAGTGGTGTTTTTCAGAGGGGTGTATTATTATACATCAACTCTGTCCCCTTTACATGTATAATCAATATATGCAGCTTACAGAATAGTAATATTGTTTTTCCTTGCCGAGTTAGTGTTGTAAATTTCATAGTATTGTTTTCTGCAATCTTGCAGTTTTTGTCAATTGTTATGAAAAAATTGACGGCTAAATAAAAAAAAAACCTGCTTCCTTTGGTCACTAGATTGTAACTTTTTGCATCGTAACAATCTTGATCAAATTTGGTGCTTTTCTTGACGAGAAAACCATTTCTTCGTTCACACATATTTAGATAGCAGCCCCCGAACTTCGTCGATTGCTTTTTAATTGTTTTTTTATTCTGGCGTGGCCAGCGTTCGCAACTTCTGCATGGCCTATATGCTTATCGTCGACGTCCGTCTGTTTCACGGAATTGGCGTCGTCTGCAAGCAAAGTCCGCGTGTCAAATGAAATAATATTAATAATAAAAGAACAGGTTTACTGCTTACCGCCGGATTACCGCACTTAGTATTATCCTTTCTGACAACATTGACCGCTTAGCACGTAAAATAAAGGAAAACGCAGCATTGGTTCAAACACAATGCGTATGTTTGCGTTGTGTAAACAGTACACATATATTCTGTACCATTTCTTTTTTTTTTTTTTATGCCGGAAGTTAGATCGACTTGAACCTGTCAGTTCTCTTCACAAAAGCAAACGTTAGGTATATAAACACAGCACTTTTTTTTTTCCGCCTCCGCTCGTGAATTTCCGACGTGTATAGAAACCTCTCTGGTCGTCTGCACAATTCGTCTGGTACTCGAACCGCTTTGAATGCAGACGATAAATGTAAGTGCGGTGTCGTCTCCTTCTGCCGTTCACGCATCTCCGCGGCTTTCGATACGATCTCGATTCGAACGTCGGCGGCTGTGCGTAATATTACCGAGGCGGTGTTACGAAACGCGGAAATGGCGCTCGGCCGTGAAGTGCAAGATGCAACAGAATAATAATAGTAAAAAAATAAAGAACGATATCGTGCCGCGCGACCATTCAGCCGTGCCGTGGCGGAAGTTCGAAATAGCGGTAGCGTAAAAGGGGTCTATATATGTATGCGACTTGCTTTCCCGCTCAAGTGCCGGGTCATTCGCAAGATGTGGATTCGCGGCTTTCTCTGTGGCTACGGCTATAGGCTTTCGCTTTTTTCGTCTTCCGCCTATGGAACACTTCTGCTACATGAACGCACAATGTAAATATCGAGACGCGCCCGCTTCTGCATACTACGAGCGCGAGGCTTCGTTTGGTTTCGTGCTTGAGAGGTTATCGATGCTTCGATATCGATGAAACTATAATCGTATGTAATTTTCAAAACGAGTTAGAGTTGATTTTGCTGAGCTATTAATTAGGACCATTGTGAACTAAGATACTGTCTTATCTGTAGCATCGCTGAGTATGGCAACTTCGTTAATGTGCTGTGCACAAATTAATCATTCAGGACGGGAGCTGCTATTAAGGTAACGCAGAGCAGACGGGAATACAATAAGGAACAGACAACACGACCGAGTGCTAACTTTCAACTGATTTTAATATGAAAAACATATACAAAACGCGTATGAGAGATATGTTTCACGACATATATCTAACATTGAAAGATATGGGTACGAAAAGTATGCTTCTCCATATGTCGGTGTTTTTTTTTTTTTTTTCTATGATATCATTTCAAAGTTAGCGATCATGTCGTCTGTCACTTGTGTGCCCGTCTGTTTTGCCCTGCCTTAAGGTTAGGCATCCGTAGCGATCGACTAGCCCGATTAATGTTTGGTGCTTAACTATATAGTTGAGCCGCAAACAACAGTTCGGGCTAGACGACATTTTGTGTCGTCTGTACTAGATATAAGTGGCCCTGCCTTTCTCATTTATATCCCGGACAACGTAGCAGACGACCGTTCCGTCCGGCCAGAGTCAGTGCACCGCTTTCTGCGAAATTTTCGTCTGCCCTATCGGTGAAGCAGACTATACATTCCAACGCAGCTGTCGCTACCCGCCACCGGGGGGCGTTTGTGATACCCCCCCCTTCATCCACGCATGCAGAAGAGGCGTCAGCAATTAATTTCTATACGTCTTTCGTCGTGCTTCAGCGGCGCACGCTCATGTGGCGTCATCTTCACGTGCATAGGATTGCCACCCGCGCCGCAGGCGAGACAGACCGTCTACCATGCGCTCAACTCTATTGCCTCGTCTCGGGCACGTGCTGTGTTTACATTGTAGTGAACCTGCAGATTCCCCTTTGACATATGCAACGCGAGTCTTTACGACTTCCTCGTCCATGCGTAGCGGGGATTGCTCAACCTTTCTTTTTTTTTTTTTTTTTTTTTTCTCAACTGGAAGCGCTCGTCGGTCTTGAGTCATTACGCTTTGCTCGCCAGTTACGCGAAGGAGTGCAAATCGGTGTATCCCAGCCGCTTAAAGGGGCATTGAAGAGAAATGTTATTTCAACTGCATTAGTAATTACCATTCTGCAATACAAAAAAGAACGAAGCCATTCATACCGTGAGAATTAAAATACTCGGCAAACCAGAAAATACGCACAACCGAAAGACTGTATGGTGACGAGGCCGTCTTGAAGTTCCCGCTCGAGCTGGCTGTGACGTCATGGACTTTTGACGGCGTCTGCTCAACGTGTTCATCGTTAAAGATGGGCTGCATTGCATTGAAAAATAACCCCAAAAACTTATCGAGTTTGGTGAACTCTTACTGAGCCACGACGGCACAAATACGAAACTATGATTTGAAAATCGTGACGTCACACTGACGGGACTGGCGCTGAGGTTTCGGCGCGGAATACGAAAGAGCGATGTTTGGCCTTCATTTTTTTCCCCCAGTGATAATCGAACTTTTGTTGCGCCTGGAGAATAAATAAAGAGTCGTACACCTGAAGGACGGCCTCAAACAAGTAGAAACAACGACCGACGTATTGCTAGCTTATTCAAAAACCGAGGACAGAAACCAGAGTGGGAGAAAGCTACTTCTGCGCAAGGAGGTATATATACAATCGTGGGCGTCCGTCTGCTTCTTGTGTATGCAGGCGTCGTCTACTGCTACCGCGATGGATGTTTATCCGCGATTGCCTTTTCACCTCGTCATTTTTTTTTTTTTCATAGATATCTTCTCCTTAAGTAGTTTCATTGAGAGAAAGTCCGCAGTGATATAGGAAAACGCGCGAGGTCAAGATGAAGAAAACCCACTTTGTCGTCAAGGCAGAAGAGGAAAGCCCATCTGCTCGGAAAACGAGCCGTTTTACCACGAGGTCCTTCACTGTATAGCTTCTGGTTTTGCCTTCGCGACAGAAGTGCGTGTTGCGGAAATACAGAGACGAGAAAGGGGCCGCCTGTTGAGGGTAGAAGCTCCTCCCTGCATACATGCATGGATGGAAATGGGAACGAGACGCGATAGACAACGCGGTATATTGCGTGTGTGCGGGCGTTGTTTGTGTATGTAAATGTGTGCCGCTGGTGGTGGTGATGTCTGCTGACGGGGAGAGTGCCGGATGACGATTTCGAAACAGTCGATGGAAACTGCGAAATTGGCCCTGTTCCCCTGACGGTGTCGATCGGTGGTGCGCACGTGACGGCGGAGTTTCGAAGGCCGTATACTAGCTGTTATGTCTCTTTCTTTCTTTTGTTTGTCGTTTTTCGTGTGCTTATTATTAATTTTTTTTGGCGGTCTGGGTTTCTTTGTCGGTGTTTGTCTATATTTCTTTATCTGTTTATCTATGTCTGCCTGCCTGTCTGTCTTTCTTTCTCTTTCTTTCTTTCTTTCTTTCTTTCTTTCTTTGGCAAAGGTTTCCTGGGAAACGCCGGTCAATTCGTGTCGTCTCCAGGAACGGTTATACTAAGTATACGAGAACGTTTGAAGATGGAGTTACCATTGAGTTAGTTGAATTGAAGTCAGTACGGAGCTAATTACCACCGAAAATGTTTAAATAGTTTATCTTTCTTTCGACCTTTTGGTGTCGCCCTTCTCTGCTTCTTTTCTCGGCCGCGGAAGGGTTCAGCTGTTCGCCGGCAGCGGGCAGTTATACGATACCCGCAGATTATTCTCTTCCATATATATATTTTTTTCTTCTTTGAACATTAAAACGACAATATCAACAACAACGCCGACGATAGTGGCTAACGCTTCTTTTGTGCTTAGCTTGTCACGGCGCCTCTTTCAAACAAAACCGTCCCGTGCTTCTCGCGTTAGCGCTTGCTTTCTTCTCTGTCGTTTGCTTCTTTTTTTTTCTTCCTTGCTTTATATATATATTTTTTTACGTCTGCTTCTTTATACTCCTTTTGTTTCGTCTGCCTTGTCATGCTTTCACCAGAAGTCGTGCCTGGAAAGCTTTCTTCTGCTCTTATTCTTTGTCGTCTGCTTCTTTCTTTTTTTTCTTCATTGCTTTACCTTGTGTTCGTATCCTTCTTTATACATCTTTTGTTTCTTCTGCCTTGTCATGCTTTCACCAGAAGTCGTGCCTGGAGCGTCCTCCCTCTTGTCTGATCCGATCCATATCGCACTGTAGTGGAAACGGGGCGAAAGAAATATGAGGCTTCTGCTTCTCTTCCGCGTTGTCCTGATGTATACTACGAGCTCCTTGAACGAAGCTATATCGTTGAGAGGTCACCACGTTGGCCTGACTTCGGACGGCCTCCTCCGCTATTTCTTTTCGATATTTTTTCTTCCTTTCTCTTATTATTTCCGTTTTTGCCCGGCTGGATTAACCGGTTCTCGCCTTTCGACGGCTGCGCTCACGCTAATCTGTTCTCGGAAGATGTTGGGGCGCTCTTGGTCGACTACCGCTCGTTTTTAATTCGTCTGGCCGCCGCCCGCTCCCAGGTGGCGCTGGCAACATTGTTACCAGCGAGCACCGCCCAGTGTTGCCTACATTTTTTCCCCTTTTTGTCCAGGCGGTTAATTGTGCGAGGCGAGGATTTAAACGGACGGCCCTCGACCTCAAATCCGGAGCCACATGCATTAAAGAAAGAAACGGGCGATTTGCACGAGGAACTGCATTCATTATGACGTTTAGTGGTTCACTCAAACTACCGGCTAATTATCGCACTCAGGAGCTAAGTGCACTGACTCTATGTATATTGTCTTGTCCCAAATCTGTCGTGTGGTTCCCGAACGGCTGCGCGCAGCTGAGTAATTTTATGTCGCAGCAGACGACAGTGCCGTTGTTGCGCGTGCCTTCTGCCGGCGATTGTTCGAAATTCGCTTGCTTCGTGGCCACATGCCAGACGAGAAAACCCCGTGGAGCAGGAACAGAGTGGATGCAACGCTTAGAGGTGCAATGGTGTAAATAATATGTTAACAAAAAACCGCCGTGGTGGCGTAGTGGATTTTGCGTTGCGCTGCAAAGCCCGATGGCGCGGGATGAAATCCACTGCGGCGTGCCTCCTAATCATATCGTGGTTTTGGCACGTAAAACAGAATTTAAGTTTCAGATAGATAGATAGATAGATAGATAGATAGATAGATAGATAGATAGATAGATAGATAGATAGATAGATAGATAGATAGATAGATAGATAGATAGATAGATAGATAGATAGATTCTTCTTCTTTCTGGGGTTTTACGTGCCAAAACCAGTTCTGATTATGAGGCGCGCCGTAGTGGAGGGCTCCGGATTAATTTTGACCACCTGGGGTTCTTTAACGTGCACTACAACGCAAGCACACGGACGTTTTTGCATTTCGCCTCCATCGAAATGCGGCCGCCGGGGCCGGGATTCGATCCCGCGACCTCGTGCTCAGCAGCGCAACGCCTTAGCTGACTGAGCCACAAGATAGATAGATAGATAGATAGATAGATAGATAGATAGATAGATAGATAGATAGATAGATAGATAGATAGATAGATAGATAGATAGATAGATAGATAGATAGATAGATAGATAGATAGATAGATAGATAGATAGATAGATAGATAGATAAGGAAAGCTTGATGAATCTGCGGCGGAGAATGATTTGTTAAACACGGACAGTGGGTGTCCTAAATGCGGATGATAGGCGCAGAAAAAAAAAATAAAATAAGTGTCGAGCTAGGTGGCATCCGCCACTTCCCCGTTTCAAAGGGGGGACTCTTATAATATCCATCCATCCATGCGAACCGTCCCAGTACCAGGACGCACGCCGGGGCCACCGAGGCCAACACGCCCACCAGAATAAAAAAACCATCGGGCTTTGAAGAAGTCTCTTGGCGCCTCGAGCGCTTCTGAGCACATGCCCTACCGCCCCCCGCCACTCGAAGAAGTGGCGCTTGCATTTTCGCCCGAGGTACAACTCCTTGTCGGCCGCGGGCTGCTCGCGATGACTCACAGCCAAAACAAGGAGCCCCCGCCATTCCCGATACACGCCTCGAGAAAAGGGGGAGGGGGGGGGGGTTGCTTGCCCGTTCTTTCTTTAGGGTAATTTCCTTTTTTTGTCTTTTGATCTTTCGACACAGCCTTCTTCAAGCTTTCTCTCTCTCTCTTTCTCTCTCATCTGCACCACCTCAGTCGGCCCGTCTTCTTGACGTCTTGACGAGGCGCCTCGCCCACTGTGTTCTCTTGCGTCGGCTGGTGCCCGGGGTACTACTACCCTCACCAGAGCCGCCACCGGGGCTTCGAATTTGAGCGAGCGAGGAAGTTGTTACGCGTTACACTCGGAACGAAGACGAGAGAAAAACAAACAAACAAAAATGATGGCGTCGAAGGCTGCTGCCCGGGGTAGTGGAGGAGGAGGTTTCGAACTTGTTGCACAAGCAGGGAGGCTAGAAAAAGAGGAAGCAGTTGTAGCTTCGTAGCCTCCTCCGTACCAGGCAGGCATACACGCACACACAAGGATCGCTTTTAAAAACGGAAGGTTGAAGGGTAAGAGAAGAAGGGAAGGGGGGGGGGAGCGGGGGGGGGGGGGGGGGCTTTTACTGTAACGAAATGGAGAAGACATACCCCGCCGTCTGCTGCCACCATTGGGCGCGCTGTTTGAAAAAGTTTGGGCCGCCAGAAAAAAAAAACGTGATCTGTGTCACCTGTGGATTATCCGTGTGTATACGTGTCACATTACTCGGCGAAATTCATTTGACATCTACGTAATGGAAGCTTTACGTAGATGTCGCTACGTGGGCGTTTGTTGTTGTGATACTAAGGGACTCAAGTGGGCGTCAGGTATGTTTATTGAAGTGCGGCACATACCTGCAGTGGCTCGCATTTTTAGATTGCACTGTCTTCGGGAATGGCCCAGGAAAACGGCCGGATACCCGATACCCGTTACAGAAAACCTGGTTGAGACCTCCTCCAGAATGCCTCCCATTAGAAAGAGTTCTTGAAGCCAGAAAAGAGGCGGTCCCACACGTGCCCATGCCGCGCTCAGCGCACTCTCTTCAGAAATCACCAACGTTACTAGATTAGCTAATCTACTAACGTTGGGAAAGACAACGGGCGTGGCTGCGGTGTGCGGCTGCCGCACTGTAGCTCGTTGCAACGGAGACGATAAATTATATGCGTTGCAAATGAACGACCGTATCGCGCGATCATATCGAGAGACAAAGTGTGCACAGCGCAGTTTACTAAGCACCCGAACACCTCGATTAAAAGCTACTTGGGTACAAACACAGATAGCCGAATCCGCCGAACGCAGGGTCGCGTGCTGGCCCGACTTTTTTTTTTTTTTTTTTGAGAGAGCAAGAAAGAGAGAAACTTGGTGAGGGGGATGGCTTCACGGAGGTTGGCTGCATGACGTAATACTACCTGTTAGTTTATTGCTCCCTCGTATTTTATTTCCTTCGTCAATGGCTTCCGCAACGCGCTGAAAGATTGTTGACGGCACCCTAGCCGTTACAAGCCGTGGCAACCATCTCAGAGAAAGTGGCGCCCTCTATGTACTGGATCCCCCTAGTTTTGGCGTCAGTACACAGGAATTGCAGAAAATACGGGGGTGCTATGGACAGGCTATATAGTCGCTGTTGAAATCAATTCCTCGTGGAAGGCCCCCACATAGCCCCCCCCCCCCCCCAAAAAAAAAAAAAAAAAAAGCCGTTGCCGCGGTGATCTTCCGTCTACCGTGAGTATGATGGTACTATAATGATGGGTTTAGAACACGGATTTGTCTCATCTTGGTGATAATGGCTTCAGACGTTCTTGCGGCTTTATTTATTGCGCTTTACCTGCCCTTATTGGCCTCGATTTCTAAGCTTGAGTTTCTGAACAATTGAAGGCGTTACCAGTGAGCGCACATGCGTAACCATTGTTAATGGTCGCATTTCTAACCCATTATTTCGTTGAATATGGTCAATTTGCAAAGTCTCAACGTCGTTTGCAGCCAGAAACACGACGTTTAGGCGAATGCACAAACAGTTCATCATTCACCTGCTGGCATGAACCGCCATGTCTTCAGCTCCCGTACACGAAGCGCCAGATTTCCCCGTAGTAGTATTTGTAGGAAACTCAATGGCGCCGCCGCCATAGACGCTCCTTTGCTTCCGCAGCGCGCCGAACGAAAGTTGGCGTCACCCTAACCTACTCCATAAACTTCGGCCAACGTATTGGAAAGTGGCGCCCTCTAAGTGATCTCCCTCCCTGTTCTGGAGTGAGCGCGTACGAATAACCTTCCGTGCAGTGTGCCGCCCGACGCTTCTTTGCGAGCTTAGAAACTTGACGTCATGCAGCCTCCCTAACCGCGCTTTATATAAATCGTGACCAACGTATAGGAAAGTGGCGCCCTCTAGGTTTGGCGTCACTGCGCGTAGGCATTGAGATACTACAGGCTAGTCGCCGTTTGAAACCAATCCTAGCGTGCGAGACCGGCCCTCAAAGGACAACCGCCGTCCATTCATCAACCGCTTCCGTTGGCGTGCAAACGCTCCTCGGGAAAGAACGGTGCACTGGTTTCGACCGACGTCGTCTGCTTCAACACCGCTCGTCTTTCCTTTTCGTCCGTCTGTCCCTCTCCGCTACCCCCTTCCCCCGGAACTCGGGTGCACGACTGGGTCGCTGGCTTCTAAAAATGGCGGCCCTCGGTGCCAGCTTTCAGTTTTTGCGGGCCTGCCGGCGAAAAACGGTCTTTCGCCGCCCCTAGACTCCCTCCCTTTCTCTAGCGTGTGACGCTCGCCAAAATAGACGCACTCGCGAGAGCTGCGTGCAGAAGACGACGTCGGCGATGAGCGCGTCGTCTGCTGTACTTTTGTTTGCGAATCCGTGCAACTGATTGTTAAAGGGATACTAAAGAGACACGCGAAATCAGTTTGCACTTGCAGAGCCGTCCTAAGAATAAACTCCTAGAAAAGTCTAGTATAATGTCTTAGGGCGGGAACGGGTGTAATTATTATCAGCCGAGAAAAACGGTAGGCCTACTCCCCCCCCCCCCCCCCCCCCTTTGTTCTCCAGTTGCACTGCCGATGACGGGATGGTGGCCTATGCTGCTTCATCGTCTCGCATAACGACTAGCGGCAGACCGAGCGAGCAGGAACGTGTGCCAAAAGTTTTGGATGATGTTCTCCGCTCTCGCGATTACCGTCTACGTCATGGCACACACCATACTTACGCCTCCTAGGAAACGAAACCGAAACTGGTTTGGAGAGCAGTTATGATATTCAAATAATTGGGGCGCGCTGAAGCTTAGCACTATTTATTACCTCCCCCCCCCAAGGGTTTCGAGGTCTGGAGCCTTAATTTGGCGAAAAAAAAAGAAGCTATTGAATAGTGAAAAATGGCGAATAAAAAATGTCATGTCGGAATTTCCTGAGCAAATGCTTTTTTTTTTTAAAGCAAAGTTTAACCAGCTCGCGCAGCTACAGGTTCTACCGACACTGCCCTCCTTTTGGAATTTCGGCCGCTAGTTGTCGCTCGCCATCCAATAAAAAGGTCTCTTAACCAAAACGATCTCGAACATTCTCTGATTAAGAGTAAAATTTCGCTTTCGCATGCTAATTAAGCGCTGATATATCTGTCTTCAAAGCACGAGGGACATTTGAACCCAGAAAGAGAAGGTTTTGAGAAATTTGTCATAGCCGTCATGCATTCTACGCATGATTAACGCAGGCTGACCGGGGGTACTACTCTGGAAGCTGTTGTGGGATCCAACGGCATCTCCATCTTTGTGAATTTTACCTCGAACATCGCCGTCATGTCGGCTCTGATTAGTTCACTCGGTAGCTACACGCTATCTGTGTAGTCTCCGTCACTCGTACGCTTCGGCGCATTGATTCTAGAGTGCGCCTACTCACTTGTTCCTGGTATACGTTGGCGATAGAGTGGGCGTAAGTTTGCCTGTGAGTTGTGGTGGATGTGTGTAGATAACGTGCGATAAACTCTGCCACGAAGCGGCAGAGTTTATCAACTCCCTTTATCACTGTGTAAGAGCGGGTACTCACTCTTGCTGAATTTCCGGGGTGGAAGTCCTTTCTTTGGGGGTTAGCGATATAATGCTGGCGCTTGAGTGATTTTTTTTTATTCTCCTGGAAAGCCGTGGCATCACGAAGAGCCGGTAACACAGGCAGTCCTTATGCAGTCGCGCTCCGTGAACTTGGCCATGCAGATTCATTCTGTTCCTTAATAGGCCAGTCATTATTTTTTCAGCCAACTACTGCACACGTCTTCCCTCTACCGTTCCACATTTTGCAGCTCGAGTGGAGCGCAGTGCGTTAGCGAACACCCCTGCAGTTGCATTTCCAACAGCTGATCGCACTGTAGAAAAGCAGAAGCGGTGATGTGGTTTCGTATTCGCGCGCTTTCGCTGAGGCAACGCATGGCGCTACCGCCGAAAGCGCCATCTCGTTCCTCTAGAGCAAAACTGCTCCGCGAAGAGGGTCTATAAGATCGCGCACCACCCCAGAATAGCGACCTCCGGCATTTCCCATACATGCAACAGCATCGCAGCACCCGTTTTCCCTCTAGGTAATCTTATATAGTTTGAAACCCCACGCCTGACCCCCGGTGACGCTGCGTATGGTTTTACTTAGTTGGACGCCAGCCCCCGACTGCTGTTGCCGCATTGTGCGCACGCGCTCTGCGTGGCTTCATTTTCGGGACGCGCGTGCGCCTCGCAAGATTTTTCGTCTGCTAGCGGCCCCGTTCGTTATTCTTCCGTCTGTTTCTTTCTCCCTCTCTTCGGGCGTATTACTCACAACCGGGTCTAATTTTGACCGCCAGGAAAACCCGTGGTGGGAGGGGGAAAAGGGGGAGAGGGGAACGAAACGGAATGCACTGTTGAGGGCGCGCGGCTTGGTTCTGGTTTTGTATACACTTCTGCTGCTGTGCCGCCGTAGTGGTTGGGAAAATAAAAGGAATGGGAGTTAGAGGGGGATGGGGGTGGAGGTTTGACGTCACGAAGAAGCGGCGGCGCTGCTGTCACATTCCGTGGTGCCGAGGCACCCTAATTCTGTGCCGGCTACAGAAAAAAAATATTTTTTTTTTCGAGTCTACTTGCGTGAACTAGGTTGGCAGGCAAGCTTAATAGGCGTGGCCAACTTAAAGAAAATTTTCTTTGCAGAGATTGTTGTTCGAGACAGGGAGCAGTTCTCAATGAAGTCGATGTGCTTCTGGTCTGCATACATATGTGCACCCTGTCTACTTCTATATGGCGGTTTAAAGATGTCACTCGGAAGGTGTCCTAGTAAGTCTTCTTTAAAAAGAAGCTTGGAATCCCCTAGCGTTTTTTCTATTGAGTTTTTGTTGAGTTCAATATACTTTCTATTGAAACGCAATTGAATGACATGCGTGATTTTTGCAAGAGTCACTGCGCTTCCTTACGCCGGTATTTCCAACGCTGTGTGGTCGGCTCAGAATTTATATTAGAAAAACGTAGCACGGTGGGGAAGGTGAGATAAGTGTCTTAAGAGCGAGAATTTCGTTGGACAGAATTTGCTGGTGCCTTGAAGCTCACACACAGACCTTGTGGCGAAGGAGGTTTCCTCGTTGATTGGTGCTACGAAAAGCTCCCGCGTCTATGTTGTGCATTTTCTAGGCCGCATTTGAATATCCGACCCCTACCTTGTAAGTGGTTGGCCTCGGTAACGCGCTGGCAGCATTCCGAGCTATAGGTTTCCTCTTTATGGTTTGCTGCATCTCACAACGCTATTCCGACCGGTTTATTTGTTTACTTCATTTTAATAATCGTGTCTTTTCTTTTTAAAGGAACGTGACTGTTATGGCAACCGACATGCTTTCGGCAGACGAGTCAGACTGGATTGTTTCTTTGCGCGAACGCCTGCAACCTCTCTCTATACAACAGGTCGGCCTCGGCCGGCGCCCACACGGCAATCGCTATACGTTTCGAATTGTTCGGCCGCTGACGTCAGCGCGACCTTATAGTTATGCGTGGAACGCACCGTGTCACGTGACGTTTATTCTCTAGTCCCGTAGCCTATTTTCGGGGTTCCCGCGCCGTGATGCTCATAGTGATTGGCAGGGTGGAGGAATTAGCGCGGAATAGTTTTAATAGCAGCAACTGGGCGCAATCCGTCCGGCAAGCGAATCTTGAAAGAAGGCCCAAGCGTCGCCCACTAACTGACAACAGCTGACGCATCAGGCGTACGCCCTATCTAAATGTGGGTCTACAGTAGGATACAACTTAAACAAAAAATACAAAAAAAACATCAGTTGGCAACAAAAGCACGCGGACCGCGCGGGGCTGTGTTACTCCGCCAGCCAATCGGGGAAGCAAACAGAATCGTCGTCATGCGACCTTTTCAAAATGGCTTCGTACATGATACGACTGTATACTTGTCCTACTTGAACGTTCCACTATAATAGACGAGTGAAAACGCCGAAAATTACGCGCTTAGAATTTTATTTTTGTGGTTACCGCCTTAATTAGGTATCAGGGGAAGTTTGAAGTATGATCTATTTGCAGCCTCGCGGAGGAACAGTGGCTGGCGGTTACGAGGGCGTGGGCGGGGCTTCACTGCAGACTTCAGTTGTATCCGATTATAGCAACAACAAAGATTTCCTGATATCCTTGTACTGCCGAGAGCAGATGGAAGTTTTTTACGTGCATCTACTACCTTCGGAGAGAGAGAGAAAAAAAAAAAAGGGGGGGGGGGGGGGGATCGAGTGACGACAGGCACCTTTTTGCGCAAAGTGTTTATGACTGGGTTGTGCTGTATTGAATTACATTGCGGAAACGAATCTTTTTTTTTTATTTTTTTATGATGAGGCATATCCTTTTACCTTAGAGCAGACTATGATTTCCCTCTTCAAATACGCGTAAAACGCATAAATGTTTTCGCACGTTACACAACTGATTAACCTACTTGAAATAAATTCGTTGCATATAAAGGGGAAACCTTAATTATACCGACTGTAAGAAGCAAACATTTTATCTAAGGTCTCACAGTATTTACGAAAATTACCGGAAAACGTCAATTATACGAAAAAACGAGATTGAAGCACGAACGTTGCAAATCCTTTTCTCTGCTCCAAAGACAGAGATCGTAGTTCTGTAAACTGCATTGCTAGAGCATCTGAAGCGGATGAATGTGATATGTGAATTTACCGTTTACGTTAAATTGTTGCAATGTCTTCGATGTTTCTGCAGAAGTCATGTTCCCGAACTTCTGCTTTTCTGAGCGGTAGTGCAATATATCGATTTTGTCCCCGTTATACTGTATATCTCAATAAGCGAAGTTTATATAATCTGAATTTTCTTTTTTTGCCGAGTTAGATTAATAAGTTTTTTTTAAGGTGATGCGATTTCCAGCTTGTTTTGTAAAAGAGTTGATGACCTGAAAATACGAAAAAGAAAAAAAAAAACTAGAAATTCCTACAGTTGGTAGATTTTAACGTTTTCGTTTAAATGCGACAAACCTCGTGAGATTCGGTGGAGTGGATGACAAGACGTTTTCTTCCTTTTTCGCGTATTTAGAAGCTTCTGAGGTAGCAATTCCCCTTATCGGCGGTGTGTTAACGTCGTCTTGTCCGTTACGATACACGATAGTCTTGCGACCAGACGATCCTTGGGTTTTCTTTTCAGCCAGGCGGTTACTGTTACGCCTATTTTTAAACCCCCGCGTATGCGTGTATGCAGTCTTTCTATTTCACCAGTCTCGCGTTATCGGGAAAGAAGCGGTAGCTCAAATTGCGTCCTTGGCTTGCTTAGTGCTCTCGTTTCGCTTACTGAAACGGAGACTGCTGCCGATACCGTCGCTTACGTTTCGATCCTGCAGCTTCGTGTGGGGTTTCTGGTGCACCCTTGTAACTTTGTTCGCGGGCGTTTCCTTCTATGTACATACATTTTGTGTTTCCTGCCGTAATTCTGAAGCATCCTGTTCCCCTTCTTTCTTACTTCCTTTCTTTCATTATTTCTTTTGTGTCGTCTGTCGCGCGTAGTTTCTGCTGTCGTCGTCTGCATGTGAGGACAACAGTGAATCGTGAATCACCGCACCTGTGGCCGGCATGACGTCTGTCGTGCAGTGGTTACTCACCTCGGCTATATACGTAATATCCGGTTATAGCTTTGCAGCGCAGTATCGCCTTATTGGCAGAGTTGTTCACAAATGTTTGCGGCCAGACGACGGAACCCAGCCGTTGCAGTCGTACATATAATGCGCGTCTGTTGGCCATTGCCTGCAGACGAACTTAAAGAAATACAGTAATGCGACCCCTTTTCCTTCATTCGTTTGTTCAATCGATTGATTGATTGATTGATTGATTGTCATCGCTAGGGCGCGGTGTTTTGTTCTAACAGTTAATAACAACGGCGGCGCCGTCGCGTTCCCACAGAATGTACTGTACTTTTTTGTTTTATATTTGCCTTTTTGTCGTCACGTCGCTCGCATCTGCCAGGGAGGTCTGCGTATACACATCCGCCATCTGTCCCGTTGTACGTGTTTGCTACGTGCAACATAAACCGCCAGTTGAAACTCCTGTCGTCCACTACACTCGTCTGTGCGCCACTGTTATGTTTCTCCAATGTTTGGGCCTAGGTGCAGAACAGTTTTAACCACGCGCGGAAGGCCGAAAACGAGTGATTGAATCGCGACACGACGACGCGCTGCCGTGCTTAACGTCGTCTGCTCTGCTTCTGCTCTGCACAGATGACGTTGTCTGCTCTGCTTCTGCTGTGCTTAACGTTGTTTGCTCTGCTTCTGCTGTGTACAGATAACGTCGTCTGCTCTGCTTGTGTTATGCACACATAACGTCGTCTGCTCTGCTTCTGCTGTGCACAGAGAGAACAGAAGTCGCGGCCGGGGGGTGCGCCCGTCACACTTGTGCATGCCAGAAAATGCCTGTTTTTCGTTTGGGGGCGCGCGCGTCGGCAAGCCTGGATGGATGGAGGTCGCCACCAGAATAGTATTGCGTCAACACGGTCTCCGCTGCCGGCGATGAACTGGCAACGGCGGCGTCGGGTGGGCCAAGCCTAACACCCCCCGACCCTCTCTTTTTTCACCTCGACCTTCTTGGCAGGGAATTCCGCGGCCGAAATTTTTGTGCGCCCCGAGGCTGTCGTTTGGGGGCAAGACGACCAGCCAGCGGGGACATCTGTTGACGAATGCTCTGAAGAGCGCGCGCTCTGCAATGTGGGCCTTTCGAAAATTGCTGCATGCGCGCGCAGGGGCCAAGGGAGGCTTAGCAGGCCACCGGGGCACGGGGTCCTTCGCTGTTTCTTCTGCTGTTTTTGGATTAGCTTATTCTTGCAACTTAGGCGAAGCTTCCTTGAAGGACAAATTGACGACGCCGTGTGAATTAAGTAGCCTTGGGGCATAATGTGCATTCTGTACTCCACGCGCGGAGTTCCTTGATGAAACCTCACGACTCCAAGAATTAACTGGTAGTTAGTATCATGTCTTCATGACGCAGAAAATTGTCAGAGCACTGTCAGCGCAGTGTCTGTGTGCCCCTCCTTATCTGTTCCGTCTTCTAGCGCTCGTTTTTCTGTGTTCATGACCCCGCATAGAGCTTCCTCTGTTTGAGCAGCGAAACTAGTACTAAGCATTTGGCTTTGCACCGCTCGCATTATCTAGAGTTGGTTCCAGAGTATCAAATTTCATGTCGTAAAAGTAAGTCGCGCACGTTGTCATGGAAACGAAGTATATCTGTATACAGGCCCAAGCACGCTATAGAAAGCACCCCTGTGAACGTGTGACATTAATGACTTTTGCATTCGTTTTCACCATACTGACTCCACCGCTATTTGCAGCGGCACGTTGGCTTTGAAAGCAATGAAAAATAATACGTAGGTTGTATCCTCCCCCCCCCCCCCTTTTTTTTTTACGGATATACCCAATTTCTATTATTATTTTTGAATGGGCGAGCGTCGGTCAACTCATTGAATCAGATTGCTTGAAGAGTGCCGTACGCTACGCACGAGCATATCTTGGAGAGAAACGAAGTCGTACGGAAGCTGTCTCATTGTGTATCTGAAGACAGTGAGACATTTCCGCATTTCCTGCTCTGCGCGTATTGTAGTGTCGTGAATATGAGCGAAGCTACATCGCTCATCGGCTGTCAGGGCTGTCCACGTCTCTGAGCGATTACGTTCCGTAAGAAAAGTTGTCGCGCCGCGTCATATATTTAGGTGACGCGTAACACTCTCGTCACTCGGAGAAAGTGTGCCGTTCTTGTCAGCAGCAGCATTGACCGAGCAATTTCTCTTTAAGAATTGCTGTCACTCTTTAGAAGGACAGTTCAAAGGTATTATCAACGACAGCCTCGTATATATGCGCCGAGACGTGCCTTTTCTCTGAGCACTATGTTTAGGCGACTGTAACCACATGAAACGTATTTCCAGCGTTGCTTCGGCCGCGGCGTCTGCGCGTCTGCTTATACACTGCGCAGGCGCCACGCTCTAATTATGGCCATAGGACGATTTCCCGCGTGATTACAGAGGAAAGAGACGTGCGTGGTTATCGCGCGACGCGAAATGGGCGTGCTGAAGCCGGCTGACGCCGGAAAGGCGTCCAAAATACGTTGCGTGTGGTTTCGCCATATACGCAACGTATTTCGGACGCCTTTCCGGCGTCGCGTGCTGGCGGGAAAAGACACGGACGGGTGAAAACGGGCCGCGATGCTAGATTTTGTTTCCGTGTGAAAGTCTGTATATGTGGCGTGTGTATCGTCGTCTCCTCTTCAATCATCCGTGTCCTTTTAAAAGCGAAGCCTTTGTTCTTTGCGAACCTAGCCGGGTTTCGTGACCGTGGGTGCTGCGGCCTGGCTGTTCTCTTGCCGGATAGGCCAGCCAGTCACAGCGGATCTAGTACGCGCGCCGCTGGGTTCCTTGCACCACCATCAGATGGCGCTCGCCTCCGCGCGTCCGGCGGCAGCATTGAGTTAGCCTCTCTACAATGCCTGAATAAAGCCTTCCGTGTCACTTTGTGCGGACGATCCAATAAACACAAACTCGTGTTCCAACTCTTTATGCATTCGCAGAAAGCTTTGCTATATATAGATTCCAAGTCGTTGGATCTGATGCATTTTTGCAGCTATAGAACAACGTTTATCGTGTACAGAGTTATTTCTCAATATGGTATTACAATACTTGCTACATAAAAGTGT
Organism: Dermacentor silvarum; assembly: GCF_013339745.2. Taxonomy (NCBI): domain Eukaryota; kingdom Metazoa; phylum Arthropoda; class Arachnida; order Ixodida; family Ixodidae; genus Dermacentor; species Dermacentor silvarum. The sequence continues at coordinate 45,643,563 of NC_051160.1, forward strand.
TTTTCCGAGCGGGAAAGAAGCCTGCGAATACACGCAAAGTGCCTCCCATAAAAGTGTTTTCCGATCGTCAAAGAAGCCCGCGAATACACGCAGAATTGCCTCGCGACTGGCCGCTTAATTGAGGCACTTTTGCGTGTATTCGCGGGCTTCTTTCACGCTCGGAAAAACACTTTTATGTAGCACGTATTGAGCAACAGAAAGCTTTATCGGGAGTTTCTTACGTTGCTGTACAATTTTCTCACTTGACACTTTTGATCTAATTATAATATTTGAGGCGTTGATTAATTAATTGAGACTAACCATGTAATTAGTCGGAATGCAAAAAAATAATAATCTGAATATCTCCAAGCGACGGCAAACAACATTACCTTGGTTCTGTCCAGCTACGTAGCTTTTGCATATTTTGAAATCTTGGTGCACGATAGTTGGGCGCGGAATTAAAAAGAGAGAGCGAGAGAAAGGGGGAGCGGAGTTTGGCTTTCGTTTTCTTCAGCAGTAATCAACTTTTTTTTCCGCCAAATTGATAATATTTAGCCTCCATCTAAAGGCAGTTTGGGGGGGTAGTGCTTTTCCTCCGTGAGAAATAAATAATCGTTTAAAATGGCCGTTGTTTCATTCGCTCACAGTTGCCTCGCTTTGTTCTCTCCCCCCCTCGCTGTGCAGACCTTCACGGCATGGTGCAACTCTCACCTTCGCAAGGCGGGCACCCAGATCGACAACATCGAGGAGGACTTCCGCAACGGTCTCAAGCTGATGCTGCTGCTCGAGGTGATCTCGGGCGAGACGCTGCCCAAGCCCGACCGGGGCAAGATGCGCTTCCACAAGATCGCCAACGTCAACAAGGCGCTCGACTTCATCGCATCCAAGGGCGTCAAGCTCGTCTCCATCGGCGCCGAGGAGATCGTCGACGGCAATGTCAAGATGACCCTCGGTCTCATCTGGACCATCATCCTCCGCTTCGCCATCCAGGACATCTCCGTCGAAGGTACGAATATCCTCCTTCGCTTTTTTTTTTTTAATGTGGTCTCAGAGATTGGCGGCGGCGTGCGTGCCAAGCTCAGAGGCCACGACGAAACGAAAAGCTACCGATCCCGGAGGTTGTGGTTCTTTGATGTAGCTGTCCAGAGTCGCCGACTAAACGCATTTGTGCTGTAATGATTGGGCTTCGGTTAGACAGACATGTTAGACAGATATGTTAGACAGACACAGTGCATGTGTATGTCCTCATGTTTCACGTTCGTGTGAACGCCTTTAGCTGCGACACACACGCCAAAAAAGTCAAATCTAGTTTGTTATATCCATTGCCAGGACAATATTACTTCGTTAAAGGGAGGTTTCAAATATATGTGCATCTTTGCGGGGATTTCAAGGGGAATTTTGCTTAGTTCGTTATATCCATTATATCGTTATATCCCGTTTCACTATAACGAGGTTTTACTGGAGTCGCTGATCCACTAGTTCGCGACACCATCGCACTGGAAAGCTCACCGACGGATTAACGGCAAACGATTCGCGAACCCTTTCCTTTGCAGCCGTTTGTCAAATCCGACTGGCGCTGGCGATTTCGTAGCACGTACTGTACGGAATTGGTGAGACAGGTTTGCGCCGCACGCTCACACAGGTACACTGCAGACACGCACGCACACAAGCGCGCGCGCACACACTCGCGCTCTGCCTAAAGTAGCACGTACGCTAGCTAGGCAGTGCATTGAAGATTTGGTTAGAGTTGCTGTACTGTAATCAACGATTGAAACGCCTACATTTAAGCGGACTGTGCGCAGTTTTTGCGCAACCTACTAGGCGAAAAGCAGAGGGCGGACACGGAGATGTACGCGACCAACTCTGGTGGGACAAGAACAGCGTGCTCGTGACCGCATCACAGTTGGTCGTATACATCTTCGTGCCCTCTGCTTATTTTTTTGCTCGGTTGCGCAAAAACCGCGCACCCTCTCCTCTAGCTGTTCGCACTTCAATGGGTGCATGCCCTCAAACGCAGTTTGCCTTTGGAAGCAATACAGCAACCATGGGGGAGCTGCTGCACACAACTGGCGGCCAAACGTGGGCGGCGGCACGTGCGAGGCTGCTATAGTGCGCGTTACGCTTATCGCGGCCGCCACCGTAGGCGCGTCTGGCATCTGTTTACGCGTCTTTTTTTTTTTTTTTTTTCGCCTCCTTTCTTTGTTGACCTTCAACTGCGCACTGGGAAGAAACATAACCCCACTGCTGTGTGCACCCCCCCCCCCCCCTCCTGTTCTCTGTTAATAGATACTTTTAGGTTATGGGGATGCTAGAGTTACTGTATATGCTAACTACCTTTGCTAGCATATACAGTAACTCTAGGGGACGCAAGCGTTGGGGCCCCCTAGCGCTAGGGACCATGCAACTGCGCATGCGCTGACGGGTCTGCGCATGCGCAGTATTGTGGCCCCAAGTACTAGTGGTCTAAACAAGTTTTTTTTTTTCTTTTTTTTATGCTCGGCCTTTTATCAGCCATGACGAATGGAATTAAGCCACAGTAGTTTAGATGAAGACAGAGATGTAGACAGGAGGGGAGGGAGGGGGGCGGCGCCGGGCACGTGAACCCCCCGGAATTTCTGTGTACGAGGAGATGCCGACTGCCCAGCCCTACTCACCCATTAGCCCCGGTTTAGTGGGTGCTATGAATGTTTCATTGCCATAATTATTAAAAAAATTATTGGCTGCGTCGCTGGAGGAAGACACTGTAATGATTGGTCTCCCTAAGCTCATCTTAGCAGGCACAATCAACCATGCATGCAGTTTTTGATTTGTTTGTCTAGTGATCTTCAAATCTGAAAACAGAGCCTGCTGCTGGCTTGAATGCACATCTAATCTATTCATTTCTAATCATTTAAGATCTAAGCTTCATTTCTTGTTGATTCTTCCCTTCCATTGTCGCTCTTGTACTTTGGATATATGTATACTTGCATTGGGCAATTGATTGTGAAGTTAGATACTGAATTAAGCCTGCATCGTCTGTGAATGTGAATGCTAATATATTCACCTTAAGTATGTGAAAAACTAAGGAACAATTAATAAGATGCTGCTGCAAAGAGATGTACAGAGCACACAAATGTGCAATTGAGGTTCAATGAAAGTCATTTTTTAAATTTTGTGTTTAAAGAATAAATCGTCATCCTCTTACAGCTATCAGCAGAGCCCAGTGCCTCAGCAGCCAAGATCCTTAGTATATAAGAAAAAAATTCTCATTGCTCTTGAAGCATTGTTGTTACATATGCTATCACTTTCTTGAAGTGAATCAAGATGAGGAAAATTGTCAAGACATTGCATGAGCTTCTGTTTAGCCATATTGGCTTCCTGAATCTGAAGCACTCTGCGCATAAATTTTTCTTTACTTTTCACCCATTTGTGACCCCCGCGATATGTTGGTGAATTGTAGAGTGTCTGAATGCGTTAATCGAGGGTTAACTGATGTATAGCCATTGGTCATTTTTTTGCTAACTGTTTTCTTTTTTTTTGTCTTGTTTCATTTGTGCAGAGATGACTGCCAAAGAAGGTCTGCTGCTGTGGTGCCAGAGAAAGACTGCCCCCTACAAGAACGTCAACGTCCAGAACTTCCACCTCAGGCAAGATTATATGCACACCTATTATTTCTCTGCTTTCATCATTGATTTACATTGCTCAAAGGTAGGAGAGGAGGGAAGAGAGAGAGAAAAAGAAGAGAAGATGCAACACAGGAACAGTTGTTCAATACAATAGGAATTGGGGCCTTTCCTTGCAGACTACTTGTGTCAGCTTTGAATATAGCTTGCACAGCTGGCCACACAACAACAGAGGCACTCGGGCCTCTTCGTTATGTACTCCAATGCCAGCGGTGCACATGTGTCAATTAAGATAGCGTCAATGAGACGAGGGCATGAGGCTTCCACAGGGCAGTACCTTATTAGCTTAAAAGGCATGCTGGCTCTTGCCTAACCCTACTTTTGCAGTGTTGATGGCAGATGTTTCAGGCAAGGGAATCGACTACAATTGAGTTGCCAAGTATCAGCGATTTCATTACAGTACATTGCTGAGGTTTTCAAGAATCGTTAGTATGTTCACCTTATGAAGAACGAACAAACCTTAACTCAACTAAACATCTTGTCCACAAAGGTTCTCCGGATAGGCAGAAGAGTTGCAGACTGCAGAGTGGATCCCAGCACTATTGTCAGGGTAGCTCTATTGTTGCCAGGCAACACCACTATTGCCAGGGCCTGCCCTAGTCACATGTCATGTTCCAATTCTGTTGGTGTATGCATGAAATTGATGCGTGACAACATGGCAAAACATGGTTATACGGTGCTGACGCTATAACTGAGTGCCAGTCCTCCCATTACAGCTGGAAGGATGGTTTGGCCTTCTGCGCCCTCATCCATAGACATCGTCCCGACCTCCTAGACTATGGAAAGCTCAAGAAGGTCAGTACATGGTTAATTGTGATAGCACTGCATTATGCAAGCTGTCCATATGTCGCTGCTTCTGACACTTTGTCGAGTTTTACATTTTAACGCTGCTCCTCACTTGTGTAGGAGAACCCATTGGATAACCTGAACCTGGCTTTTGACGTCGCTGAGAAGCACCTGAACATTCCCAGGATGTTGGACGCTGAAGGTGAGAACTGCACAGTGCTAATTGGTTGTTTCAGAGTGGTTTAACATGCTGGTTTAATGTGGTGTTTAAACGTAGTTTAATGAAGCTTGTGCTTGACAGACTTTGAGCAAATGAGGTTCGTTAGGCTTGGAAAATGCCGTGCGATACTGGACAACAGGTGTGTTATTGATGAAAGTGTTTAACACCTTTTTATTTTTTCGTTCGCGTCGCGTCTTAAGTTGCTGTTCAACCTAACCTAACCTAACCTAACAAGCTGCTGTCTTGTGCCCATGACTGTAAAAACAGACGTAGAAGTAGTGGCACCCAATTTATATTGATTTACTTTTTTTCTTTACCAAACATTGTACATCACTTTATATGCAGGTCAGCTGTTGTAATGTTGTAACATGAGCTGCTGTTTCTGATGTTGCTCTCTGTTATCTGGCAGACGCACTAGAAATCTTTGCTCTGAAAATGGTGTTGTAATGCATCAAGCAGAGTAGACGTTACGACAAGCTATGTTTAGATTAATGATCCGATAAGTTAAATCCGACACTATAGAACGCATTATTCCATTTTTATGTGTTCAGTGACCTTCAGATAGATACAGTAACACAGACTAATTTGGAACGGCCCTTTTTGTTTGCCCTAAAAGAGCCTACCATGGTGATGCACATTACATACCTTAGTACTTGAAAAGGGAAAATTGTCATGCACCCAAATGCAGTACAAAGCAACAAAGGAAATCCGTGCAAACTTCTCATAAAGAAAGCTTAGTAATTGAGAAAAAGATTTGTCCTGGTCCGGGATTTCTCCACCTTGCACGATTCCGCAGAACTGATTGCCATACCTTAGTACATGCGGACCGGTAGCATAGCACATAACAAGCTGTTAATTCCTAAGGCTAGAAATTTCCCCATCACTTTACCATTGTAGTGCATAGAAGGTGAGCCACTGTTGAAGACTTCTCAGAAACTTGTTTTGCCGAAGAAGAGTCTCAAGACCTGCAATGCTAGATAAAGGGCGTGGCAGTTACCATCCCACATGCTGGTCCTATCATGGTACAGCTGCCAGATCATGTTGACATACAGGAATTGGAATATTCAAGATAAAATGATAACGCAGACTGATAACAAACTGGCTGTCTCCCCTTGGCATGTCGGGTCGACTGGAGCCTGTGACAACCTAAGAATGCAGTGGCAAGTACTACACCACATTCCAACTCAAAGAAAATTTTTATAGATGCACCAACCAATTACATTTACTCATTAGTGTGACATAGCACCAAAAACGAAGTTCTTTTTTTCAACATTGGCATCTTTCAAGAACTAGGGTTTGGAGCATGAAAGAACAGAGGGCATATTCAATGTGTCTTTTTTTATACGGTGCTTGTACTGAAGCCTTAGGTTGCCGCCAAAGATAATGATGTCGCAGCTGATGATGCAGGCCTTGACCTGCACCATCTTGAAGTTCAGCTCTTGGCAAATGTAAGGTACAGTATGGCCCACTCCTAAAGGAAACACATAACAGGTAACAAATGCATTATAGCTGCAGTATTTCTTTGACCACGTTACAAAAAAGTGGCTGGCAAGATGCATAAGACAGGCGTCTGTGCGTAAACTGCATGTACTAGTTTCATAGCATATCTAAGATGTAATTGACGGTAGAATACTAATTACAGGTGTTCCCTTTAACAGTGGGCCATTCTGTACAGTTGTGAGCATATGACCTGATGTTCACGGTGAGCATTTTCACCTGCTGTGTGGGTAGTGTGCGGTGCGTTACACGTTTGTCTCAGGCGCACAATGTGTCACGTCACGCACAACATGTCGTATGTCATGCACATATGAAGAACTCCGTTTACAATCGATTTTAGTACATCTGTACCAGTGTTTGGAATGAATTAAGGTTTTTTTACATTAAACACGTTCAGTATTTGCAAGTTTCCGTACCGCCGCTACGTAACTCGCATTACTCTCTGCGAGTTTGCCGTGTCAAACGCTCCGAGATAACTTGCCGTCCATTCCCTCGCACCCCTCTCCAGACATGGTGTACACAGCCAAGCCAGATGAAAGGGCTGTGATGACATACGTGTCATGTTACTACCACGCCTTCCAGGGGGCGCAGCAGGTAACGGCGACGGCAGCGTGTGTGGTGTGCAAGGTTTGCAGTGGAGTGTTGGGAGCGCGTCATGCAGACAGTAACTTCTCTCCCCCAATTTCCCGCTCTAATGACTAACTGATAGTTTGACTTAATTACCTCGCGACCAGTGCCTGAGGTTTTGCAGTGTTGTTGCAGTGGACTGACCCCCTTGTGTGCTGTGTTTTACTTGTACTTCCTGTTTGGCGTGTGCGTGTTTTTGCTCCAGTTTACTCTTTCAAGTAACCATAATGCAAGGGGTTATTCCTGGTTTTGTAAGATAATTCTTTATCATTTGATACAGTGGCAGCATACAACATAAAAAAGTGTACAGAAGTACAGGTAATAACACACATAAAGCCAATCCAGTTATACAAGAGAAGTATAGTATCAATGATCAGTGATGGCATGCTCAAAATGAATTGTACTTGTGAAAGCAAAACATTCTGTAATCAGTGCACCTTGAACAACAAGAAAGCAGGAAAAAAAAGTTTGAGAGAAAAAGGAGAAGCCAGCAAAATACAGAAATAGAAAGTAGACATGTAACATGTTTGTACATTTAGGTATTAACATAAAGAGTAGTTTCTTGAGGTCATGGTTTTAGCGTGTGTGCGTGCTGCCTGACGCCGAGTTCTGCGTGCATGCTGTCCTGCCCAAACTAATTGTGTGGCACTTGGTGGTTCCGTTTGTTCTCTTCCCTCCTCCCCCCAAACCTCATCCGTCGCCAATGCCCACTTTTGCCCTCGCTGCCTGGTGTGGTGTGGTGTGTGCGTGCGAGGGCAGACATGAACAGCACAGCCATGCCTGACGAGCGGGCCATCATGACCTACGTGTCCTCCTACTACCACACCTTTGCCGGAGCACAGCAGGTAAAGACGCGCAGCAAACTCTGCAACATCTTGTTTAGCATCTCGTTTTGCACACTTCGATAAATGGTATGGTGCTTAGAACAGGTAGCCGTCGAAAGCTGAAGAAGGTGCAAGTGAGCAAGACATTGGCTTGGGCTAGTTGGCTAGATTCCATACTTAATTACGGTGCAGAAGACTTATGAGGGATTAAGCAGGCCGACGCTTGTTTTGTCGGCTCACTCATCCACATCCACTCAGTCCAGTATGCAAAGTAAGATGTAAAGACAAGGGACGAAATCCATGATATGCACTGCAAAAAGACATGACAAGAAATTAGGTGTTGACTTGGAGTAGTTGGTTAGGTTCCACAGTGATTGCATAGAAGAGGCACAGACAAGTGAGCAGACAAAGCCAGCAACACGTTAACAGACTGGAAACAGAAGGCTTTGTTCTGCTGATGACAAAATGTATTTTGGGACAATAACTGTGAGCAGAAGGGAAGAAAGATGCACAGAGAAGAAGCAATCATTGTGGTCACTGACAAACACAATATCGTCGGTCACCAAGTTGTTGGACACAGTGTTGTAGGTCACAGACGCACTCCATGCTGGAGACCGTTTGAACAAAGGAGTGATTTCTTTACTTAGCTGGGAAGAACCGTAACTTACAAGTGTGCTAGCCATATGGAGAAATGTTCACTAGAATTTTTTTATTCGGGGAATAAAAAAATTATTTCAAATATCTTTCATTGGCTGTGATGAAATTTCATCTTTCTTTTTTTTTTTAATCTCATGCTCTGAAAACCTTTGCTGATGAGCGCACCCAGCGTATTCACAGAACGCTGTGTTATTCATCATCCCATCCTGTTTCGCATTCACTTTTCTTCAAAGGTGCTCCAAATCCCCAAGTTAAGTCATTCTGGTGCAGCTTACTGCTTTGGCATGTTGCTCAATTTAGACTGGCTGCTGCATCCGCTGTGGCATTTTCTTGCATTTCATGAGGCAGCATGTGCTTATTTCTGTGCATGAAAATTTTTAATTAGACAACATTGAACCTTGTTGATCATGATTTGCAAAGTCATTAGCTATGCTAGGAATAATCTACTGGGCAGCTAAACCTATTTTAGTGCGACCTGGACAGTTATGACAGCTAGCAGAGCACTATGGTTAAAAGCAAGAAACCTGATGTGATGCCTTCGAGAAAAGTGATCTTATGTCATTAGTCAATCAACAGTTACATCAGTTGAACAGTAGTGATTGTTTTAACAGCGGAGCTGTTTAAGCCGAGCATTTAGTTCGTAACATGCGCATTGGCATTTACTCCTGTGAACTAGCGAAGCTGAGCCTCGCTAAGTCTAGCTAAGCATGCTTGGGACTGTTTAGCTAGACTTAGCCAGGCTCAGCTTCGATAGCCAATCAATAGCCAATAAATAGCTAATCCGATAAATGCTGGGGATGACTTGGTAGTGCTTAGCCTAGCCCAAATACGTGGCCAGTACCTTCTGATAGCCAATCGATAGCCAATCAGTAGCTAATCGATCAATGATCAATAAATTCCAGAAAATGCTGGGGATGACTTCAGTAGTGCTTAGCCTAGCCCAAAAGCCAGGGCTAGCTAGGTGCCCATCAGCTCCGCTGTCTCTTTAGCATTGCGCCTCCAGTGCAAGATATGCTAATTCTTTTTTTTTCATTTTGTGCTAATATTGATAAGAATTAGCTGATCAAGTGCTCCCTAGAAAGAGATAACATTTCTACTTGTGTTGCTGCGTTGTATTTCAGAATAATGATATTGCTTTATCCCTGTGCTGTGTTCATTAAACACTACTACAGTTTGTTCATTATACTACTATATTAAAAAGGGAAAAGACCTTGTTGCGTAGAAGTCACTAGCATTGCAAAATAGAGCATCCCGTAGGAAAAATAAAATAAAAGAAAGCTAGAAATTTGTGTGCATATTCATAATTTAATGTGCTCTCCGTACTTTTTGAATGAAAACAATGAAATTTATACAGAGGCTGTATCGTTTTCACACGGATAATAGGATGTCGGTTCAGCTCCACCTGGTATTTTCTTTATTTATTCTATTTCACAATACTGCAAGCCTTAGTGGCACAAGCAGGAGTGCATGGAACAACAATTCGAACGTACATGTAATACACACAACATGCACATATTTGAAAAAAACAACAACACAAAAGCATTTGGCAGTACCCTCTACAACAGTAACTGGTGCTGTAAAATAACATTGAAAAAAATTATTAAGAAGACCAATGTAATTCAACAGCTTCATCAAAGTTAGCCACTTCAAATGATTGGGAAGAGAGTTCTAGTTTCAGACTGTATGTCAGGGAAAAAAAAAAAAACTGTTCTGTAAACTGCAGTTTTCTAAAAAAAATTGGCTGCAGTGAGTGCTTGTGAGTGTAACGAGTTAATCATGTTGACAGGTGCTTTAGAGTCGAGGGTGTGCTTTTACCGATTGGTCCAGACAGAATGCTTTGCAAGAATTTCTACTTTCATTACCCTGTTCCAGTATTTTTTATTATGTCTACATTTCAAATTACAAACATCAAGTTAGCCCTTTTGATAAAACATTAATTAATTTGCCTTCGTTGTCTGTTTGCACGATTTGGTCGTTAGTAACAATGAATTGAGCCCCTCAGTTTTCTCGATTCTTCTCATTCAGGAAAAATACGGGGAATTGCAGAGAAATTCACACAAACACCTTCGGCTGAGACAGATGCCTAGGTGGCATGTGCGCACGAAATGCGACGGACTCTGAGAATGTTTAATCCTTGATTTGTCTTGCATTGTCCCTAGGCTGAGACCGCCGCGAACCGCATCTGCAAGGTGCTCAAGGTGAACCAGGAGAATGAGCGTCTCATGGAGGAGTATGAGCGCCTGGCCAGTGATGTGAGTGTCACTGCGTTTACATCCTCCCCTGTGTCTTTGACATACGTCCTTAGCTATTTTATTACGTGTCATAGTAGGGTAGTGCTTTTTTGCACAAAAGGTTATATGGTTTAGAGTTGGGTGCATGGAGAGGTTGAAATATTGTTCATGAGGATTTAGGCAGGGCATGTGTATTGTGGAGCGTTATCGAGGAGCCTTTAAGAAAAGAGGAACAAAGAAAAGGAAAATTAAGAAAGCTGTAGAGAACTTGATTTCGTAGGCGCTCATGTTTAATGCATTGCTTAAAAAATTAGTAACTCTAAAATGTAAGGTTACAAGGATTGGAGGAAGAAAATGTTTGTTCTGTGTTTGGTCGGATTTTTATGTTTCGTAGCTACTCTTAATTCCTGGCTCTGGCAGATTAGTGCAGATCACTCATATTTCGACAGTGTGCACCAAAATCTAGTGCATTGCCTAGAAGTTTCAAAAAGGTCATAATATGAATAATTGAATATGCATTAAGGTAACCAAATGGGTGTAAATCGATTTAGGAGAACGGTAGATTAGAAAACTTAGTAGCAGTTTATTAAGGCCTTATGTGTCTTATCATTCAGTCGACCTTCGAAGTCTTGAATATGCATTAAGGTAACCAAATGGGTATAAATCGATTTAGGAGAACGGTAGATTAGAAAACTTAGTAGCAGTTTATTAAGGCGAAAGCCTTATGCGTCTTATCATTCAATCGACCTTCAAAGTCCTTGAGCGAAAACGCCGTCGACTACACGGAAGGTACAAAAAGAAGTCAAACCCACGACCTTCGGTGTTAAGGCAAAGTTAATTAAAATAGTTAATTAAGGCACTCGAACTCATGACCTTTGGTGGGAGAAAACAAGTAATAAGAAGTAACTACGCATTCGAATGGCTATGTCAAGTAATTTAATGAATGTCTCGTGAGCGTGCAAGCTTTTGCCTTCATCCTCTTTGGCGTATGCTAAAGTGGCTGTCAATTTTTTTTTTTTTTCACAATGCAAACAACAAAGGCTTAATAGAGACAGCATGCAGCTTAGTCATTCTTGTGTGTCTCTCAAGTTATCGTCTTTTGTGTTGCAGAAACTATGAGTACATGTTTTTGGTGGTGTGAATGATTTGCAACTAGCGATTAAGGGGAGCTGCAGCTTTATTCCACTGAATATTTTCTGGCCACCAAAATATCGCTGCCTCAATTTGTGGGAACGCAGCTTCTGGACTGGATCCGACGGACCACGCCGTGGCTGGAGAACCGCACGACGGACAACACACTGCCGGGCGTGCAGAAGAAGCTGGAGGAGTTCCGCGCCTACCGGCGCACGCACAAGCCTCCGCGGGTGGAGCAGAAGGCTAAGCTGGAGACCAACTTCAACACGCTGCAGACCAAACTGAGGCTTAGCAACAGGCCGGCCTACCTGCCTTCCGAGGGCAAGATGGTCTCGGACATCGCCAGCGCCTGGAAGGGCCTGGAGACGGCCGAGAAGGGCTTCGAGGAGTGGCTCCTCTCCGAGATGATGCGGTGAGTGGCTGCTTCCATCACGCGGAATTCCTTTGCGAAGCAGTCTGTCATCTATAGCAATGTGTTCGCAAAAGTGTGAAGCCAAGCTTGAGCTTGTAGCTGTCAAATTGAGCGTAACAAGAATTATGCGTTGGGCTATGTGGGATTAAAACACTACATGTGCTCATTTTCATTATTCTTCAGCACACCGAGCAACCACAACACTTCTACATGAGGTTTTCTCCATGTGAATGAACAATGCTTGAGACTATCCCTAAACGAGCCTGATCGAATTGCGTCGCCGCTTCGTCCTGCAGGCTGGAGCGCCTCGACCATTTGGCGCAGAAGTTCAAGCACAAGGCGGACATCCACGAGGAGTGGACGCGGGGCAAGGAGGAGATGCTGCAGAGCCAGGACTTCCGCCAGTGCCGCCTCAACGAGGTCAAGGCCCTCAAGAAGAAGCACGAGGCCTTCGAGAGCGACCTGGCCGCACACCAGGACCGCGTCGAGCAGATCGCTGCCATTGCGCAGGTGAGCGACATCGTACGAAGGAGAGGGAGACCTCGTCGACAGCTAGCAAGCGCTGTCGTCAAGACATGCAATTGTTTCGAAAGCCAGTTGGCATAGTTAGGGCATGAAACGTTAGGCGTGAGTGTTCTTTAGGCGAGAAGGAGCAGTCTTTAGGAAATTAATGTTTTGGAAAGTGATGTGTGCAAGTCGTTAAACTGCAGACCTAGCCAAAACTTTGCTGCAACTAGAACCACTTGAAGTGGTTCCTGTTCAATAAACCACTTCTGGTTCCACTTGCCAAGTGGTCCCTATTCAATAAACCACTTCAAGTCGTTCCACTTGCAGGAAACAGAAAATTTTTGCCTGGGGTACATGCATACGTATATGTGGACTGAGGCCTCTAGATTCAGTAATTTGCTGTGATGGAATAAAACAGGACACCGAACACAGAAGATTTAGTAACGTTAACATTTCGGTTCCCACGCGGGATCCTTGTTCATAAATCGACTTGTTCAGAAGCCAATTTGTGACCAAGATTTGCAAACAATGTTTGTGAACACTACAATGTGAGAGAAATTGGTGATTTTCTTGAGTTTTTATTGGGTTCCCCTCGGGTTTCCTTGGGTATATGAAGAAAAGTATCTGCACCAACTCTTTGATTTAGTGTGCCTTCAATAATCTGAGGCCAAGGGCAGGTCATTTTATCACTAGCCAGCATCATTTTGTAGAGGAGGTACTAGCACTTACTGCACCGTCACGGAGATGAGCCCCTCCTCGAAGCCCTTTTTGGCCATCTCCAGGCCTACTTACCAGCGCACAGAGTTGGCACGATGTGTGTATGTTCCAATATACACAACAGACACTGGCTTCTTATATGTCTCAAGTTAAGCAACTTGATTGGAGAACACACCTGCTGTCGTGCAAATCGCAGGAGCTCAACGCCCTGGGCTACCACGATGCGGCGACGGTGAACGCGCGCTGCCAGCGCATCTGCGACCAGTGGGACCGGCTGGGCACGCTGACGCAGAAGCGGCGCAGTGCCCTCGAGGAGGCGGAGCGTGTGCTTGAGAAGATCGACCACCTGCACCTGGAGTTCGCCAAGCGGGTGGCGCCCTTCAACAACTGGCTGGACGGCGCGCGCGAGGACCTTGTCGACATGTTCATCGTTCACACCATGGAGGAGATTCAGGTGAGACAGACCCTTTTCTCATTCCTGCTGCTGTATGCGAAAAAAACATAACGAGTACAGTTGACTCCAAAATGAACTAGCGCGCGAGCTACTGTTGGAATAGTTGCTGGAGTTGTTGGGCCGTCGAGCTCAGTGGAGTGGTAGTGTGCGGCATGCACTTTCATTATCTCGAGGTCACAAAGAGAGGGTACTTATGTTGTAAACGACTGCCCCTGCCGCCCGTGTCTCCCGCAGTGGTTCGCACCTGCCACGCAGCTATGTAAGGCATTGATGGACGAACCTTCATTCGGCCAATGCTGCCACGGTGGTGCACTCGAAGGCACACACGTGTGGGTTTAAACAAGCTGCGGCTTGTGTCGAATATAGCACTTCACTTTCAATGCGGTGCTGTTTATGGAAGTCGCACCTTAGTGACGTTTGCACTGTTGTCTTCGTGCACTGTAAAGTACAATCCCGCTGATACATTTTTCACGGGACTGTAAAAAAAAACGGAAGAGCCGGGAAACGCAAGAGCCGAGAAATAGGAAAAATTGAGAAATGAGCGTAGTGTTGAACTGCACACAATATTATTTAATTGTTACATGTGAAAAAAAGTCGTAGTTTCGCCCGAAAGCCGAAGCATCGATTGCGATAGCAAATTAGTAGACAGCTATACAATGTAAGGATAGTAGGTTTATCGTCCGTATAAACTTGTAAACATTCGTTTATTAACTATATTAACAAGCATGGTGTCAGTGCCCACACACATCACACTCGATGAGCGCGGACACGCGCTGTCAAACGCTGGCGTGAGGAAGCGCCGCTGCAGCAGCGAGCGAAGTGGCCTTCGTGTTGTTGTCTATCGCTTCAACGCAAACTGAGCGCCGAGAACACACAGCATGCACAAAGCTATGAGCCGCCGACGCACCTACACTGCCTAGACTCTGCCCCCAACAAAGATCGCTTTCAAGATACGGCCCACGCGCCGCCGTGAAGTACGCAGTTGATGCTAGATCGAGTGCAACGCTGCTCGCTATCCCTCCCTCCCCCCTCGCTGGTGCCTCGAGCGCAATGGAACAAGGCGCGCTCCCTCCCTGCTTTCCTTTCTTGCATGCGCGAGATTTAGACGCGGTTACGCGGTCGTCGGCTACCCTCGCACGCTTTCACTCGCACATACAGCATACAGCGCGTGGTGACGGCGTTATCACCATTGGACATTTTATGGAACATCTATCCACCAAAACTAATTTTAGGGCCACAACGCGTCATAGACACCATCTTTAGGTATTAAATACGGATCTCAAAAGCCATACTTTTGCTGGTGGAAACCGAAAATACTTCATAGGTGTCGCCACCGGCACTTTGGGCGGCCAGTACCATCGTCAAGCCACCAAGCCAAGCGACATGAAAAGTCAAAATGGCCACTCGGGCCGACGCGGGGTGGCAGTTCGCAACGTATGATGCGGGAACGGTCCCACAGTTGCGACGCAACAGCGAGGTTACCAATGCATGGGGTTCTATGGGAGCTGTGCCGGGACCGGTCGAAGACAACGTAACAGCCGGGAAAACGCAGCACCCGGGAACGTAACAGCGGGGTTCTACTGTATCAGGCATTGTGTCACCTTGCCTGGCAGCCCACAACATCTATTGCTGTAAAATTTAGGAATTAAAGAGTTGGGAGAGTCGGCATCACTTGCGTATAGTATATCAATGCAATGCAATGTTTACTTACCACCATGAGTGATAATGACAGTGCTGACATTTTCATATAGGATACCTCTGTTTTTAGAAATAGTATTGAATTACTCCTCCAAGTTATATGTATTTCTCAGTCTCTTTTTGTGTCTTCTTTTTTCACTATGCACCAAATTAGAAGGCATGTGCGCTCTTTTTGGGTGCATTAATGAACAATTCAATTCAGCATGTCGTCCTTTAGCACCATACTTAAGACACTTGACTAGAAAAGAACAAACAACAGGTAAGTGCGCCAGTTTTTTTCCCAAACTAGACCAAAGCTTTGTGTCACTTGGCTGCACTTGCAGCTCCTTCCTGTAGGCAGGCTTCACAACTCCCCGTTGTCTCTGTGCAGGGCCTGATGGACGCCCACGAGCAGTTCAAGCAGACCCTCGGCGAAGCCGACAAGGAGCACAAGGCCATTATCGGCCTGGCACAGGAGGTGCAGACCATCGCCAGTCAGTACCAGGTGCCCGGCGGTGTCGAGAACCCCTACACCACTCTCACCTCTCAGGTCGGTGTCCTGCTCTCTCGTACTGACTGTGCACGGTGACTGCGTTTGTGCATTACATGGGCAGCTAGCATTGTTGGGTCAACTAGGCCAAAACAAGTTCTTCTGACGCATCGTAATTAGTCTATGAACCTTGTTTTTTGTGTTGTTGTTTTTTTCATGCGCTTTATTGCTGTCCTTGTCTTCCATTACAATGTACCTTTCCCCCATCTCTGCAAGTAAGTCAGCTACCCTGCCAAACTTTGCAGTCCCCCAAAAAACTTATGTCTACAGAACCACATTGCATTTGTAGTTAAAATTGAAAGGTGAACGCTCCTCTCGTAGGGAGCCACTTATACTTTGATCTCTGAACCATCACTGGTTGCCTTGCCTGACATTTGTGGTGGGGGTCCCTCAAAAGGAATAGGTACAACCTCATCGTGGAAAACTGTTGCCCTCAAGTGCCCAGTGCTGAACCACGACAGCCACCAAATTTTTCTGAAATATTCATGGAGAAGGAGTAATAAATACGGACTAGAGGCAGCTTGGCAGTGCCAGGACATTTTACCCTGGGCACTCGGGGTAGTAATGTAGTCTGTAGACGAGAGATTTGGGGGCTCTGCGTAGTTGTGCAGGGCAGCTAGCCTGCAGAGATGTAGGAAAAAGTCTTATTTACCAACTGCACCATACTGTGAAGCAATGGGGGGGGGGGATCTTGAATTGGAGTTGTTGAGCCATCTGCATCCCAAGTCGTAGGCTGGACTTGGGTGCTCTGGGTTCCTGAATTCCGATGTGGGAGAACTGCTGTCACGTTGACCTGGCCTCTGTCTTTCTGCAGGTGATCACAAGCAAGTGGTCTGATGTGAAGCAGCTGGTGCCCAAGAGGGACCAAGTCCTCCAGGCCGAGCTCATGAGGCAACAGTGTATCCTTTTGTGCTGCTGCACCGAAGTCCAGAGTCAAATGCTGACGTGCACAGATTAGCCTCATATGGATTAGATGCACATAGATTAAACAGACGTGTCATGTTTGATGCGGTGTTAATGCGGTGCAGTGTAGTGTTAGCACCACTCTGCAGGGCTCTCGAACTGGCCATTCGTCGTGTCATTCTGAAAGTGCCAGTTCCCATCAGATTATTGAAAGTACAAGAGGAGGAGATCACTTGGGAATGCCGACTGCCAGCAGCGAAATCATTATTAGCTACAGGGCGTCAGAAAGACAAAGGACAAGAACAAAGTGAACACACAGAGTTCTTACTCTCAACTGCATTTATTTGAAGAAAGAAACAAGAAGCAAAAAAATAATTGCATGTGTAGATTAGTACATGTTTCGAAAAACGGCCTCTGGCGCTGTAGTTAATAATGAATCCACACCAACTTGTCCAGCTTTCAGTTCTAATAGCAGCAGAATAGTTCAGGTTTCTGTCTTGAGTGAAACAGATATTGTTTCTGCAACAGGAGATGTCTTTTTCCCCACTGCCATTACCAGGCACCTCTCTTTCTCAAACTTGCGTCGGGCATTGAGCCAAGCACACTGACACATAGATCCCTGCCTGTCACTCTGTGTGACTTGTTCTGCAGGAGAAGATGGCTTCCCGAGGCTAAGGATAATCAGCTGGGGATGAGCTGAATGCTTAAACAGGCCTCTATAGGCTGCTGATAAAAGCTGTGCGTGAGCCATATGTTTGAGAACACCCGCTGTAATAAATGGCATGGCCCACGGCTGCAGTGACTTGGCAGCTGCGCCGAGGAGTCTTAGTTAATTCAGAACAGTTCACACCTGCATCCCTTCAGCCCTTGTGCCACTTCGCAAATTGTTTTACCCAGTCATTCAGTTGATAGATTAGTCAATCAATCAACTTTGCACAGTGATGTCGCGTATGGTAACGAGTGTGCCCTGGTGCCGACTGTACCTTCCTTGACTAACGCTCAGCGAATGAGCGCCTGCGCCGCAATTTGCCGAAAAGGCCAACGTTGTCGGTCCCTGGATCGAAAGGCAGATGGACGCCGTGGCGGCCCTTGGCATGGGAATGCAGGTGAGCGCAAAATTTCCAGTGCTCCCTCTCTTCGAGTGCATTAGCGTTTCACCCTCCACTGCCCCGGCAGCTCAGTGCAGATAGGAAGTATTAGATTAGGGGTACGCAGGAGGCTTGGGTCCCCGCAAGACCTAAGAAGTTTTGGTACTCTTGGGTATGCAAACTGCTTGCATCTCCCATAGTCTACAACTCTTGTGTTTAGCCATTTGAATGGAGTCTGATTGTGTGGGGCCCTTTTGTAACTGCCCAGACAGTCACTAATGACAGATGTAGAGTCTGAACTGAAATGAAACATTGTCATATTGTAGTGACGTTTAAGAACCTGTCGGTGCAAAACAGTGAATCACAAATTTAACTCTTTATAGGGTGAACTTGTGCCCTGAAAAAGAGGTAGCACTCGAAGCAGAATGATAGCAGCGATCGCAGTCAAAATCTGATCAACGGGTCAAGTGCGCCGGCTATTTGTACACCTATCGCAGTACATTCGAGCATAAATTCTGGTGCTCGCGCACATTCCAGAGTGCACACTAGTATTCACATCACGCACGTAATCTGATCACACGATTCTTTTGCCATCAGCGACAACGATAGAGAAAGTTCCGATACATGAAGGCACGTCTTGGCGCCAAGCGATAACTTTGTAATAGCAGTTAGCTGGTGAAAAATAGTCACCAGGAAAGGACAAACGATGTACGCATGCCAATATAGTGGTTTCGCTCAGTGTCTTGCTCTGCGGTAAGAGAAGGGAGCAGAATGAGGAAATGGCGGAGCAAGACGGCATGTTCGCTTCTGGAATCGGGACATTTATAATGAAAATGGGCACCATTTACACAGCCCCAGAAGTCGTAATTTGATGATGCATTACGATTAATATGGATATTAGTGAAACATTGCACATTTCGTCGTACGACATTCTCACAAACTTTGACAACAGCCATGGCAGAAATACTGCGGCTGCATTGAGTACTGACTCATACTTTCAAAGTTGTAGAAACTCCGACATATGCTTCTCACACATTAAAGGACCGCTCATCAGCAAGCAGAAGTGATGGGAAACGCATTCTAATTAGGTAATAAAGTTGGTCTTGAAATGCCATCGTACCATGTTGTCATCAACATTATTGGTATGTTATGACACCGAGCAAAATTAGCTTGTGTTGTGTAGCAGTAAGACTAGGTATGATGATGTTGCTCATGCAAAAAAAAAACAAGTGTTTCATCTGTCTTTGCTCGCTTGTGGCAGCCTTAGTGATGACAGGAATAGAGTCCGCTAGTCTGACAGATACACCTCCTGGGTACCAAAACAATATTGTAGGAAGGATATTGTAGTGTAGAAACAATATTGTAGTAAATTCTATGGGGCTCTGGTGCTTACCAGTATTTTTTCAAAGCTTTAAGCAGTTGGACCTTTATTTAAGGCAAATAAATGTAACGAATAGTCGGGAATGCTATGTCGGTACTGATTTAAGAAAGTGGATGAATTGATGTAAATGGGAAGGCTCTGTGCACGTCCGGCACTGCAGGGCTCGCTGGAGGAGCAGCTGAAGCGGCTGCAACAGTACGAACAGGCGGCGGCGCAGTACCGGCCGCACCTGGAAGAACTGGAGCGCACGCACCAGGAGGTGCAGGAAGCGATGATCTTCGAGAACCGGTACACGCACTACACGATGGAGACGCTGCGGGTGGGCTGGGAGCAGCTCATGACTTCCATCCACCGCAACATCAACGAGGTGGAGAACCAGATCCTTACGCGCGACTCCAAGGGCATCACCCAGGAGCAGCTGAACGAGTTCCGCATGTCCTTCAACCACTTCGACAAGAACCGCACGGGACGGCTCACGCCGGACGAGTTCAAGTCTTGCCTTGTCAGCCTCGGCTACAGCATCCGCAACGACCGCCAGGTGGGCCCGAGTCTCCTCTTGCTTGGTCTGATCTCCTGTTTACTTGCGACAGAAAGTTTGTGTTTGCACTGGTTCGTGGACCCTCTTGTCTGAAGCCCCTTGTATGTCATATGGGCCTCCGAGATGCGTAAGCGTGCAAAATTTTGCTTATAATATTAAGTTACATGAACTTATTTGTGTGATTGTGTCTGTAGTGCAATATGTCTAATCATGCGAGAAAAAAAAGTGATAAGACGTAGAGACATATGCACCAAAATCTTGGGAGGCAATGGCCGTCACTCACCAAGTGTATGCCAAGTAGGCAGCATGACAATACCATGCCACGGTGCGTGTAAAAGTAGTATGCTATTTTGTCACTGCTACTCGCTGTTGAATTGCAGTGCAACTTTATGGCAGTGCTAATTACCTTCGAGTTCAGTTTCACGGCAACACAATTATCACGTTGTCGTGAAGCTGCATTCAGTGGCAAAACATTTGTATAAATTGCATGCCAACTTTACACATTCATAAATATCTTGAGCTTTTTGTAGTTCAATTCTTTTGCAAATGCCTGAATTAATAAAACATTGTGGACATTATTTGAGGTAATAAAGCATGTAAGCCTCGTTATAATGAAAATTGTGTTATAGTGAAGTTTTGGCAGCTTTTTAAATTGGAGGTCAACTGCACTTCATCTTTCTGTCCTGAATAAAGAGTTTTGGCGGTTTTTAGCAGCTGTACAAATCAAATTAAGGTCAAATGTGCTTTGTTTCTTTGACCTGAATGCAGGCTTTAGTTAAATGTCACAGTGCATGCTATTATTTTTTAGTGCACTGTTGTGTAGATACTGCAGGACTGTCACTTATAACCTGTTGTTTCCAGGGTGACGCTGACTTCAGGCGCATCATGAACATTGTGGACCCGAACAACACGGGCTACGTCCACTTCGACGCCTTCCTTGACTTCATGACTCGGGAGAGCACAGACAGGGACACGGCTGAGCAGATTATCGACTCCTTCAGGATTCTGGCCGGTGACAAGGTGAGCTGCCATGGCAAGAGTCGTAGCCGGTGATTCCACTTGCATCCACTCCACACGGTCACTTCGTAGATTGATGACACATGTAGTACAGGGCGATCCAAGAGTAGCGGTCAAAATAAAAGTTTAATCATTTGAAAAGTATAGACCTCGGTAAGGATGTGGTTTTAACAGAAATGAACAAAAAGTAGGATTACATGACTAAAACTGCATGAGGTTTCGTCTCCTGCATCAAGTCTGGAAGCTGCCACCCTGGAGTAAATGATCTAGATAAGGGGGGTGACAAATGCGTGAAGCGCCCAGACAGATAGGATGAGAATGTTAATCCTTATGGTGCTCCGAAGCTGTGTCCTCATGCACTCTCTACTTTTCTTAAGAGCAAGCTTCAGCTCGAAGGCTCCTATATAAATACATGGGAAAGGAGAAATCGTTTTTCTTAGCAACCACTGCACCAAATTTCATGAGGTTTGTTGCATTTAAAAGGAACCGTTAACATCCAGTGACTGTTGCGAGTGGATTTCTGATTTAAGCCGTCAATCATTGAAAAAAAAAATATTGAAAATGACAAGTTTTCAACAAACGAAACTGTGACGTTTGTAACTATAAATTCTATAAATGGCATCTAATAGTACATCTGAAGCGGACAAAATTGATGTATTATACATGGCTGTTAACCACTCCAATAATATGCGAGTACGACTTTCGCAAAACCCTTGTAAATATTGTAACAAATTCACGTAAGATATAAATTAAATCAAATTTGTGTGCTTTGGATGTTCTAATCGATGCAGTTTACAGACCTGCGATATCTTTTCTAGCTGCACAGTTACAAACTTGTAAACTTTGTGCTTCTATTTCTTTTTCAAGCTTACCGATTTTTGGCAATTCTTGTAAAACAAATTCAGGCCCTAAATCAAATTGCTGCTTCAAACAGTCACTAGAATTTAACTTTTCCTCTCAAACGCAACAAGTTTCATTAAAATAGGCCAAGAGGTTATCTCAGAAAAGCATTTCTGCATTTTACATGTACTTGAATAGGTGGTATCCGAGTTGGACCCGAGCTTAGCTTCCTCTTAATACGCAGCAATACCAACCAGTTCAGTCGGGTCCAGAAAATAAACCTGTTTTGACTTTTCTCATTGATGGGTTAACAATTTTAACCTATCAATAAGTTCTGTGGAATATAGCACAGCTCTGTGGAATAGACCAGATAGACTAGCGTAAGGGCCGCACCCGTGCAAGGGCCACACCCTCAACTTGGCAGCCCAAAATTTAGAGAGAAAAAAAATTTCCAGCGGAGAAGCAATCGCGTTCGGTGCCCCCATGCTGTGTGCATGCATTGGCGAATTTTCACGCGCTGCATACTTTCGCATGTCGTTACTAGATGGTGAGAGCCAGGGCGTGCACAAGATCTGGGGTGTGCAGTAGTCGCTGGCTGCGCCGGCACTATTTTGCCCAAAAGGTTCGGTTCCATGTAAGGGCCGTACCTAGTCAATAACTGTAAAAAATAGTGCGGCCCTTACACGAGTCTACACGGTAGATAGGCTGTGCAGTTGATCCCGACAATGGTTCAGTGTTTGAGACATGCGTGTGTTCTCCACTGCAGCCATACATCACCGCAGAAGAGCTTCGCCGGGAACTTCCGCCGGACCAGGCGGAATATTGCATCCGACGCATGGCTGCGTACAAGGGCCATGGCGCTGTCCCCGGAGCGCTGGACTACATGTCGTTCTCGACGGCGCTGTACGGGGAGAGCGATCTCTAGAGCACTGTCGCACGTTTTTGCTTTGTTATTTATTTTTTTCTTTTCTCTCTGTTGGCAAAAAAAAGAAAAAAGGAAAAGGAAAGAAAATTTACACTTTTTTTTCCTCCCCCTGCGAGTACTGGAAGGAATTTGTGGCAGGGGGCAGTGCAGGAAAGACGTGAAACGAGCCAGTCCGAGACCGGCTACAAGCCGATTGCCGCTGATGGAAGGTTTGGCTCAAACTGCTCTGAAGTCGGCTACGAGCCAGCATCAGTGGCTGGGAGCTGGTTTTTCTTTATTATGACCACCGTGTCAAGGTCTCGTGCGATCGGCTCTCCGCTATTTTATTTTGTTTTCCGGCCAATCATTCTGTTGTCCCTGCCCAAGGCAGGTCTAGGTTTGCATTGGTGTTACGTCAGCGTGGGTTCAGAGGTATGAACCGCAGCATGAAAGAAGGATCACTTGAATTTCATTATCTGAAGTCTCCAGTCCCATGGAAGGGACAAAATTGACGCTGACTCGCAAGGGCTTGAGGCTGCAAGTTGGAAGGCAGTACCTGCCGTTCCAACTCGTATACATGTAGTGCCGCATCGTTTGAGCTTGCAGTTCGTTTTAGGGCTGCGCTGTGAGAGCTATAAGCAGTGAGTTTTGCAAATACATGACTGCTAGGAGACTGAGGTTAAGATCCCAGCGTGAAGCGCACTTTCTGACGACACCGGTGCAACCTAATGCTTTGTTTAGAACAAAGCTGATGAAATTGAAAGCGTCTAACGTCGGTGGCACAATCTGATGATTCTGCGGAATTGGTTGTGCCGGAAAAAAAAAATGTTCTGGACTCTTATCTCTTCGTCTTTTGATCACCTCTTTCTTTGCTGAGCATTTTACAGCGGAGCGAAATTTTCTCGCTGAAGCCCAAAGTTTTCGCAGTGATGTTGAGGTTGTGAGCTTGAGTCAAAAGCGTTGAAAAAACATGTGAAACGACCGACTTCTGCATTGCCCCTTGGACTCTCCCAAGTCTTTGTTTGGCACAAAATGTATCTCGAAATAGGCTGATTACTTTTTTTTTTGCTTTGTCGAGCACGTGAGACTACTTTTTTTTTTTTTAACGTAGACAAAGCCGCGGCCTCATATTTCTACCAATCACTCAAAAAAATAAAAAAAATAACTACACCTCTTCTTAGTCTTCCCGACCAAGCCCAAACATTTTCTATCTCGTGCGCGGCACAGCTCTTCGGCCACGAGCCCAAGAAGTCATTGTCGTAACCAATTTTTGTACTGCCAACATAGCATGCGAGTCGGGAGCATGCTTCTCGAGGTGCTAATTAACAAAATAATAAACCCAACAGTTCGTTAGTGACAGACAAGCGACATCATTTTGACCCCTCCCAAGCTGCCGTCAACCATCCTGCCATTGCTTGCAGAGCTGTCAATGTGTCCGCGTTTTTCCGGCATTGGGGGTAGAAACTAGACAGTGTTGTGTCGCAGTATCTGAATACGTAATTTGTTTAAAGTGCTGCAGTCGACGTGTACATCGCTTCATTTTTGGGCGTAAGCGTTGTAAATTCAACTCTATCCAGCTCTTCTTGCGCTTTCACTGTTCCGAGGATTAGCATCTTAATGTATTCGTCTTGAAATTGACAATTACGGAAACGGAACAGCGTGCCGAGTCTTCTCTTGCTCAAGCAGTCCTCGCTTCTCTTCGACACCTGGTTAGGACTTTTGTTATCGCCTTTTCCGTGCGTGTGGCTAAAAACGGCTTGTTTCATTTTTTGTTTCAGTCTTCAAAACGATAGCTTCCAGTTTCTTGACTGTTGTCCCTTGTTCTTGTTTTTCTCTCCCTATCACTCTGTTAAAAGTTTTCTTTGGGTGTCATAATCTCCCAGAGCTAGTCTAGAGACTTCACATATATTTAAATGCTGAAAAGGAGATTAAAAAAAAAGAAAGAAAGAAGAGAAACGACGTTGGTGCATCGGCAGCGAGGTGTGTTGTGCCGTACCTGTCATCAGCCGTCAGTGCCTACGTCCAAAGCAATTGTCAGGCGAGCCTTTTTAGAACCCACCACGTCGTAGTCTCGAATCTAGATTTTTTTTTTTCCTCGGCCATGAACGCACTTCTATAGATTATGTACTAATGATTTTGTTTAGGATCTTGTGAAGCGGGTCGCGATGCTACCGGGCTGGTTGTGTGTGCATGTATGTACTATGTATGTGTGAACATTATACTTCTCGGTATGTTCTTTGTGTGCGCATGTGTGTGTGGTGAATGTGCGAGTATTTTCTCAATCCCTTTTGACCGTTGTCTGTCAGCTATATTTTTTTGGCGAAGAATAATCTTGACAAGTCGGTTGCAACGCTTCTGCCAAGCGATAACATGAAATATGGTATACAAACAACAGCGGCCTAGTGGTGAAAGTTTGTCGATCCGGAAATTTGCCTCAAAAACTGCGAAATGCACCATTCGTTTACTTTTGCCGCGAAATTTGCACATGTGAGAGTTTTGACTTGCCAGCTTCCAGTGCATTTAAACTGTATTGTCTGCTCTCGCCTGCGAAACAATGCAAAATATGTCTGTGAAAGGCTGGAAGTGTCAAGCGGTACGTTTACTACTGGAACCTGTCCATTCGTGCCAACTATGCAATCCTGTTGCCAGTATTGTTTTATATTTGACTGGCTTTGGATTTGGCTATCACTTAGTGTCAACCGGATGACATTACTATTTTTTTTTCTTCACAAATTTAGAGTAATGAAATTGACTTCTCCTAGGTAGATCTCGTACCCTGGAGGAGTATCTGTGGTAGATTCCTCAGTGTAGTTGAGAGATAAGTCGACGAGAAACGGACGTCTGCGGCGCGTCGAGTCGCAGTTTGTCGGAAGCTTATACCGCAATGGCTGACTGCGCGTAATGTGTTTGTGTGCGTCTGTTTCTTAATGTGTTGTTTGTGCTTCATGACTGCGAGGTGCCAAATGTAGACAGTACTTTTAAACTGCCTCATTGCAGTGGGTGTTGCCAAGTGCAGAATTCGTTCTGACGGGATGACGAGAGACATTAGTTTTTTTTTGTTTTTTTTTCTTAGACGACGCACTGCACAAGCTTTTGCTATGTCAGAGAAGCTGAACAACTCGCACTTTGACTCTTTTGTCTCGATCGTATGTACTTCCGCATTGCTCTAGGTTGTGTGTTACCCGCTGAACAAAAAAAAAACGAAAGTCTGTTTTTGTTCCGAAATGGCAGTGTGCGAACATTTTTTTTTTTTTTTCTTTGTGTGCGAAACATACTGGCCTGGGTACTGGGGGAAATATGCCGAGATACATTTGTGGAACATCACAAACACCACATATCGTCGCTCGCCTGTGAATTGGAAAAAGTTTTTTTTTTTTTTTCTGGCTGTAATAAATAAAAAACAGTGTTTGAACATACCGTTCTGGCTTCTCTTCTTGTGTGTGTGTTTGTTTTGTGCATTACAGCTTGTTCTTGCGATAAGAAATGAGCGGAATTGCTCACCATCCATCTTGGATGATTGGATCTATGGTTATTTATTTATATTGGTGTGCAAATAGTGAATTTTGAGACGATCGAATGCGAATTGAATAGTGCCAGGAGCGAATCGAATAGTTTTTGAATAACAAACAGCCGTTATCACAATTAATATAAAATAATGTTCACATCCTAGTATTCTTAACGTTATCAAGTTTATGTCACTACATAGTACCTTATGAAGCATTTATTAAAAGCACAAATGTAGCTTTAGGAGCAAGCAAGTAGTTTCTTCACATGCACAGGACTCTTCAGAGATTGTGAATGATAGCTGTATATATATATATATATAGGCTGTAAAGTACGGCTACCTAAGCAGCGTAACCTGGGGAGGGGGGGGGGTGTATTCTGTAAGTCTCCACCCAGTGGACGTGTCCATTTCGTCTGCTGCTGAAGTTCTGATTGGCTGGGTTATGCATCAGAAGGAGACGGGCACCCCCAACCAATCGGAGCATCAGCAGCAGACGAAATGGACATGTCCACTAGGTGGAAACTTTCAGAATACCCCCCCTGCTCCACTACGCAAGTCCTCATGTTTTATGTCTATACTATGCCCGCGGGGGTGAAAATTTACCATACTTTTGCTCCAAATGTGTGTTTAAATGTGTGTTTAATTAAATGTACTGAAAAAATATTCGCATTTGAGTCGCTATTCGATTCAAAGGCCAGGACACTGTTCGATTCATTATTTGATAGTTTGGAGTAATTGCACACCCCTGTTTGTTTACAAATGGGTGAAATCTTATATACCAGGCATGAAAGCGTGTTATACAAGTTACCACTCGCAAGTTCATATCATAAGTGTCAAATAGAAAATATGCAGACATATTGCAGCGAAACTGAAAAAGCACATATATTCCTCAACAAGTACTATATCAGCAGGCTAAACTTGCTACGTTATTGTAAAAAACAAGCGAACCGACTACAGATACGATGAAAATTTAGAGAAGACAAAATCAGATGTGCGCTTGTACAAAATAGTACAGTAGCAACAGCAATAAACTTGAGCATGGTCAGGTGAAGTTTAGTAACTGCGTTGTTCTTCATTATTGTGTGGCTATAATCCACCACATTGACTCGGTGGCTGTGGTGCCCTGCTGCCGAGTATAAGGTCGAGGGTACGATTCCCAGCTGTATTGCAATGAGGGGCATTGTACCATTGCGAGCACAAGTTACGAGACCATGGCTTTGGTGAAAACAAGCTTTTCTTTTCATGCTGCTGTGCAGCACGAACTTATTTGGGAGAGGTACTGTATTGGTCGAACAAGCACATGTGCATTGCACCACTTCATTCCAGGCTGCAAAAAAATAATAAAATTATCTGTGCTTTCTGAATTTTTGCTCTCTATTGTACTTGGACGTGTTCAGAGAACCCTATGTTATCAAAATTATGGCATGCTCGCCCTGTCCAATTTAGAGTACTTAACTCTTCCCAAAGTCACGCACGACATCTTTAAAGCGGTGTTGCTAGAATAATGAAAGAGAAGGATTTAATCCACGCAAGAGCATCGTGAAGCTACAGAGCTAGCTTCCTGGTGAGCTCGGATGGTAGATAGACTGCTTCGAAAGGCGTTGGTCCCGAGTTCGATCCTCGGACCAAGACAAATTTTTTTCTTTAGTTGCGAAAGTTTCTGAGAAACCCATATGGGTTTTCTTTGTAGCTTCATGCTAATATTGTTACAATGCGGTCTTGTTGGTATGTCATCTTGGAATAGCAGTGTAGTGGAAGCCAGATGAGGACACAGGAGAGAACACGGACACAACGGGGCACTGTGTCTGTGTATTCATGTTTTATTCTGTGTCCTTGTCTTGCTTGCGCTGCACTAGTGTTCATGCTACTCGTAGGTGGACGAAAACTTTTTTCACTTTCATGGAATTTTCTTTCACCTTGCTGAATTCCACAGAATTGATTTGCCATTGCAAGAATGAGCAGATGTGAGCGACAATCTGGCTGCATTGTCACCACTGCAGCTTGCGCAATAAACTCTCAGTAAAGCTTAGTGGCTGTCTCAGACGTCCCCCTGAAGTGCCACCAGGGTGCTCTGAAATGGGCAGTTGAATATATGTCATTAGACGATTAATCCGGACCCCTCAGGTATGGTGTCCCCAATAGCCCACAGTGCAGATGTGGTCACTATTGGTGGCCCTTTCATGGTCAGTGTCTGCACGCGTTTCACAAAAGCCAGGTCACCGGTTTAGTCATTCTCAGTACACCAGGCTTCCCAATGTCGCCAAAGCTGAGTAGCAGTGGGCTTGATTGGCCCCTGCCAGAAACACGTGGAAATTCCACGTGTTTCCGGCTGTAACTCCGGCTGTTGCTTTGCTGCAAAATAGTTCAAGCTGACACAGTTGGCAGTGTCCACAAGATGCGATTTCTTTCAGCCCAAGTAACCTTCCCCTGCCACCATAGCATCAACCAGCAACTTAAAAGCTCTATATTGTTAGAGAAATAAATTAACCTCAGTAAATCAATCAATCAATCAATGTTGTAAAGCAGTTCTTGTACAGGCCTCAAGTCAAGCCTTTCGTGGATTTTTTGAATATATCGTTTTCATATTGCCAATGTGACACATACTGGAAAATAAATGTGACTTGGAAACATCTCAGAGGTGAGGTCGATGGGCTCGTGGGAGTTCAAGTGGCCACGCCTGCGAAGGTTACAAGCATTTCGCTCAAAACAATCCATTACTCCAGTTTTTCAGTGCACTTTGAAAAGCGGACCTGCAATAAACAGACGGGGCTGCCAGTTTTGGCAGCTTAGTAGTGCTATTAATTGGACTGGCTACTTTCGGTGCCTATCCTGCGCTACCTGTCCACTGTGGCAGTATAATGAAGATGCCAGAAATATTCAATTTTGTATGCTCTCGGCGAAATCTATTTGTGTGTTGAACTGCAACGACTCGCAGACATTGTCAGTCAAAGGGCAAGTCTTTTTAGTTTGCATTGGCACTGCAATCTGGCATTAATATTGTGGCTTCCCAAGACGTCTGGAAGCGCCTTTACAACCAGCACTACGGTGACGCACGCTTTTCCCCAGGTAACCTTGTGCTTCTTTGGTCCCTGTCCCATTGTTTATGGTCTTTACAAACTAACCTGATCATATCATGTTTCATAATGCATGAGACTTTATAGAGCTGCCCCTTGTGGTAAGGTGGTAGTTGGGTTCATAGAGTGATTTGTATGAAGCACCGGAAAAGGTATCACTTGAAGATCTTTCTATGGTTGTACCCATAGCTTGATGCATCATGTTCGTTCATCATTTCCGGCAAACTGTTTTTTTCCCATGATAAACGTATGCAGAGAAGAAAGTAAAGCATCGACAAGAACATTTTGTTGTTTTTGCATATGCAATTTCTTTTCAAAGTGTCAATAATGCCTGCCAACGAGGATTTGTATAGGTGAGTTTGTTACGCGACATGTGAGCAGCTGTCTTTGTCATTTCCCATTTCTGTGAGTGGTTTCACTTGTTCAAGTAGACTGTATCCAAAAGAATACCATTGCCTGTGTTAATCGTTTGTGAAAGCTACCAGAAAAATCCCAAACTTTAGGTGGCCAGACAACAAAAAAGTCAGAATTATTCCCGTATTCCTCTTTGAAAAGAACATGATTTTTACACTCCTTCCCCCCACCCCCCCTCCAGCTTAAAAAAACATAAAATCTGACAATGAAAAACCCGACATACATTGTGGTCTGAATTCCAGTTTACTACAAAATTTACTAAAGGTAACTATATGGCTCTGCAATCAGCCACCGTGGGGATGATGGATTTGTCCAAAATCTTCGTGCTGATGGCTTCCACTGTTCTTGCAACATTATTGATTGTGCGTTATCTACGTTTCCAAGCATTCATTGTTTTCTAAACACAACAAGGCTTGGTCCTTGCTCCCGCATGCGTAATCATTGCGGATTGTTGCCTCCATAATGCACTATGTTGTTGAAAATAGTCAGTTGCCAAAGTCGCAAAGCTGTTTGAAGCCAGCAGGGCACTGTTTAGGCATAACCATGTACTGTCCATTATTCCCATGTTAGCTGAACATCCGTATTTGCTGCTTCCATAGACAATGCAGGTGCCAGAGTTTCATCTAGCATTTCTGTAAGAAACTGTGCTTAGTTCTCTGAATCAGCTGCTGCACTACGCCAGCAAGTATCTGTGCAGTCATATGAAAGATGGACACTTTGAGTGGTTGAGAAAAAATAATTTAGGAGGCATAAATATGGATAAAAAGCATACAAAATGCAACTGATCTGGTTTCATGTCAAAGTACGATGCATTGCATGACCGATTTTGTTGCTGGATTCAAATCATAACTGCTGAAAAATCAGAATTGGACACGTCGTAATGGCATTAGCACTTTAAGACGCTGTGTACGCAATTGTGTACGCCAAGAAAGTGGATCAACAGCAATAGCATTGATGGCAGTAATGGTATTGAAAATAGGGAGCTTTAGTATAGTGGAAAACAGCAAACGCAAGGATTTGGTATTAGCGTTGAGTGCTGCAAACTGCGCATGCGCAGAACGTAAATGTAGCCAGAACTGTTGTGTATGTACGCTATTTCCGGAATATAGCGTTCAACGCTAACGCACGCAAGGCATTCTGTACGTAGGGCAAGATGGCAGTGCCTGTTGAAGCGAGAGCCGTCCACTTCGTAACTATCGAGTCGTCAACCTGCACTGTTCGGCTCACTCGTTCCCCACTAATGCTCTTGTTTGCTTTAGATTTGTATGATTATGCTTCAACAGCGGCGTACAGGTGACAAATGGACGTTGTTTTCGATGTACATTCTCGATTAGCGGCGGAGTAGGCTGAACGAGAGGGTTCGCTCATGTTTGCTGTATCCGCCTCGAGATGGCGCCCAAGTGTATTTGCGTTAGCGTTTTGCGCCGTTCCGCTATTCTAAAACACTGCCTTGTACCGTGCAGTGCAGTCTTTCTTTCCGTTAGCGTTGCGTTGCACGCTAACGTAAGCGTTTTCCACTATACTAAAACTCCCCAATGTGTCGCATACATCTTGAAACTGTTCCGATTGAAATCGTGTTGCAAGTTTGAATAACAGGTTCAAAATGTTTTAGTAAAACGAGTGGGAAAGTAGACTATTTTGGGTACTTGCTCGGTGCGAGTATGTCGTATGTAGTGGGTGTACTCTTTTCATTGTTTTTCACAGTGTGTTGCATCAGGCATAATTTTCAAGTGCCTGGATGGGTGCTTTTCAAGCCTGCTAGACGTGAAATAGTTGATGTTTTCATATGTAATGTTCCTGCAGTGAGTTTTCGCATGGAGTCCATGTTCTGTAAACTTGACAAAACTCACTAAAGATTGACAATTTTTAATCTATTCTGCAGCTGTATGCTTTTTATGAGACTGAATATGCAAGAAATGCGGTGAAAGTAAGTTTTCAGTCAACTGAATTCATTGGCATCTGAAAGGGTTAAAAGAAAGGTTGGCATGCAACCTGGAAATTACCCTGGCAAAAATTCCAAATAAGAAACTCTAGTAAACTGGGTATCAACTGGGTCCACCTAGAAGTCGACTTGTTAGAGTTGATACCCTAATGGTTGGTCTTTATACAGCAGGCAAACTTTGAATTAAATGTTCCCAGTCGGCGACTACATGGAAACCAACTGGCTCTAGGTTGGATACCGTGACTAATAAAAGAAACTTATTATTGCCACTTTTGTGTATGTATGTTGGTGCAGCATCTGGAAAATGAAAGAGCGAGGTGGGAAGTTCACCAGTTGTCTTCCTACACTTTCAACGACTTTTCAGTGGTGGCGATGTGAAAGTTGTATCCGTAGCCCTGAAGCCTTAGTTCAGATGCATGGTGCTTCCATTTACAGAATATAGTTGAGAATTGCTAGGCCATGCGAGCATCGCATCGACTGGCGGAATCTAAACTAGTTCAAACGATACTTTCAAGCAGTGCACTTTATTCCCAGGGAAAAGAACACGACACTGCCGCGAGGCCATTGAAAGCCGCTTCGTACATCTATAAAAACTTTAAAATACCACAGTAAAATCAGTACAGAACATGCAAAAAGAAACAAAATGTCTATAAAACGTCTAATCAGACCACCACGTAGCGCACGATGCGTTCGGGTCCTCGGATTTCGCGTATCCTACCGCAGTGGCGCATCACCACAATGAACTGGGTGACGATGCGGATGGACTCGAACCCACCGACGCCTCCCTTGGTCAGGTCGTCGTCTACCAGGAAGCACAGCCTCTTGGTCTCGGCCGTCTCCTGCTGGTTGTACGCCGTCACCCGCTTCCACTGGGCCTCCTTGAGTCGCGACTTGGGCAGCGCCAGCAGCTCGTACTTGGACGCGAGCGCCTTGTTGAACGCGTCGACGAGCTTGTTGAGCGCGGCGAGCGTGAAGCGACCCTTCATGTACTTGGGAACGTGCGCAAACTCGCCCTCGCTCAGGTGGGCGATGTAGTTGGTGCAGGTCCGAGGACCAGCAGCTGGTCGCTGCGACGCCTGCGGCCTGTCACCGCCCACTCCGGGTTCAGACGAGCCGTTACCTTGGTTGCCCCGAGCGACGTCGTTCTGCTGATGCGCTGGCCGCTGTGGAATTAGGCTGTCGAGGAACGCCTTCTGGCATTCGGCGAGCTGCAAACGGACGTCGAGTTCGGCGAGCAGATTCGCCTCTTGTTCCTTCACCTGTTCGTGCTGCTCGACGCGTTCGCGAATTCGCCGCTGGTGTTCGTTGGCCCGCTGCAGCTTCGCCTGTGCGTCCTTCACGAAGTACGCGTCGTCGGCCGAGACCTTGGACAGGCCGACGCACAGGTTGAGCACGTCGAGCCTCCTGTGCAGGTGGGCTATGTACTCGTCGGTCATTTTTGGCGTTAGGCTTGCTGCTCACGCAACCGCTGAACGTCTGCGCGACGATGTGGTTTCGACGTCGCGGGGAAGTCGCAGGGTAAACACTGTTGGCCGGAAACAGCTGAAGAACGAGCTTGCGCAGCTGAAGGCGCTGGCGCTGGACGATCGCGCGCTTATATTTGAACCAGCCGCCCCGCCGCCCGAGGTTCGGCAACGACAATCGCAAGCTGCAGGTTACTACAAAACTTACGATGGCGCTGCTAAAAAGCTCGTATTTTTACTCACATTTTAAAGCGTACATATACTGTTCTATTTGTAGGTTTATTAGATAGTGTCCAAAATCCAATTTTCTGACGTGTTTTTGACTCTCGCAATTGCTTCCGCCACATGCAACAAACGAAATTCAATAACTGCATTATTTTTATCCAGAGGGCGCCATCCTATGACGCGGCTGCCATAGAATAAAGACGAGCAGAATAAAGAACTCGCTTTAAAGAACCGGCTGCCTGAGTATGTTTGAATACTGCTCACCCGTTACAATGGGTACGGCCACAAGTTCAGTTCAGTTCACCTCCCAAATCGCTTTCCTCCATGCTTTCGCCGCATTCAACCGATTCAACCAGCAAAAGGATAGCCTTTAAGATGTGCACTTTAAATCCAGTGGACGCTAAACATAAAACTTGTACAGCGTACTTGATTAAATCAAGCAGGCTAAGTGACTATTTTTCACAGCCCCGTTTCAAAGGGGGATGTCAATAAATTATCATCATCATGGAATTTTGAAACTATCAAACGAAATTAACTGTTTAGCAACGCCCTCATAACTTTTGTAATAACATGCAGTATGACCTGCAGTTTGCCGAACTAACATTGGGCGGCTAATTCAAATACTGGAACGAGTGAATGAGCGTTGCATTTGTTATTTCCGTATCACCAAGTGCCAAAGCTCGTGCTTTAGCTTTGCCCAGCACACAGTGGCTACCCTGCGACTTCCAAATCGCATCGAGGCGCAGATGAGCCTTAAAGCCAAAATGACCAACAAGTACATACAAAGAGGCCCGACGTACATGATCAGTCTGTGCAACGGCCCATCCAAGGTTTCGGTTTGGATGGGCCGAAACATTTTACCTTACCTTACTTTTTTTTTTTTTTTTCAGCGGGAGCCAATCTGTGCGTGTGCGTTTATTTATCGAATAAACTTACATGGCACGTGTTTTAGCATGCGGAATGGCGTGTATGCGCCCGACCACCGTTTACAGAGAAGTGATTAGACCTGGCTGCGACCAACGTTTATAGATACTTAAACGTTCTGCGGAATGGCATGTGTGCGGCCGACCACCGTTTCTAGAGTTTTTAGACCTGGCTGAGCCGACATTGTGACGGGTTTTAAATTCTAAGCATTTCTTGGCGAACATTTGCCACTTTGACAATATCTATCTATATATCTATCTATCTAGCCGCCTACGTCTTGGCGCTCTCATGGTCGTTTCGTTAACTTCATAGTATGACAAGAGTGTATGACGAACATAAATGATAGGTCATGACATGAATATCATGACGTGTGTGTCATATGTAGATCATGAAACAGCTGCCTACGTTTTGGTGCTCTCAGGGTTTTGGTAGGTACCAAAATTGGCATGGTATGACAAGAGTGTATGACGAACATAAGTGATAGGTTATGACATGACGTTCATGACATGCGTGTCATGTAGGTCATGTAACAGCCGCCTAAAATGACAATGACCCAGCGAAATAAAAATGATAACTCAAAAATCACTGAAATGGGTTCTGACGTGGGTACTAAGTGAAGGAAATACTAAAGCATGGTGGTAGAAGTCATATATTCATGAGCATGATTCAGCAAAAATCACAGTGACTCAGCAAAAAAGATTAACACTCAAAAACCACTGAAATGGGTTCTGACGTGGGTCCAAAGTAAAGGAAACACTCAAGGATGGTGGTAGAAGTCATAGTCATGAGCATGACTCAACAAAAATGACAGTGACTCAGCAAAAAAGTTTAACACTCAAAAACCACTGAAATGGGTTCTGATGTGGGTTCTAAGTGAAGCAGTGAGTGAGTACGATATTTATTTAAGTCCTGAGGAGGAAGAATTAAAGCGGGGCCGGAGGCCCCGCCAATCAATTCGGTGGCTCCACCCAGGTCGGGGCCGGTAGACAGAGTCCTTCAGCGACGGCCCGGGCCCTCTGGACAGCCTTGAGCTGAGCGATGAGCTCTGTGCTTCTGAGTGCTGAGTCCCAGGAGGACTGGTCAGGAAAGTCCGTGCCCTCGTTGGCAGGCCCCAGCCAGAGCATGTGTTCGAAGTTGTATTTGTCGCCGCAGTGTGGGATTTCAGTAGGAAGGTCAGGATTGATCCTGCTTAGTGTTGTTGGTGTGATGTATGTCCTAGTCTGCAACTGTCTGTAAGTGAAGGAAACACTAAAGAATGGTGGTAGAAGTCATAGTCATGAGCATGACTCAGCAAAAACTACAGTGAGTCAGCAAAAAAAATTAACACTCAGGAACCACTGAAATGGGTTCGGACGTGGGTACTAAGCGAAGGAAATACTAAAGGATGGTGGTAGAAGCCATAGTCATGAGCATGACTCAGCAAAAATGGCAATGACTCAGCGAAAAAGATTAACACTGAAAAACCACTGAAATGGGTTCTGACGTGGGTACTAAAGGGGCGTTTATAGTCCGACGTAACGTGAGCGCGCACGCTCCCTCACGTTGGCGAAAACGACCCAGCCAACATAACGTAACCGGCGGCTTCCGCGCGCCCGGCGCCGAATTGGCTCCTGACCCATTCGCGCGTTGGTCGCGTCGACTGCGCCGACCCACAATGCATTTCGCACGAAAAAATAAAGCCGCTTCGCCCCTGCTTCGCCGACGGTCGCGAACAGCCGTTCAAAGCGGCGCACGGGCTTCAGATCGTTCTGCGCATGCTCCGAAGATAACAGCCGAGATGGCGTTTCGGCTGGCGCAGCGCAACCGGCGTAGCGTGACTGGCCGCAAACGACGCTGGCCGACGCGCCCATAACGTCAGACTATAAACGGGCCTTAAGTGAAGGAAACACTAAAGGATGGAGGTAGAATCCATAGTCATGAGCATGACTCTGCAAGAATGACAATGACTCAGCAAAAAAAGATTTACACTAAAAAAATCAGGCAAAAGGGTTCGGACGTGGGTAGAAAGTGAAGGAAACGCTACAGGATGATGTTAGAAGTCACAGTCATGAGCATGACTCAGCAAAAATGACAGTGACTCAGCAAAAAAAGATTAACACTCAGAAACCACTCAAATGGGTTCTGACGTGAGTCCAAAGTGAAGGAAACACTCAAGGATGGTGGTAGAAGTCATAGTCATGAGCATGACCAAGCAAGAATGACAATGACTCAGCAAAAAAAGATTTACACTAAAAAACCAGTGAAAGGGGTTCGCAAGTGGGTAATAAGTGAAGGTAACACTAAGAATGGTGGTAGAAGACATAGTGATGGCTAATCATCAAAAATGACAATGACTCAGCAAAAAAGATTAACATTTAAAAACCACTGAAATGAGGTCTGACAAGGGTAAGAAGAGAAGGAAACACTAAAGGATGGTGGTTGAAGCCATAGTCATGAGCATGACACAGCAAACATGACATTGACTGAGTGAAAAACGATTAATGGAATAGGTTCAAACCTCAAAAACCAATGGAATGGGTTCGGATGTGGTACTAAGTGAAGGAAAAGGCTAAAGGTTGACGGTCGAAGTCATAGTAATGAGCATGACTAAGGCTTTCGCCTTAAGGTCTCTTACGCATAGATAAAGGGACTGCTGAGGACACATGACATGAATGTCATGACATGCGTGCCATGAAACAGCTGCCTACGTCTTGGTGGTGGTGATGATGTTGAAGCAGGTGGGGTTAGCCTGGCATACATAGCCGGCAATTGTTCCGCCTGATCCTCCTTTGAGTTGAGGTCAGGGGTGTGTTGCCAGGTGTCAATGAGCCATGTTTCACAGGAAGGCTATCAGCAGTTGCTGTGCTTTCTTCCTGATTCTTCTGAGGGGTCTTACGTCTTGGTGCTCTCATGGTCGTTTAGTTAACTTGGTAGGCTCCCTGCAAAGCTGCTTCGCATAACATCGATTCCCTCAGGGCGTGGGATCTGCCGGCTTTTTTTTTCGCGAGAGCCAATCTGCGCATGTGCATTCATTCATCGAATAAAGTGACATATGGCATGTGTATTAGCATGGAGAGTGGTGTGTATGCGCCTGACCACCGTTTCCAGAGAAGTTATTAGACCTGGCTAAGCCGACATTGCAACGGGCTTTACTTTTTTTTTTTCCCGCGAGAGCCAATCTACGTACGTGCATTCATTTTATTTATCTCCGCACGCAGTCCATTGTAAACTTTCAAATTTACATTTTACGCGTATACTTCTTCGTGCCGACATGAGCTAAACAACCACACACAAATAAAATAAAAACGTTGAATGAGTATTGACAGTTGCTACGTCAAAGGTATAGTAAGGGACTAATGTGTCTCCCAACGCCGGTAGACCGAGCCAGCAGAGCGCGTTTTGATGGTTTCATTTATCGCTGGCTCTGGGTGCACCTGCGTCGGGACTCGTGCACCTGCGTTTACATACTGCGGGAGAAGTATGAGCATATGCAATAAGTTATATGATGATTAAGTGTACCATGTCAAGTCCCGGACAAAACACAAACACGTGTTCACGGGCGTGGTAATAAGGTCGCGCATTATCGCGCGTAAATGCAGTGGAACGCAGGCTGAAATGATTCGATATACTCAACGACTCTTTGCTACTCCCGATATACTTACGATATGAGGTGAACAAAATCCAGGCTATTTAAATAGCGGCCCTTGCCAGTAACGGTACGCTTCACTGCAACAGGCGGGTTTTGTCTTGAATGTTCTGTACTCACTGATGAGACAAGAGCACCCTGGCTCGAGGCAAGAGCTTTCCGTCATGGTCATCGATATCATCCTGTTTGACTACTTTGCTTTGCTTTCCATCTTTGCTTCGTCATTCCATCTGAACATCTGCCGATTCCGCCTGGACAACTGAAATCACGCCATGCCACTGACGCAGACAAGCTAGGTAATGAAGGCCTTCATAAATGTTTTCACCTAACTTTGGTGATCTAAAGTTCGAGGCTATAGCTATCTCCTCAATCGCCATACTGTCGTCGTTTGCAGTAGGCGTGTGTCTGGGACTACCTATCCACGAAAAACGAACACTATTCCGGCAGCTCTCGGACTGATTCAACTCGGGGAGCAGCAGTAGCAAGGAGTTGGGACTGGATAAAACTCAAGATTTGCACAGCGGATCGTGCCACAAGTTTGGAGTCCATGCTTTTGGCACATTTTCAGTGTTGTGGTGTCGCAGCTTGTCGGCAGACCAAGTGAAACACAGTACACATGTTATGCGACCACAAAGGGAAAGAAAGCAAGGTGTGGTTTTACTGCTTGAGTTCCAAAAGCATTGTCGCATCCATCGCTTCTTGCTATGCTGGACAGAATAAACACCAAGTGTTTGAATTGTGCTGATAATAAAAATCAACATCAGCAAAAGCTCTTGATTTGATTTATGGCATTTAACGTCATAAAGTAAGACACGCGGTACGAGGAGACACCGTGCCGGACGGCTCCAAAATAACCTTGACCACCCGAGCTTCTAGTGTGCACTTCAGTGCACGTGCATTTTTGCAGTCTGCTCCCATCAAAATGAGGCCGCGGTGGCCATGAATCAGACCCCTGACCTCACGCCCTGCAGCAAAATAGCACTGCGTGTATCTACAGCGCTACCGTGGCGAGTTCTTATTCAGCAGTGTCCGGACAAACTAGCAATAAGGACTCAGTGAACAAAGACACGGCAAATAAATGTATAGAAAGAGTTTCCGTTTATTCCATTTATGCACTTTTTTTTCATGCGCTCTGTGAACCTCATTTTCACCGTGTAATGCAGGCACAGGTCAAAAGAACCTGTGCAGTTAACGGCCGTAGCTCATGCAAACCTATGTACAAATACAACCACAGCTAAAAAACAAACAAACAATGCAAAAACAACCCCAATATCATGCAAGTTCCTTGGACTTTTTTTACAGAAATTTGTAAATATAACGCAAGAGTCAGAAATAAAAAGCAGGCACAATCCAAGAGGACCCTTTAGTTGAAGAACTACTGCTTGATTCTCGACCCACGCATCAATGTGTGCTGCACCCTTGAGAGTTACCATTCAACCTTAGGTCACAAATTACACTATTAAAATACACATTAAACACAGTAATACTATCTCTGGGAAAATGCAGAAACAATTTAAATAAGATTTAAATTAACTTTTGGAAGCACAATTATGATTTAGGGCCTCAAATTTCTCATATTGCTGAAACACCAAGCACCATGTTCACAACTCAATACCAAGAACAGATATCTATTAGAGTGTTCAAAGTGAACAAATATGATACATTCGTTGACAGCTTACATGGAATTGTTGTACCAGTTTGCTATTTTTTGCAAAAGTCCTATTCACAAACATTTCAGACCAGTTTACTAATCATCAATTTCCTAGATTTATGACTTGCCAATGATAAGTCTGCAAGTTCTCAGTGTCGTAGATGGTGTAGTTCCTGTTGCTTAGTTATTCAGCTATAAACTTGATGCTTCCTTCGTTTTTGCATTTCATGATTCTTTTTGGCAATTTTCTAGACTGAAATGCTGAACAAAAACAATCTCCCAAAAAGTGGTAGATTTCAACCTCCTCTTCTAAATGCAACAAACTGCGTCAAAATCGAGCCAGTGAATGGCGAGCATAATTCATTAAGGATGGGAGCTCCTGGGATAAAGCTTGCTCTAAAATACACTCATTTACATAACAAATACTCACAAGATCATTGTTGCAATGTGACTCAAGGGAGGCTACCAAGCTATAAACCAAACTTAAAAAGAAACGCTTTCCCAGTGTGTTTGTGCAGGCCGAAAAAAAAAAAGAAAGAAGAGAAAGCAGCAAACAATCATAGTTACCAGAGATATGTCACCCAGCATTAGTTGAAAAGTTATGGATCACAAACACTAATTAAGTAGCAAGAAAGTTTTCATGTTGGTACAGTATGGATGAAGTTCACTATTAGAGAGTTTTAGTATTGTGGAAAATGTTTGCGTTTGCGTGTCACGCACGCTAAATCTTTGCGGAACGCTGTTCGATAGAGTTGTAGCATAGCGTAAGACAACGATGCGCCGCTAAGCGCCACACTTCGCCGCGCCATCTAGCTGCGAGTAGTCAAAGCAGCAAACTGAGCAGCTCGACAACCAAACTAGCCGTGTGGATCCACGACAAGCCTTGAAAAGAGCCTGCATGGTCAAGCGCTCGGGCCGAGGGTGCCGCCATGTTTGCAACGCTAAAAACTTAGCGAGCGTTTAGCGTCTCCGCTATATTCGAAAAATAGCGGACGCACGCTACGTGCAAAACTGAAATAGCGTTCTGAGCATGCGCAGTCTGACCCCACTATTTTTTTGCGCTTAACGTGGTGCCATTTCCACAATACTAAAACTGTCTAATAGTGGCAACCTGTCTTGCAAACACGAAAAAAAAAGAAACAGTGCCATCTGACTTGCGCAGCGACTAGACAAAGAAGACTAAAAGTGAATTCCACTGGTCGAAATGGAGCAGACTTCCTTTTTTTGCCTCATAGGTAGGCTCCGCTTCCTCTTCCATTGGCTGATTCGAAGTGTATTTATATTTTTTTAGCGTTTGTTTTTATTCATCGGTGAGGTATGGGTGCAACAGGAGCACTACACAGCAGATGTTTCTCCTGCTCCACAGTTGAGGTATGGGTGCAACTGAAGCGCTTCGTGGTGGATCTCTCTCCTGCTCTACATTAGGGTATGGCTGCATCCAGGGCACATCGTAGTGCTTCCTCGGTCGCCCGGGGTAAAGCAGTACAGTTCCCACCTAAGACCTCTGGATTTGTGAAATTCCAGTGCGATCCAAGCATTCGCTTGAGGATTTTGGTAGCGCCTCAGAATCGACCAATGGAATTCATCGTGAGTGAACTGATTGCGCAACCATCAACCTGCACTGTGCAAACAGCCAAAAGAAAGCTTCAAAGTGTACTACTAGGTTGATCTACAGAGTGCAAGCGAAAATTCACGCCCTTTACTTCTGGTGGCTGTAACGTTGTTCACAGAAGGAGCAACGTTACTCCAATGACCAGCTATTCCGACTGTACGCAGAACAGCACGCCACACATCACAACATGTTAACGAAACCAGCCTTGACACGGTCATGTTGCAAAATACAACGAACACATTTAGCGCCACACATATTTCTTGCTGCATTAGTGTGCTTTTGTAGTAAGTGTACATTTGGCAATGGTAAAACATGCTGAGAAAAATTAAAAAGTGAAATGTCTCAAAAGCATGGCAGAACTCACAGGAGACACAAAGTTCTAGCAAGCTAAGAACATCATGGGTTTGCCTTCACATCCAAGAGTCTTCATTCTAAAGAATCACAGAGAAAAGCATTGTTTCAGTTCCGTCCCGTTAGCACCCTGCGGCAAGGCATATTCAGGTTCGGGGTTTCTCGCTTTTGGCAGGTGATTTGCAAATGCATCTGTACGACCCAGAAGAGAGAATGGCTCCTACCGGCTTCCCTGACAATTACCTTGACAGGGAGTAAACAACGCGTTTACATATACCGTATGGAGAGTTTCAACATTTCCGAGTCACAACACCTCGCCTGCAAGCAATGCCCAGCATCCTATGTCCACAGCACAGTACATTGTGCTGTATGAACGACTAGCCATGCTGAGAAGTCATGGCTGCACACTCCGAACTCTCCGAAAAATGCAAGCAGACAGATGCCGTCTGGTTTTCTCAGCACCAAAGTTTTGGCTACATGGAGTGCAGAGCATTTGCGAAAAATCTTAGCGGAAGGCAACGATGCAAGCTCTGATCCAGGACAAAAAAGAAGAAACGGTCGCATCGGAATTAGATAGGACACAGGGTTGAAAATGAGGCCAGGTGCAAGCAGGAGTCGGACTGAGAGTGCGCCGGCAGACGATGACCTAGAAGGTGCCGTGCACATTGGTGCTGCCGCCTTCTTGCCGCATGCGCTTGAGTGCCCGCAGCGCCCTCTTGGCAGCCGTGCACTTGGCG
The DNA here is from genome assembly GCF_013339745.2 of Dermacentor silvarum. Classification (NCBI taxonomy): domain Eukaryota; kingdom Metazoa; phylum Arthropoda; class Arachnida; order Ixodida; family Ixodidae; genus Dermacentor; species Dermacentor silvarum. The sequence goes on from NC_051160.1 coordinate 45,685,691, forward strand.
ATGCGCTTGTTGCGGCCGACGCCGACGAAGCGGCCCTTGCCGAAGACCTCCACTCGGATCCGCACCTTGCCATTGAGGGTCATCTCAGCACGCCTGCAATGAATATCGTTCGTTTCAATACTACGAATGAACTGCCTTCTTAGTAATTGCAGGTACGAACGATGCGACTGGCTAATGAAAACACTTCTGCATTTTACATGTGTATGAAGAGAAAAAATCGGATCCAAACCGCAGCTCAATGCCTCCACTAGATTCCCCGTGGTTTGGTTCGGTAAGACCGAACTCCCAGCCCCTTTAAGTAAACTGTAGCGCTAGCCAGTGTTGAATTGCTGACCAGTCAATCGGAATAAACTGGTCACTTGTAAACAGAATAAACTTGTTGGTACTCACTCGAACTTAGCAGTCTGAGGTTCAAGCTCCAAAAGTTCCCTGATTGGGGACTTTGGCACATGTGTGCTGAAATACTCTGGAAGGAGAAAAGGAAGCAACAGCATCCCGTTATCATTTCATGCAGAACCAAACAATTGCATATTTAGAGCATGCTCTTTGAACAAAAGAAAGAAACTAAGCATACTTAGAACTATGGATATTAAAGAACAGGTCTAAACCTTAATAAATGTGCATTGGGGAACTGTCTCAAAAATGGAGACACGAAAGTATTTATGTTTCTCAGGCACACTTAATAGGGAGGGCTCGTGCTAAAGTTTGTTAACTATGGAATTCAAATCTTCATTGACGCTCTGTCTCGGGGGAGGGGGGGGGGGGGTTACTTTCTGCACATTTTGTTGGTACACTTTGGCCTGAATTTTGTTACCAAGCAGTCAATATAATTTATACAAAGAAATTTATTCCGGAAGGCCACGGCCTGTCACAAGCCTTGAAACGACAGGCTTTACTGCTGTGAAAGTATGGATATAGTACTACATGCTCAAAGTATTAGAGACTTCTTCTTTTCTGGGGCTTTACGTACCAAAACCAGTCCTGATTACGAGGCACACCGTAGTGGAGGGGTCCGGATTAATTTTGACCAAATGGGGTTCTTTAACGTGCACTACAACGTAAGCACACGGGCATTTCTGCATTTCGCTTCCATCGAAATGCGGCCGCGGCGGCCGGCATTAGATCCCCCGGCCTCGTGCTCAGCAGCGCAACGCCTTAGCTACCGCGGCGGGTAATATTAGAGACGTGACTATGTACAGTAAGTCACATTGATCATTTTGTCCACATTTTTTTTAAGAGGAACTTTTTTTTTGCCTACCTCGCATCACGTGTCTGGCCAAATAAAAATTCTAAATGAAAAAAAAAAGCATGTGTCCAACGGCGAGCTTCAAATTCAGCCCTCTGCACAGCAGCTCGATGCTCTACCCATTAGGCCACGGACGCACGCCTACAAAAGTAAAAGAACGCCCTTACCAGCTTTCCTTTTGCAAGCTAGGGCTTTGAGATGCCTGGCATGTGAGTGACGTCGCAGAGGAACAATTTACTTAAACTCTTTCCTTACCACCCGAAATGTGTTAATTTTTGGCGCCTTTGTGCCTTATCATTTTATTTCAAGAAGCATTAGTCGCGACATATGCTATGATACATAATATTGGCAGTTTGATCGTTGGAATGTTGAATGAAAGTGGAAATAACTTCTCAGAAAGCGTACTGCTTTGGGCTAGTTGGTAACAATTCATGACAAATGTTATTTGCGCACCACTTGAAACGAGGACTAGAAACGACAGACACAAGCGCAATGTGTCTGTCGCTTAGACAGACACACTGTTGTGACGGACACACAGTTTTGACACTTACTCCGGCTAGCTTGATGTTCTGTTATGCTGCTACATCGGCCATCACAACAACTAGCAACACACGAGGTGATCGAGCGAGCCAGAGCGAGTGTCAAAACGACGCCATGTCCTGCTCCCCACCTGACCACATACTGTGTCATGACGTCGCAACACAGCATCCTCCTGGAACATAACCAAAACTGGCTGCACGACAGCTATTATGTTAAATTATTGACAGTGCTTTGAGGCTTGTAACTACATTTTCTTGGGTTTAGGTGTAATAAATGAATAGTCGAGAATGGCATGTCAGTACCCCTTTAACGAGTAGAGCAAATGACTCCATGATGAAAAGAGTTCTGGCACACGCACCTATTTCGGGCTTCATCATGGCATAGTACACCTGCCAAACCGTGTCCAGGGACATGTTGGAGTCGAGGAAGATGGCACCGGCCACCGATTCAAAGATGTCGCCGAGGGCCTTGGGCACTTCCACCTCCTCTGCCTCCTCGCACTCTTCTTCCTCCAAGTAGTACTCCTGTGGAGAGAGAGAGAGAAGCTTGCCTGTAGTGCTTGGAACGAAGTAGGGACGACTAAAGAAGTGTGGCCTGGACACAGCCATCGCGCTAACAGCAAAAGAACTTGCTTTTCTTCGAGTGCCACCACTGATTTGAGGGACACTAAAGGAAAATATTAAGTCGATCTAGACTAAAAGATTAAGCTTCCGTAACAACGAACTCGTCACTCGTAGCGAGAACAGAGCTTTTGTAAGCGAGAAAACGCCGAAAATAGAAGATCAGAGAGGCGCCACCTGTTGTCGAGTATGGTACCCCTCTCGTGTGACGCGTGGCGCAACGTCAGGGCAACTGGGCGGCAGGCTCCGCCCGCTAGCCGCGAGACGGAGCCGAGGCAAGAGGTGGGTGGTTCAAGGAACGCCGTCGACGTGAGTTGAGAGAGGAGCGGCTGATTCGCAGATAGTGGCAGAGGTGGTGACGTGGAGATCACGCCATGGTCTCAGCTTTGGCGTGGGTGATTCAGTCAAATTGAGGAGCGGCAGCAGGACGTTCGGTGGCAGTTTTCTACGCAACAAAGTCGTATGTTGGCGTCCAGAAAACGATAATAAACTTCTAGACAGATAAGGTAGCGAATTAAGTCAACTGTCCTTTCAAGTAGATTTGAGAGGTTGTCGGTCCTTTCTGGTATTCTTCTATTGTGCACTGACTTGCTCTAATTACGGTTATGTCTTGTGGGGTATAAGTAGTAACAGCGTCACAAGAATTAACTGTTGAAAGTAGTGCTCTTGTGTCTGTATCCAGTTTGCACTTCTTTACTTGTCCTTATGGAATACCAATGTGCCCGAACTACCACCTTTGCGAAAAGTACGGGTGTGGGAGTACTAGAAAATTTCGAATTACAGATAGAATAATGCCCTATTCGACTCAGTCTTCAAATTAAATATATAGTCGGTATTCGTAAATATATTTGAACAGGCAGCATCGGAGTTGGGCCCGAGCTAAAGCTTCCTTTTAAAGCAAACACCTAGCTGGTAATTAAGCCAGTATAACTGAAACACCTCTACTTAATCGAAAGAAAAAAAGAAATAATGGCTGACCGCTATGCACTGAAACACAGCCTGCATGCCTAAATGCCACAACTCAGCAGTAATCAGTAGCTACATAACAACTACTTGTTCCCTTTAAAAGCGGACCACACTATACATAAAAATAGCACTTTAATAGCACTTCTGCACTTTTAATGGAAACATTGTAATGAGAGTTCTGCCATCTTCTTGTTTTGCCACATTTACTTGTGGGCACTGAAAGGTTTAGGATGAGCTGTTGAGTACCATTAGGAAATGTTTTAGAAAATCTGCAACTTCTCTGTGAAGTTAGAGCCCAAACAGCATAGCAATTCAGGCAGAAGGAGCACTTGTACCTACCACTGTTGGTAATTCAACATTCCGTAACAGTGTAAACAACTCACATATGAAATACCAGCAAAAAGTTTTTCTGCAGCAGACGAAAACTTTGCGGCCATAAGAGGACTCACCTCATGGTATCCAAGCCCATTGTTCAGTCTCTTCATCTCAACAAACCTCTGGATGACTGCAAACAGGCCTGGTGAGACATTCTTGAAGTAGCGATGAAAGTCGTACTTCACTGCCAGCGAGGCAAAGAAAGTGTTGTTCACGAGTGCTGACCGCAGGTCAGTCAACGTGCCTGGCGAGTGGCGCTGGGGGTCATCATAGAGGTGCCGCGTTATCAAGTAGTCCAACACCGCATCACCCAAGAACTCAAGTCGCTGATAACAGTCCGTGAGTCGGTTGTAGTGATACGACGCGTGAGTGAAGGCCTGGAGGAGATAGGCACGGTCCCGAAACCGATAACCGATGCGCGCCTCAAACGCATCGTAGCCGGAGAGAAGCTCATCCAGCTGCGGCCCCGCGTCGGGCACAACAAGCGGTGGCTCTAGCGTACCATACAGCATGACGCCAAAGTTCGGCAGCGTCTCCGCGGTGCAGTTTTTGGGAAGCACATCAAGTCCCAACCAAGACATGAAGAGGAGGGTCGCATGAGGACCGCACGACACTAGGTAGGCACCAATCAGTGCTTCAACGCAGTCCGCAATGCTCTTGTCGGGGATGCTGTGCTGCGTCAGGAGGTTGTACGGCACATAGGGCGCGGTGTCGAGGGTCTGCTCGTCAGCTAGGACCTCGTCGAGGTTTCGGACCTTGTTGGATCGCTCAGCGAGGGTCTGCCGGATCTGCGCTTCGTCCATCTGGGTGAGTCCAGTGAGGGCCGCAATGTTCCAGTGGCCCGCCGGAAGACCCGATTCAATGAGAGCCCTTTCGAGTCCAGGAGGCACGATGTAGCCGGGAGGAAGCCAGTTGTCGCTGGGCTCAAACTTGGTGGCTACCATCAGACCGCCAAGATTGCGAGCCCGGCCGAGCCGGTAGAGGTTGAGATTGCTGATCTGGCGGCTCCGTAGGTGAGACAGCTTGCCCTCGTGCACGCTGGGATACGTGCAATAGAGGTGGGCCGTCACGGCGTACTTGAGAAAAGAGTCGCCCACCGTTTCAAGACGTTCCAAATTTATGCCATCGTTGGCGTTGGACATCGTCAGTGCTTGGAGCAGGATGCTGGGGCTCGGGCCGCAGTGACTGTCGAGATCGGGCCGCTCGTCGAAGCGAACCTGCGACGCGTCTCCGCCTCCGGGCTTGACGGAGTCCCTGTCTGGCAAGAGCTCGCCAAATGGTAGCACGCTCCCTTCCGGTGCCTTTGGGGCCTCCCCTCCAGTGGTGGTAGCTCCGCTATCACGGACTGCTGGTGCCAGAGGCTCGTCCTTCTTCAGGGGCCGGTCGTCTTCGTACTCTGCAATGAGCTTTAGCGCCTCTGCGACTCTGCGGAAGGACTTGTAGATTGTTTTCCGAGCCGCGAGTTTCGCTTCGTCTTCATTGCATCTCCAAACTTCCAGTTTCTTGACGCACTCCTCCCTGAGCGCCGCGACCTTCTCTTCGACAAATGGATCAACTTCTCGTTGTTCTTCTTCTGGCTCGTCCACGAAAGCGTTTGCGGACTTGCTGCGCTGGTCCTTGCTGCAGTGCGATAACCAGTCCAATTTTTCCTCGGGTCTCTTCTCATCGTCTTTGTTCTCCGACTTGTCGCTGATTTTGAGCAAGTGTCCTTCATCTTCGTTGCCGCCGGCCTCTGACGGAGACTGGTTCCACTCAGACCGCGAAAAGTCGAGCTCAGGATCTTCCTCGTCCTCGTCAAAGCTGTCCCAGATGTCGTCGTCGCGGCACGAGGCCAGGTCTAGCGACAAGCCCTGCATGTTGAACACCCCGGGTGCGGAGATGTAGCCCAGCCCCGGCATGTCCAAGGTGACGAACGAGCTGTCCTCCATGTCCGTGTCCCACTCCGAATCCCAGCCCTCGGCTTCGAAGTTACTCGGAGATCCGTAGCGGATTCGAGGAACTGGTGTGGGCTCCCCTGGTAGTTTGGGAAGCGGTTTCCAGTCGAAGTTGGGACCTGTGGGTCCGCCAAGGTTCAGCGCGCTGACCTCGGCGTCAGCTAGCTGGTCGAGTTGGTCATCGTCCGGAATGTGAACTTTGCTTGGATCGAATGTGTCGATGACGAGCTCCTGGTCCTGAAAAGACAACACATGTGAAAACATTAGAATGTGAACACAGAGGTCAAGTTTACATAGAAAATAGCTAAGGCAAGGAATGGGTTTGTAACAATCTAATTGTTTGCCCTGTCTATACTTTTTGCAGAAAATTTTTTCCCTTGTTCCCGAGTCATGCAAAACTGAATGGCTCAGACCACAAATGAACAGAACTGACTGATACTGGTTGATTATTTCATATTTTTTATGTCCCAACACTGCATCTGACCTGTGAATGATACCACAGCAGAGCGTTTTGATTGTTCTTGACCGCGCGTGATGTATAGAAGTCTTGGCACATGCCTGTTTATATATATATATATATATTTTTTCTGCATTATGTCTTTGCTGTACGTTAAGGGGATATGTGGACTTTAAGAATTATTTTCTTTAATATTTCAGGCTAGGATCATGATTCAATGTTCAAGGTGCACTCCCGGCCGTCTTCGTGGACAAAACTCGACTCTCTGCGCGACCGCCGGTAAATGATCCCGTCCGAACGACGTTTACATCTTGCAGATAAGAACTGTGACCTTTAGAACACGCCGGAAATCCTTACGTCGATGCGCGGCAGCGATAACACGGTCCGAGAAGAAAGCAAAACTCAACGGCGGATACCCGTCGATGTTCCGGGGCGGTTTGCCGCACTTTATTCGTCCGTCACGAAGTCCGACGAATCGAAGTCGTCTTATGAATCTGTGCTGCTACGATCATCCGCAAATTCGAGCCCAGATGCGTCGGAAACCGTCGAAACTTGCCGTTTCCGTGGAGCGGACGCGCGCGACGTAGATGCCAAACGACGAGCGCTCGTCACCCCGACTATGCAGGCGCTTTAAAAATCCCCGCGCGGTGGAAAAGAGAAACACAAAACCGAAAATGATAAAATAGTCTCTCTTTTAACCCGCTCGATGGCGCTAGCTGTCCGGAGCGCTCGGAGAGGCGCGAAAATTCAACTTGTACCATCGACAACATACTGTCGACGGGAATAGGCGCGGTCACGAAAGTGTTAAGGGGATATGTGGACTTCAAGAATTATTTTCTTTAATATTTCAGCTAGGATCATGGAAATTTCAATGTTCATGTAGTTTTATGTGCGGGTCTTAAATATAAAGCTTATTTTAATATACGTCACACCATCCTTTCTTAACAGACACATTATGGTAAATATGTTTTGTCATGTTTCTAAAAAATACACTGCATAGTCTTTGTTATACTCTTTACCATTACAACCTACACTAATCAAGGAGTGCCATAAGACGAGTTTTGTCATTCTAGCTTGTCCAGAACAAAAGTTGTAAGCATTTGAACTGTATGTTTGTTGTACCGGCATAATTACTTCGATCAAAATGATTATTTGTTTTAATTTATAGCTTTACCTTTACCGGACGCGATCTCCTGGAACCTAGCCTATAACAGCTTTGGTGTAAAAAAGGAAGGCCTGTGACGCATGCGTCACGTGATCCTACAGCTCCAGTATGGGAGAGCGCAGGGAAGGAATTTAATTTGCGCAGGCTAGACTGGGGCAAATGGAGAGAGTGTCTATGTTGGCGGTGACGCTCGGCTCCAGAAATCATGGTTTCGCGGCACTGAAATATTTCTATCTCGGCTATTAATGAACCAATTTGAAAAATTATTGTGGTAGAACACTCCCTAGAAGGCACGTAACAGCTTCCAGTGTATCAAAAAAATTTGCTATGTGGCCTGGTCAGGGGCCTTATGGAGAACTGTGTGGCGAACCTGACTTTAGGAAACAGGCTACCAATGTGCAACACATACGGTCACCAACCGGTTTCCCGGACCTCGTCACCGACCCTGAGTTGCGGGAACGCGATGCCGAGGCCACATGTCAGCGTCGTCTAGCCCTCCAGGAACCCGACAAAGGTGTTGCATGCATCAGCAAGCTAGCGCCACCTTCCCCGGTATGACGCGAGTCATTAGTAGTTACTCGTCATGTGGTACTTGTCAGTGCAATTCGTTTGGAGGAACACCGAAGAAACACATGACAAGCTTTGCTTACTCTCATTTTCTCGACAATGAAGCGGCAAAAACACAGCGCGCGGAGTTATCAGCAGTCGGAGCTGTCTGTCCGCTTCGCATATCGCTTTCAAGATACGGTCCGTGCATCCATGCCAGAGTACGTTTGATGGGTCGTGCCGCCGCCGGAGTCCTTTGATCCTGGTTCATAATGGTTCAGCACAGATGGACAAGGGGCTAAAGAACGATAACGGCTTATGATGATCGTAACGTCCTCAGTGCACATGGTGCCGCCACCTGCAGTACTTTGCTTGCGTTATCAGTGCACCTTGTGACTCCGTCTGCGCCAGTTTGTGTTGCCGCAGCGCTGTCATTTGTACTGGCTAGATCAAGTATCAAAAGACTGATAATGACACCGGGCTCCGTGGAGATGAGCAAGTGGCACAATGCTTACACATACTTAGACAACTCCAAGAGGAGTTCCAGCTTGAAATTTTTTGGCCAGTGAGCTGGTCGCCTACAAATTGTCTGTCCATTGCGATGTAGACGGTGCACTTCATCCTCGACATTTATACACGGAGTCAAAGCGACACTACTGTTTGCCGCAACCGCTGCAGACGAAACGGTGGTGGGTATTGACGCGATGGTGACTGCGCCATCGGGATGGCGACTGCGCAGTAATGAAGGCACATGGCCAGTTGCCAACGCGGTGCTATGCATGGCGATAAACGCAAGAATAAAAGCTACACAATTAGGCACGCTGTCACATACGATTTCTGCTGCGGACTTGGCGAGCACAGAACCAGGGAATATTTACCAGTCGCTCGTGGAACCCCGAGGAGGGGCCTGTGGAACCTCTGGGTTCTGCGGAACTTACTTTGAGAACCCATGGGTTAGAGGAATGATGCACTTGAAAGTGTATATTGTTGCAATGAGGATATTAAGGTAGTGTATCTTGTTTCATTACACAATGCCACAGAGAACCGAGTCATTAACCAGCACACCTGTAGTGGCAGTATAGATGCCCAGGACAAGTGTCTCAAAGAGCTATAACAGCCGGCATTCCGTGATGAATGCACTACGCAACTCGGTTGTGTCCGAGCACGTGCTTTTTGCATCCATGCCTTTGTAATGCCGGCGAAAGTCTACGCTCAGACCACGAAATCGGGTGAAAGAGGTAACAAAATCTACGTGCTTTAATGGGTGCTTTCAGAGATGCCGACGTCACCCTTACCTGCTGGAACATTGGCGGCTGGTAGGGCGCGGGTGCGCGCCAGGCGTTCATCGCCGGCGGTGGCGAGATGCGGACCGGCTGGATGCCCGTGCGCTCCATCAGCTCAGTAGCACGCTCTTCTTCGGCCTTGGCGGCCTCCTGGGCCTTTTGTAGCACATCGGCCAGGGTCCAGCCAAAGTCCAGCGTGGGCCACTTGAAGTCCTTGGGGAGCTCCAGCCGACCCACTTGCACCTCACGAGCCACCGTGAGCCGCAGCTGCTCGGCCAACAGCAGCGAGTTCATCCTGCAGTGTGGGGCATCAACACGGATTTTTTTTTGTTGTCTCGCTTTGTCCTTAGGGCATGTTGCAAGTATCGACACAAATTTGACGTTTTTCCGCTGAACAGAAGCTATCTTGGATGTGTTCCAATTCTGGTCAGCAGTAAGAGGAAGCTTTAGCTGTATGCCAACTAAATACATGAAAACGAAGAAATTGTTTGTCTCTGCAACTACTTCACCGATTTTGATTATATCTGCAGCAAATACAAGAAGTTATAACCTAGTAAAGCAGAAAGTGAATTTACAATTGATGCCATCAATCTTAGACAAAAATTATAAATTTCGAAATTAAAAAGCAACAACTTAAGTACTATAGCATAGACTGCTTACAGCATAAATCACCGGAGTCACGAATATCCGCACTATAAGCAGTACCGCATTATAACCAAAACAATATTTTTCAAAGGCTGCACACATGCAAAACATATACACCAAGCAGCTGCACATATTTGAGAATCGAAGCATCAGACAAAGTAACAATAATAATAAAGAAAACAACCACATCGAAAAAAGTAAATCGCTGACTGATCTTTACTCGAAATTTACTGCGGCATCGCCACCAACTCTTCAGAACCAACGTAGAATCGTGACCGAAATTTTGGATGACGTACAATTTTTCGGACTGATCTGCGTGATGTCGAAAACATGGCGACCGCAGACCAAGTTGCCGCCATTTGAGTGTTGCTCGTGCCACCCATGCCCTCAATTTCGTTACTGAGGTGGCTCCTCCACTTTCCAAGTGCTATCCGCATACAGCCGCTGCAACCTGTTTCGTTGACCGAGCACCAAACAGCAACTTTGGTCACAGATTCCCAACAAGGCGCTGTTCGGCGGGGTTGTCGGGAGTCACAGCATGCCGTCACAGGAAGCTCGCCCTTGACATGTTCATACCTGTAGACGGTTACATAGGCAGCGTATGTGAAGCGGAGTTTGGTATCTCGGGCGATCAGCCGCGGCAACTACTGTGAACGCCTACCTAGTTCGTATGCGCGTGTACTGGTAGGAATGGTGGAAGCTTACATGTAGACATAAAGCCTAAATGCTCCAAACTAAATTCGCGGTCTACCACTTAAACTGACGGCAGACAAGGAGGCACGTGCGACGTCTGCACTTGACGAGGACGGGTATCGTGACGGGGGCACACAAAATGGAGATGAGTTAAGTGCAAAGCGCGTGCTGCTGACGAGCGGCTGAGCAAACGCTTCTCTGGTGCCTAGGCAACCACCACGTGCCCGCATCACGTCGCCGCTGCTTTTTTTCTCTTTTCATTCCTTGTTTGTTTGTTCTACACCTCCTCCTTCCCATCGCCCTCGTCGCTCTCCCCTTCCATCGGCCGGCTCACCTTGTTGAGAAGTGCATTCGCTATAGCGCTTGTCTGTGGGATTTTCTTGCGAAAGTCGCATTACAGCATAGACCACTTATAACATAATCACTTATAGTGCAGCACCGGATATAATACGGTCTTTTCAGACTCCCGTTAATTTTCCCATAGCACTCTATGTATACACGTATCGCTAATAGTGCAGTTGTGGGAGGCGAAATACCGGTCACAGTGCAGCTGCCTGGAAGTTCAGCAGTCAACCGAGACAGTGAACGCTTCCCTCAAGTCGCAAATATAATCCAACGTAACGCGCACGTGCATGCGTGTCACGCCCTGCGACGTCACGGTGGTGAACAACTGGCGTCTATACCCCAACGACACCACGCAACCGGCGTGTCTGGCGTCGTCAGGCGCATTCAACGTTGCTGGCGCATGAATATAGCTCTGTTTGTATTATTTGCCCCCTGCACCGAGCCGCACCGGCCACGCATTCCAGCAATTCTCCGCGCGGAGTGGGCAGAAGTAGAGCACTCCACCCCCCCGAAGCCTTGTGGCCCAAAGTAGAACTCCCCCCCTCGGAGCCTTGCACGCAACGGAAGACTGCGTGCTTCCCGCCCGCTAGCGTCCTTCTCGCGTGGGCAAGATTGAGCCGCGATCGCCGGCTCACCCTCGCACGCTTTCACTCTCACATACAGCATACAGTACCCGGTGACAATTTTATCGCCCTTGGACCTTTATATGGAACCTAACGCCAACAGCAATGGCAACGACACAAATACGCCTGGAGTGTCCATATCATTCCTATCGCAATAAGATAGCTGTTTCGGTCATAGTGCGGATATTCGCAACTCCGGCGACTTACGTTATAAGCAGTGTACACTGTATTTTCATCTCGCGGTATTTTGTCTCGTGTGGCTGCACTATAAAAATTAGGCCCGACCACATGGAGCATGGGATATGTGTCTCACTAAGCATATACATGAGCATATGCGTCTCCTAGTCCGTACACCTGTGACAAAGGAAAGGGCGTGCAGCCACACAGTATGTGCACAAGTGAGACGAGCGCTTCCTAGTGCAGAGCAGTGTTGCTAGATCACCCTCGGTGACCAGCTGACCAGCGTTTCATTATTGATAGCGTCCATCGTCTTTGTGTGACACAAAACCAGCGGTGACTCCCGGCATCTCAGCATGATTCCGAAACCACAACAGCCTGTTTCAAAACTCGTGCTGAAGTTTACATGCTGGCCACGAGATCTCGATGCAGAAGCCACTTCTGTCACGTTAGCTCAATATCAAGCACTGCTTGCGCGTCCGCAGCCCGCACGTCTCCTCTCTTAGACGCGTAGGACAGTAGCGCACGGCCTCACAGATGCATTTGAGTGAAGCGTGGTGCTGCATCCACTTGGCTTTATCGCTTTTGCAGCCAAACGCACTGTCGTCTCTGGAGACCTTTTAACCCTCCATGCATGGGCCGTGCCTGTGAGTTGATATCGTGACAGCCCGGCGGTGCCGACTTGTGCGTCCGTTTAATTGCTATCGCAATAAAAGTAAAATTCCACGTGTGGCGATACAATAGAAGGAGATGCAGCAATGAACACCAAGGGCAGCACGCAACCGACCTGTAGAGGATGCAGGGCAGGCAGACAGCCTTGCGCCACAGTGACGCCGGGAACGGGTGGATGGCGCAGAGTTCGGGCACCAGGATCTGCTTTTGCTGCAGGCTCTCACGTTTGGCCCGCTTGGTCTGCTCCGACGAAGTGGGTAGCGTCACACCCTTGCGGTTCACGTAACGAGGTGTCAGCAGGTTGAGCCGTGCCGACGTGTGGTCCACGTCTAGTAGCGGCTGCCGACCGTCCACCACTCGGATCTGGTACTTCTCCCTGCACGGTGGGGCAGGATGATCGTGCGAGCTCAAAGTTCGAGGGCTACTGAGTTCAGAAGTGCAGTCAAATCTCCATATAACGAAGTTGTACTTGCAGCAAAAAATGTTGTTAAATTGCAAATTTCATTAATTCGAGGTTTTAAAATTTCAGCACTAAAAGCTATTTCACAAATACTTAAAGCATTCCTGGGGGATAGTATCTGGTCAGTAAGCACAAATTACAAGAAGGTCAGGTCATAATACAGTAGAACCCCGCTGATATGTTTTTCAAGGGACCGTAAAAAAAAAAAAAAAAGAACGTAAGAGCCGGGAAATGCAAGAGCCGAGAAACAGGAAAAATTAAGAAACGAGAGTAGTGTTGAACTGCACACAATATTAATTCTTATGTGTGAAAAAAAGTCGTAGTTTCGCCTGAAAGCCAAAGCATTGATTGCGATAGCAAATTAGTAGACAGCTATACAAAGTAAGGATAGTAGTTTTATCGTCCGTATAAACTTGTAAACATTCGCTTCATGAACTATATCAACAAGCATGGTGTCAGCGCCCATAGGCAAACATGAACACATCATGTGCGTCTCCTGACCCCCCCCTTCTCTTCACCCTCTAGAGAGTGCTTGATCACATTACTGCACATTCACCCCCTCCCCATCACCCTTGCGCAGAAGGAATTGTCAGGTCTCGCGTTTCTCTGAGTGCTGCGAGATGCCGCGTGCCCCGCAGCCTCTGCAAGTTGTTTACCAAGACAACAAATGCTGCAGCAGTTTTTCCTGCCTACTGCGTATCGGCGGGCGCACTTTGACGGCGTTTTTGGTACTTTAACTTTTCATGTGGAAGGACGCTTGAAATAGCTTAGGCTCGGCCAACATATTAATAGCCTTTTGCTATATTTGCTAACCATAAAGGTCCAAGTACATTGAAATAGCCAAAAGCTTTGTAAAATTGAATCCATGTCACAAAATTACTTTGTGAAATCGGGGAAAAAAAAAAGCATGCGGTTATCAATGGAAGTAAGATTGAGAAATGAAAATAGTTCAGTACATTGCGAATTTCATTAAATCGAGTTTCGTTATATCGAGGTTTGACTGTATTAGTAATTGTGAGCTCGAAGTCGGAGGTGTATCGAGTTTGAAGGTACTTTTAGTAAAGATGTGTGAGGCACATTAGTGCTAGCAGCCGTGATCATCATATGCTGCCTTCTTTTATCGAGATCTATGCATTCCATTTCAAGGGGGATTTGTCCACAGCCTTGAAAACTTCAAGAAAAGCTTTTGAACTTCCGATAAGTTATGAGAATTTACTCTTTACTTCGCTGGTGCTTACTAAAAGATATGTTTATATTACTAAAGAGGCAAAACACAGACAGGATGAAAAATGACGACATGGGCCGTAACTTCCAACCTGTTTACTCAGTACACAAAACAGGAATATGTACAGAACTAGATGATGTGTGCAGAATAGAACACTGAAACGACAACAACAACCAACAATCAATGGCTATTGGGACATTCAGTAGTTCAAAGTTCAGTATTCGAAATTTCCGCTGCTGTCTAACAGCCTACAATAAAAGCAGCTGTGGCCTTGAATGTGAACATTCCAAGAGCATCTTTACAAACACGAAGATGTGGGAATAGAAGCTTGCCTGTAGTATGCATCAAACGTATCGAAGCCTGCATCTGGAAAGTCGCTGAGCGGGTTCAGGTCGTGGCAGATCTCGGCCACATAGAAGAACTGGGGCTTGTCCAGGTTGCGGTACCAAGGCGTCACCTATGAGAGTTGCAAGAGAAAAAGTTGCACGAGGGGTTGTGTAGAGTTGTATACTAACACTAGATTCCCTCAGCATAGCCACCAAGAGGATGGCTGCTACTACTAATGGCGACACCACATGTTGCAGCATCACCGGAAACTTGGAACATTCCAGCACCCCTGGAACATTCTCCACCCATTGACAAGGCTGTCTTCTGGAGATTCTGACATGGTGCCTACATCTTTCATATCCCGAGAATAGTTTATCACTGCAATCATCTCTCTAGAACGACAAACCACGTGTAGCACCTGTGAAATTGCGGGGAGTCCACGAGTGCATGGCATCAATTAACCAGATGGGCAACTGTGCTAAAGATTTAGCAGAGTACAAAGCGAAGTGAAAATTGGGCCTCGCATATCTTGAGGAGTTGCAAATTGCACTCGTGGAAGTAAACACTGCAGGCACAAACAGAAATAAAAATCAGATGCTGCACTTATGCACTTACAAAACGTTTTACACAACAGTGTTTCTACATTAGCCACCATTAAGGCGCTTGCTGCTAGTGATAGTAGGAGGTGTGACGATAAGACGATCACAGAGGCGATTGCTGATAACAAACACCGCTGGTGTGAAACCAGCAGTGTCTCGATACGCATGCACTTGATGTGTTCCTGCCCATTTAAACAGAAATTAATTTTGTTTTCTGGTATTTATGTGTCTCGTCCTTATAGGGTTAACACAGACGCAAAAAAAAAAAAAACAAGTAAAAAATGTCATGCTCCTCTTAATCTAAACAGAACTAGAATAAAGCCTTTTTCGAGGTATGAACCCACTGTTCCGGGCCTCAAATCACAGCGTTGGGCTAGTTCAACAAAAGCAG
This sequence comes from Dermacentor silvarum, assembly GCF_013339745.2. Taxonomy (NCBI): domain Eukaryota; kingdom Metazoa; phylum Arthropoda; class Arachnida; order Ixodida; family Ixodidae; genus Dermacentor; species Dermacentor silvarum. The sequence goes on from NC_051160.1 coordinate 45,700,980, forward strand.
GCTTTTTTTCTTTTTCGTCACACTGGACTACGGAAGACGAGAGAGGTGCGATCAGACACTCACCACAGTGTCGAGGTAGTCTTCTTCCTTGAACACAAAAAGCTCGCGCTCTTCCTCGGCACTCGACGCGGCATGAACTTCTCTTCCTCGCAAATGCGCTCGACGAACTGCCAGTCGATGGTTGTGGAGCCTGGCTGGTCGTCGGTCGTCTTTACTGCGAGTGATGCAAGAGAGCAGCAGCTTGGCTTGAGCCCATTGCAGCACAATGTGCATCGTGTCTGGTTTCCTCCACAATAAGCATACCTGCTAAGCTGTGAACATTAAAACACTCACAGACACGACAAAAGAAGAGGGGGTGAGGGTGGGGGGTTACTGTAAGCACTATTGTTTATGTTTGGCCAAAGCACACACATTTTGCAGGATACATATGCACTTCATTTATGATTATTTATACTTAGGCACAGCAGAGACTTAGAAGCAATACAGTGCTTCTAGATCACAGTTACTTTTTCAGCAACTTTGCTTTTGCCGATTTAGATCGCTTCAGGAAGTTGTCTGAATAAAATCGCTCGGTCATTGGCGCCGCATGCGGTCATCAGCGCCACACAACGACGCAGGCAGTCATTGGCGCCGACGGTAAGGAGTTCGAAAATTGGGAGGCCTACGGCAGCTTAGCACGACGTCTCCCCCCTCCCCATCTCTTCCCCACTGTTGTTATAGTTCTCTCTGTCTACGTCACATTAATCGTTTTGATCGGTGTTGTTCACCTGAATGAACCTTGTACCAATAGAGACGCACGCCGTGGTAACGCTGTGTGCATCAGGGCACAGTCCACAGCCTTGCCAATCACCGAAGGTACCGATACTTGAAAAATTGAATATTTAAGAAACTGAATATTAGACATTCAATTTGCAAATTGAATCATTCGAACTTTCCCTATTCAATTCGAAACCGAATAGTTGGGTATTCACACACTCCTACATTAAAACATTTTGTGCGAATAGAGTGCATTTTTCACAGAACTAGACGCAACAATCACAAAATCACAGAACAGGCCCAAGAACTTTTCTACACATTTGGGAGAGTTGGCAGGTATGCTTTAGCAACAGATGCATAGTGTTCTGGCCCTAAAGATGCTGAATGATGCTGACTGATTGTGTGCCCCGAATACTGTTAGCAATTCATAATAACCTAGACAGCTTGAATGCACAAGAAAGGTTCGAAAGTCTGTGTTAGAACAAATGAAGCTGGTTTTAGTGACTGCTAACCACGCTGATCATTATAGGATTTATTGCTTTGCTACCACAATTTCTGAAAATGTGTGCCCGACAAACTACACTGAACCCTCATTAATTCGACTCTCGTTAATTTAAAAAAAACGGATGATTCGGACTCGTCCTCTGGTCCCGACAGGCGTGTGCCCCCCCCCCCCCCTTTAATGTAATCAAATTCTCGTTAATTCGGACAAATTTTGCCGCACAGCAGTTGATTTGAACAACTCTTGGAGCTCGGTGAGCGCAGAGCACCGCAAGAGAGCAAAAGCAGCACTAGTGTCCAACAAAAATGAAGTGGTGAAGTGCAGATCGCCATAGTCATAAGCCAAAATTGTACGTGAACAACGGGAAAGCCAGAACCCTTTGTGCTTATTTGTGCCCACATTCTTGCGTTTGAACGGTGATGTGAACTTACATTGTGAATCGCAACCTTTAGCAGACTCATTCCAGGGCATAACACTGCAGGGTGGACAGGCCTATGCTACATCACTCGATGGATAGCTCAAAGGCTGTCGGCTTACATTCTGTTCTGCCCTGCAGTGTGCATCTCATTCACCTTTTATGCACTGCACTTCGGGATGGTGGTGCACTGAATAGCTATAGATTTTACATTTTTAAGCTTTCGTGAAAGCTGCTGCTTGGGTGAAGCAAGTGCCGGCACAGTCTTGCAAGGTTAAACCTTCCTGCAGACAACATCCTCCTCATCCTCTGGAGTTGATTATTGACTCAACTGCGGCTTCTGCGCATAATTAAGCTCCTCACCGGCATTGATGGGCACCACCAGAAAGGAGCATGCGTCGCCCTCAGGGTTGAAGGTCATCGGATACTTCTCGAGCCGCAGCACGTTGGTAAACGTGTATCGGTGGAAGGTCGTGAGGTCACGGACCTGCTTCGGAGACAGTGGGCCAATGTCCGAGCTTATGTGTTCCAGCTCCACCGTCACCTCGCCCGACCGCGTGAACACCGGGAAGCTGCAGATCTGCCAAGGGGAAAACGCGAATGGAAGAACAGATGCAAAACAAGAGCATCAAGCATTTACTTTGTTACTTAGAACAGGTACCGTTCTTTCACACAAACAACCGACACTTGCACTAAAATGGAACAAACTGCCGGAAAGCAGTTGTTGCAGCACCTGATAATGCTTTCCCTGCTGTGCTTCAGCAGTACCTGTGCAGTGTGTCTTAGATTATTGTGTCAATGACAGTTCATGTTATGAATCTCTGTCGCACTGAACTGCAGGCCTGCGATTTCATCAATGTGCAGATTACAGCCCAACTTGTGCAGCATCCGGCACAGCGGCACTTATAGGTCTGTAGTATACGAGTACGTACAATATGGGTTTTATCTTTGTTAAGTATGTTGGAAAATGGAGAACATTTTTTTTTTTTTGCGAGATCATGTGCCATATCACCTGTAGTGGCGAACTGTGATCTCCTTATGCGTGTGTGTTTCTCTCCATTAATCTACTTCATTGTACATCATGTACTAATGCCTATGTATTTGCAGCCACCATGCAGTGACCAGCCATCTCAGCTCGCCCAGACTTTGCGCTTGCCAGAGATTACCTTAAATATAGGGCGCGAGGGGTGCACGGCCGGGCTAGAGGAGGAGACTCGTGCTCACATGGGCCTTCCCTAGCACACGCTTGGTCAAGCTACTGCGCACTCAAGTGTGTCAGAAATGCGTTCCACGTGGCAGCAGCTTCGCAAGCCACGTGGAACGACAGACTAACTAGACCTACCAGTGGGATCCGCCTGGAGGTGACCAGTCCGAAGCCTCGGGCAGTGTCGGCCGGGTCATGGATTTTGCGGCCACGTGTGTTCTGCTCTTCCGGAATGGGACAGGTCAGCTTCATGCCAAAAGCGTACAGGTGGAACTCGTCGTTCTCGTCCACCCTCTGGCCCTTGAGCACCTCGGACACCTGGCATTGGGAAGATGACGGAGGTGAGCGACAGGGGAGCCAACCGTGAGCAAATGAAAAGGTGCACACTGTACCCTACCACATGATGTCTCTGCCTGAACATTTGTCCACAAGCACGGTGACTGGCTCTAGCAGTGGCTCTGCATGGGCTTTTGCCTAATACACATGCCCGTGACTCTGGCCTGCTCGCCTACTCTGTTTAATGACCATGACTAAATGACCCCCTGCTGTTTTACACTTCCGTACCAGAGTTAGCTGGGGACAGGCATAGCACTACAGGGCCAACCAGCTCTCAAGGTTATAATTATCAAAGAAAAGTTTTCTTGCGTCTTCTCTCCCACTTTTCAGGCACTGGCTGTCTTGCTGAGTATAGTCAAACCGACTTATAATGAAATGCAGCGAATTCTGTGAAAAGTGCTCACTTACAGCCCACCTTCATTAATCCATCCCTGACGAGATTGATGAAATTGATCTAATTATCCAGTGGGTCGAATTAAGGCGCAAAAAAGACACCAAAACACACTGCTGATTCATTTGGTAGTATTTGCCCTATTCTAACAAGCCCCCTAATCAAATGTGCAATAACTTTCTATGTGTCCAAAGTATAAAACTAATGTAGAAATGACATTAAAGCTCCTAAACAAATCAGAAATCGAGCGCGTACCAGACCTCTTGAGCAAGATAAATGGGCAAGATACGAGGAGTTCTCGTGGGCAAAGGATCGCTCAGCGGCGTTCAATTGGACATTAAATGCTTTCGCATTCACAGCTCACAAGAAGTGCCCAGCTGTCCTGAAAGTTTTTTTAACAATCCGTTCAATTTTTAATTATTTTTGGCCTTCCTCAATGGGTCTGATACAGCTCGAACTCTATCACGATGCCCACCAAGTGGCCGATCCTAGCAGTAACGGTGGTGCTTCAGTGTCCCGAGATCGGCCTCTCGGCACATGATGCGATCGCATCCAAGCCAATGAGTAAAATAATGGAGATTTCAATCAGCGGTCTTAAACAAACAAGACCGTTTCGGGCTCTTATTTGTGTCCTGGCCTGAGCACCTTAGCTGTTGGTTCGCTTCAAACCCCAACATCAGTTCTGCTAACCAAAAGTGTGCCACTTGGCACTTTCACTGCAGCAATTTCAACCAACAAGACATCCCCGAAACCGACCTACTGAAAGCGCAGAAACGGACCGAGGACATTTCGTCCGCAATGGCTCCAAATACTTGCTTTACCAGACTCCGTTGTTGAAGGCCAGCTTTCTCAAAGCTAAACTTCGTCCCTGCTATCTTTCGCTTAGTCTTTGGATAACTGGCCTTTGGCTAAGGACCAATTTTTCTTTTTATGTTAAAACATGGTTACCCAAGCACCAATAAATTCGATGCCTTGGCTGTTTGTTGCCAAGAGAGACCAGCAACTGCAATGCAAGTGCTGACCTTCTTGTCGTAGTACTGCCGCCGTTTCGTGGTACCGGGCCGTGGTCCACCAGGCTGAATGTCCTCCTCGGGAAAGCGACCCGCCGACCCTTGGTCAAGTGCCATCCGCATGGCTTCCTTCCCCTGTGGAACCAGGTTGTCGTCGAGTTCGCCTGCAATGGGTTGTGAGTGAGCCACACGCACGGGCATTGAGACAGCAAGCTCAACCGACCCAAACAAAGCACGGTGGACCCCACCGAACCCGATAACATAGCTCACCCATTCTGTGCAGCTCTTCACACGTCTTCAGTGCTGCCGCCTGCTTTGCCAAAAGCTTGCTTGGCATTGGGTCACCCTGTGAATCAACACAAAGGTTAGGTGGGCTTGGCTTTGCTGGTTTGACACACCCGTTTTTAAAGATACCAAGGGCGGTACCCTCGAGCAATCACTTTCGGGGATACAATCACTTTTGCCAGATTTTATGCGAGTCGGCAGTGACACATTGAAGTACACTGCCAACAGCTTTCATGGCACCGTACTGCACAGTGTTGGCCGAATACTTCAACAAATCTGGTGGCCTGGTCGCTCAAAATCACGCGAAAGTGAACATATCTCTTAAAAGCGATCACTCGAGAGTACCATCCCAAGACAATGAAACAGCTCAGCGCCATCTTTATTGCAGCAATGTGACAAACAGCGTGCTTCCATGTGCATAACTGGCTCCCTTAAGAGGAAGCTTAAGCTTGAGCCTAACTCCGATGCGCCTATTAAAGTAGATGTAAAACACAGAAACGCTTTTCTGAGATAACCCCTGGGTCGATTTGAGTGACATTTGTTGCATTTGAGAGAGAAAGTTAAATTCTAGTGACTGTTAGGCAGAATTTCCATTTAGGGCCTGATATTTTCAAAAGGAATTTTTAAATATTTGTAAGTGTGAAAAAAAAAAAAAACAATAGAAGCACAAAGTTTACAAATGCATGGCTCGGCACCAAGGACAGATATCGCAGTTCTGTAAACTACATCCATTAGATGATCCAAAGCGGACAAATTTGATATGTCAATTTATATCTTACATGAGTTTGTTAGATTGTTTACAAGGGTTTTGCAAAAGCTCTACTCACATATTACTTGTTTTTTTTAGACCCATGCGTAATATATTAATTTTGTCTGCTTTAGATGCACCATTAGATGCAGTTAACATAATTGTGATATCATTTTTCATTGCTGAGTTACAGAGTTGTAAACTTGATAGTTTCGTGTTCTGAAAATTTTCGTTTTTTGACAATTTTTATATAAAGGTTGACAGCTTAAATCGAAAATTCACTTGAACAGTCACTACACTTTACCCTTTTCTTTTAGATACAACAGACCTCATCAAATTTGGTGGTTTGGTTGCCGAGAAAAAGACTTTCTCCTTTCCCATGCATTTAGATAGGAGTCCCCGATCTAAAGCTTCCTCCTAATTAAAACTTTTGAAGAAATGAGCGGAGGGGGGGAAATTCTACACATATATGACGACTAACCCACGCAACTATAATTCAATGCAACAATACTGGAATATAGCTGGTGAATCCCCGAGAGCATGACATATTCAATTAAATGCAATTAACGACCTGGAACAATGTAGAATCCAAGTCCACGATGCAGAATGCTGTCTGTTAACAAAAGCGCTGGCTTCACGAAGAAGCGCTGCTCCCGGTGAAGCCCTCTTGTCGAAGCCATCGGCTCCAAACTGACCCTTCCCAGGTTAGCACACGGTTGACCACTCGAAGGGGGCTCGAGCGTGCCATAGCCTCGACAGGGGCGACTCACCACGATGCACCGCCTGAGGGGAGAATTGATGGGCAGCCGCAGCGAACAGCTGTAGAGGGTCTCCTCCGAGCCTTCCGTCTCGACCTCCGCCATGCTGCTGATAGGCGTTAACCTCGTGAACGTATCGCTAGGCAGCTTGGCGCAGTATCTGGGTGGCAGAAAGAAAACCACCAGAGGCAGGGACGTCAAGGCACAGGTTCCGCCAGAGGTACGTAAGCTTTGCGACAAGCTGCGGCGAAAGTGAAGTTCGCCAAAGTTCCTTCCTAACACTGGTTGCATAATCAATAGAGCCTTGCACGTTTTTTTCAGTCAAACCGAGGCATTCGATATGTCTGCGCTGCTATGTGCAACCGTTTACTGGAACGATCTCCCGGACAGTATTATATCCACATCCACGATCATGTTGTACTCAGAAACACAATGTTAAGTACCTATAACGCTGCTTAGTGCTTGCCATTACCGAGGTTAATGCAGGATATCTCATTTAACCTTGCAGTGCCTAAATACAGTTCCACATTCATCAAGAAAAATTGGGGTAACTTGTTCACCTTATTTCGGGCCACGGAGAGTACACTTGTGTGAGTAATAACAATAAAATGTTATGTGAGTAATGACATGATTACTATACTAATTACTAATTTAGCAATGGGTTTGCTGAAGTATGCCCAACTGAAAGCTCACTCCAGCATATGAAAAGCATTACTGTAGGATACGCGTTACGTTTTCCATGCTTAAATCAGAATCCCCTAGAGCATTTTAAGGTATCGAACTCCATGTAGCAACATACACATTGGGCATCAAAGGGTTAAGCTATAGCATAACAGCTTTTTCCTACATAATGACAAGTTCTATCATAGCTAGAAAGTGTTCGTGTCATTGCATTTAACCCTTGTATAACATCTCTTTTGTTTTTACGTGTGCTTGCATACATACAGCGTTATGTGTGCTTTTCATACAGTCAATCGTTTTACAATAGCAATGTGCCGTCCCCCTTTGCTCAGTACTCCAAGTCGGAGACAGTGAGGAATATGTAAATAAATAAACAAAGAAATTAAACACAGATGAAACAGCTTAACTTGCAGTCACAAAGGATCAAGCCAGGAATCAAACCCACAATCTCCTACTCAGCAGCAAATTTCCATAGTCAGTGAAGGTAGCCCCCATGCTGCATTGGAGGGCTTCGGAATCATTCTGATAATCTAGGATTCCTTAATGAACCTGAATGTAACCACACGAGTGCTTTTGCGTAGTGCGTCCATTGAAACACATCTCTGGTGACTGGAGTCAAGCCCACAAAATTTACCAAGAGAAACAAGGATATGCATAGTTAAGAGATGATGGCTTATCACGTAGAACATTTTGCATGCATGCCATGGAGTGCAAGAACAATACTGCACAATTATTCATATCCCTAAATACAGTTCGATGGACAATACATACTTCAGGGTCCCTGGGAATCTAAATGGCTATAAAAGCTACTGTGTACCCAAGTAGCCTTCGTATGTACAGTCTGCTGCAATACTTTACGGTTAACAAGTTCCATGACAAATGTGACCTTCTGCTGTGTTAAGGCAGGAAGCTTCGAACTTTATGGATCACTGTGTGGATTCGCAAAGGCTACTACACACGAAATTCAAAACTATGCGTCCAGGCTTTGCTGAAGTTTTGCAATTTTGCAAATTACGTGTCGTGTAAACTTTGCTGCAGAAGGCACAAAAGACCTAACAGGGATTGGTCGAATTCAAAAGATAGCGACTTAGCCGTGGCTCAGCATGAACAAGCAATGATGGTTAAGTGGTCCAATCACCTGTTGACCAAGGCAATGGCAGTGGACATGGTGACCCTCGGGGCATCTTCAGCCTCCAGCGGCTTGTAAGCTGGCTTCAGGCTGTCCGCGTAGGCTGCGTCGACTTCTTCATCTATCGTGGTGTCCTCCACGTGGCTGCGTTCCAAAAGAATCTGCAGCAATTCAAGCCATTACACATAAACACAGGGACATGAAAAAAAAAAAAAAAGGGCACTCCGTACTTACTTAGGGCGGCTATTATAAAGAGTGTTGTACGAGGTGCTCAGAAGCTGTAGTTGCATGTGCTGAAGATTTTTTGCCTGCTGTATTATTGCAATTTAATTGGATATGCAGCCGTGTAGTACCATACTTGCACAAATCTAACGCACACCTTTTTTTCCGGAAAAATCTGTCCGAAAACTGCCTGCGCATTACAATCAGATAAAAAAGCGAAAACGCATTGGCAGCGTTAATAACAGCCTGTCGTCAGAGCCATCAGACGCAGCATCATCGCCATCACAAGATGCGACAGAGCACCATTTCGTGAAGGCTGCTGAGGGTTCGTTCTGTGCTCGACTACGACCTGGAGCAGTATTCTCGGTCAATCACACTTGCAGATACTGTAACTATTGTAGATTTTGTGCGACTCGGCACCAGATGTGTCGGCGTACATGGTCGCCAGAGCTTCAGGTGCAGTGCCCAACTCGCTATCTGGTCACAATGCCAGGAATGCTCTCAGCTGAATACTTCGACAAGGCTGACAGGTGATCGCTTAAGGATACTGCTCCTGCATGCTTGGCATCTGTGGCCAATGAAGAGCAAATGGCAACGACTATGCCTTGCTTTCATTATGAAAACTCATCTTTAAAAAAAAAAGTTTCCCTTCTGTGATAGTAAATTGTGCTTGTCTAGTTTTTATTGTGATAGCAATTATATGAACACTCTAAGCGAATTTTTGCTGTCAGCATCACCATATTTAGGTATATGTATGCTATATGCCATGCCATGTTATATGACATGTGGTACATGCAGGTTATATTGCAGCACCATTCTATCACTAAAGTTGCTCATACCAGGTTTTACATTCTTGACCAAATTATTCCTTAGAACTTTGAGAATGGCAGCCCACAAACAAATGTCATGAAACAAAACACCGATAGCACATGCCTTTCATCTTAAGTCTTCGCAGACTTAAATATTAAAAGTGCGAAACAATAACGGAGCCCAAACCTGAAAATTATGTAATTTTATTGGCGTGGCTGCACACTACCTTCGAGATTGGCCCAGGAAAGAGGTTTGAAACATACCCGGTATGGAAAAGTGGCGGTAAAGTCGCTAAGAAAGACGTTGGCCTTAATTAATAAACACAAAAGAAATTGTCCGATGGTAGGATTCAAACAGAAGACCCCTAGCACAGCAGCTCGTCTTTACTTAGTCCAGCTTACGTTTACTTCAATTCATACTGCCACTACAGCTACGAGTCTCACACTTCGTGTAATATTTTAACATGTTGCTGTCGCATTCATTGCTTCGCCCTTATGGCGAAACTGTGATATTTTTTCTGATTGCTAACGTGAGGAGTACGCTATATTTTTCCTCAATAAATTGGCCGCATGTTACATTCAGGTCCACTGTTATTTTCATACTTTAAACCCACGATAACTGGGTGCGTGTTTGAATCGTGCGAGTGGTGTGTTTGGTGGGCCACAAATCTGGCTGCGTGTTTAAAATTTTGTGCCTCAGCGGGAATAAGTGCAGTAAAGGGCAATAATTTATATATAACGTAATGGATATAACAAGTAATATCGACTTCCCCCTCAACTTCGTTATACCAATGTTTAAGCGTAAAGGCAGCAATGGCCTGTGTACTGAAAAGCTTTAGGCTAATGTAAGTTCATGCTGCAGGCTTCTTGATGCATGTAAGAACCCCAAACTGTTTTAGGAGAATTTTATAAAGAAACTGTTAAAAAAAAAAAAAAAAAAAGTTGTGCTACCACAGGGATTTGAACTTTCAGACCCACAGATTGCCAGATAGGTGCTAAATTTAAACAAACCGAGCAGTCAGAAACAAAAAGCAGGTTAAGAGGAGTACAGCTATCTAAATGGAGCTAGATAAGCTGAGAATCAGAACTAAAATCTCACTCTATATCAGCCAAATGCCTCAAGGACTGGGCTGAGAGAACAGAGCCTGTTCCAAATGAGATCAAACGGACAAAATTTTGCTGTAGAGCAGTAGTTCCCAAAAAGACTTCTGAAAACCCATAGGTTCTCCTTCCAAAATTAAGGAGAATTTCGAGGTGATGTCGTCATTCTTATTTTTACATCATCAGGTAAAATACCAAATTGCATGTGGTATGCTGGAATCTGCTGTAATTATATTCTTCCCGTTAACGTATGCAGAACCTTCTTGAAGTTGCATGTAGCACACAATATGCGCGTGAATCAGCAAGCAGGCACATTAGTTTGGGTCAAGCCAAGTCTGCGTTCTCCATAATTTTCGGCAGAGCTGTAACGGCAGCACTTTTTCTAATGTTGCTATGGAAAACATGAATTCTTCTGGGTTGTTCCTGATGCACTCGTCTGCATTTTGCATGCAAAATGTTGCAGTGAGCCTTTTCTCTGTAGTTGCCCTATCGCTACAAAGACTTCTTTATGACGTGCAAAACTTTACAGCAGTTGATTTTTAAAAGCCCAGCCACATCAGAGGAAAAATTTGCTTCGCAGAAGGGCAGCATTTTCGTGCCACAGAAAAGACGGATCTAAGAGCTTTTTTTTTTTTTTTGCAGCATTGCACACCGCCAATCAAGGCAACCAATGAGAAGCACAATCACGTCGTGGGGTAGTGGCATGAGGAACTACGGCTTCCTATTGGCTCCCCCAAGATCATCACCGACAGAGACTATCATGTGGCTGCCGTGGTGGAAGAGACGCTGCCAGTGGGGACATGCCAACATTGGCCCAGTTTTCTGCTAGTACGGTCATGCCTTTTTAGTCGCTTTGGAAGTGGCATTACCCACGCGGGTTTTATTGCGATAGCAATTATATGGACACTCAAAAGCAGATTTCTGCCGTCGGCGTCGCCGTCGCCGTCGCCGTGAGGTTCCGTATGACGTCATTTGGAGATGAAATCGTCGCCGCGCGCCGAACGCTGTATGTGCGAGTGAAAGGGCGCGAGGGGCGCGTCTTTCACGGGGAGTGAACGCACGGCGGAGAACAAACGCGCGTTCTGCGCCGTGCTCGCTTAAGGGCTGCAGAAGTAGGCGTCTCTTTTCTCCTTTACAATCACCATATATGTAGAGCAAACGCGCCTTCTTCGGACGCGCGAGAGGCCGTGGGGGAGGGGGAGGGAAGGGAGGCGACGTTTAGCTGCGGCACCAAGTGCCTATTTATATCAGAGGCTCCAGCAACAGTCACCAACGCCGCACGCATTTTGAGCTAACGCGGGCAAAACGCCGATGGCGTCGACAACAGTTCTGCGTGTTGTTGCTACCAAAGCCGCTCACCTTACTTCGTATGACATTGCTGTGTTGCTATCGCATTCATTGCTTCGCCCTTAGGGCGAAACTGTGACATTTTTTCAAGGATTTCAAGGACCTTTGCGTACCTCTACTAAGCATGATTAATGCTTCAGCAAGACTGTTTAGCAGGATTGCACAAATTGGGGCTCAAAGGACAAAGACAGACACTGAGCAATGCACACTTCGCGTTGCGCATACTGTGCACCTTATATCTATTTTATCTGGCTCCTAATTCCTGGAATCCTGCTGGAGCACGCACGAATTGTTCCACACATCACAACATCCCACCTGCTCGGTGGTCCGGTAGTCATGCAGGTCACCCAGAAAGCGGCCGCTCTCGTCGTCGGGCACCAGGACGAAGTAGCGCGACCCGGCGGCCTTGGCCTTGCCCTTGGACTGCACGTAGGCCCGGAAGTTCTCGGGCGGATCAAAGCGCACCACCAGGTTGCAACGGGGGACCTGCGTGGAACGGCCGGCCTTTCACAAGACATTCGCATGCACTGAATCATGTACGGTGCTGCTGTCTCAACACTTGCACTGACAGAGTTGCAGGCTATCTTGCCCTTATGTTTCAAGTTTCCTACACGTTCCTTTGTATTAGATTCTGTGTAAACATGTGGGAATTATGAAGGTTCATATTTCCCCACGTCCTTACGCGCGCCATGGAAGTGAGGAGAGCAGACGCCTTTTTCCCTCTTCCCGTTCGGGGAGCCAAACGGCTTTTCGTGCGGTGGCGCGATCCTCTTGGAAACCGGTTGCAAACGCAGCGGTGACATGTACGCGGAGCCCCGCGCTCATTGGACCGAGCCCAGAACGAGGCGGGGCGGTCGCGATCGGCGCGACCGGTGCACGCCGGAGAAAGGGGAGACGACTGCGAGCCGCGACGAAGGACGGAGCTCAGGTAACCATCTTGTTCCCTTCCTTTGTCGTGCCCTACCTCGTTCAACCACTATCGACCACGACAAACGTCGAGGTCGACTCTATAGCCTGCTTCCACGCGAATTCCCATGGAGCAATAAACCCTTTTTATACTTGTTACACTATCGTGTGTTGTCGTGTTTCTGCCTGTCTTTGTACCGCCGAACCCCGGTAGTACAAGGCAAGCACACGGGAGTTGGCCGTCAAGCCTAAGCCTTACGACAAAGGCGGCTTGAGAGAACCCGGAGACTACAAACAGGAGTGCTGGGTATGCCCAACTCTTTCGGCTAAACTGCCGACTCGTTCACACTCGGGTTTTGGACAGAGGCAGCCGTGAAATGCTGCACGGCAGCCATGAAAAGCAGCCATGAGCAACCGGATTTGGGTGTACAGTCAATCCTGGACATAACGAACTCGAAGGGAATTGCTATATAGTTCTATATATCGATAAATACGTGGGCAATGAGACGGGCAGACATTATGACTGGTTTCGGACCCGACTTCCTATTGGAACCAGTTGTCCTCACTTGTCAAGTGCCCTAAAATATCTGTGTGCCTTTTTCTTGCGTGCCACTCAGCACTCCAACGCCTCGCGGCCGGTATGTCCCTTTGTTCTCAGGCCCTTCCCCTCTGGCCCCTGCGTCGGTGACTACCGACACCACACACATGTTGGTGACTTTATTCTTGCAGAACGTCCGAGCCCATTGCGACTCACGTGTAACCGTGCGAGCACGAATGAAATGCCTTCAGCGCGGACCCCTGAATCACACAGTGGTAAGTCTTGCATGCCGATGTCGCAAAGGGATCTCTCCATCATGTGCAGACGTGGAGCGCGGTGGTTTTGCGAAAATCAAACAGTAATGTAAAGATCCGCCCAAGTGCAGGTCTTGCTCGGATTCATTTTGGCCACTAGCAAAATCCTAAAATGCCACTTGTGATAGCGAACGGCTGCAGTTTGCACGAGCCATCGATATGCACAACGAGCAGGGTGCTCATTTTCCCTCCGTGGCATGTTCTGCGCTTGAGATTCAATCTCTTGTTTGGCAGCATCTGCCAATACAGTGTCATTTCAAATTTGTCAGCATTAAATATTTCTGATGATGCAAGAATCGATCGCGTCTCCATTAGAAGAGGCGCACCTGCAGGGGTGCGATGCGGCGTTCGATATTTCGTATGTGGTGGTAAACAGCAGTTCGATGTATGCATAGTACATCGCTATACTTTTTGATGGAATGTTCAAGGAGATTTTACAACTGTACAATATCGATATATCTGGGATCGACTGTATTACTTGTTCATTCTACAGCGAGCAATACTAACTATGTGTCGTCGGCAGCGACACTACACAAGAAATGTAGAGTTCGCAAGAATGTAGCTGTGACACCCACCCCTTACTGTAACCGTAAAACAAGGCATGTGCCATGTTCTGCCCTAACCATGAACAATGGCACAAAGAGTCAGAACTGCTGGTCCCCTGCCTGCTTCTCACATGCCTATTCTGTTACGCATTCATCACAAATCAACAGTGGGAGCTAGGCAAAAATGAGAAAAGGTGAGTGTGAACGTTAGTGAATAAAGCAGGAACTCGCTAATATGATTTCCTTACTCTGGCTAATCAGAGCAGCCTACGAAATCTCAATTTTATACAGTTCAGGCGCCAGACAGATGCAGCTTACAGATAAACCTGCTGAGGCTCATAACATTAGCAGCATGTTTAACACATTTGCATGACATGTTTTGCCCACTACCACGTTCTTCGAAGGAGGGAATGCTGGGCAAGTTGGTATTACACTACGACGATCTAGCAGTGCAAACGCACGAGGGTCACAGAAACAAGCGACAACGCCATTGCAGGAGCTGTCCCTTTTTCCTGTGCTTCTTGTGTATCATGCTACAATATCATAATACTATGTTCTATTCTCGCAATCCAGTAAAAAACATATTTTATGGGTTACAAACAAAACTAGCACACTCAACTTGCCACTGTCGAGAGCACCAGAATGGTCCCGATGCATGCTTTACATTCCAGCTAACTGAATTTGAACGCTCGGGACACATTTGCCGGGTTCTTTCACGGCGCTCGGCAGTGCTCTCGCCTTCATCCCGGGAGCGTGAAACAGATCTGCCGGAGTTTGGGTCAAGTGGCTGCAGCAACTTCTGTTGTTAGCATGCCGTCTGCTGGAGTGGCAGTTATGTGTGTGCGTGTTGTGTGTGTGTGTCCACCACGTTTGCTTACGGCAGAAGCAGTACTGCCGTGCGTCCGTGTCCAGCCTCTGATACATCTGGACAGCAGTTGTACGTTTGGCTCAAGTACGCTTTCTCTGGCTCCGATCTAGAGCGGGCTTCACATTCTTGCAATTTGAGTTGAAGCGCGGTAGGAACTGGCCAAATGTATTCTGACACACGTAAGAGACATGGCTTTATAGTTGAGCACGTTTCATATTTGTCCATAATAAGATTTCAAAATTGTTTACAATTTATAAAAAGATGTAATAGATTTTTCTTGCACTTGAGAAGCTTCATGTCCATATGTAGCACTGGGACTGTCGAACTGCTGCTTGGTCTGTCGAACTGCTGATCGGTGTTGCTTGGCATCATGGAGGAAGGAAAGTGGGAGAGAGAGAGAGTTGGAGAATGTGTAGCGGAAGTCACGTAGTGTTTTTCGCAAAGGAGCACTGGGACTGGGACCCCAAACGTCAACATTTCCATAGCAACCGTGTTCCTGAAGCTCTCGCTGTTGCTCTCGGCCTCTGAAAAGTGAGATAAGAATTTTCCGCCTATGTCTTTTTCGCAACACATTTTGTCCGCGAGAAAAGCTGACTTTGGAGTATGGTGTGTGAGCTTGAAAGTTGTCAAAAAGGAAACAGCGCAAAAACACGAAAGACGGGAGACACACACCAGCGCTGTGTGTCTCCCTTCTTGTCTTTCATGTTTGTTGCGCTGTTCCCCTGTCGAGTATGTACCGACTAGCCCAAGCCTCTACGGTGTTTAAAGTTGTGGTTTGGGTCTGTGAGTGTGAGTGTCAGCCAGCAACAAATACACTCAAGCAATCATGGCGCGGGTCTTCTTCAACGTGCCACGGAAAAACACAGCAGCATGTCTGTTTCACTAAAACTGCTACAGAACAGTCGTAGGCTTTGTTTTGACACACGTCGGCAGCACACACTCGTAACAATGCAAGTTCAAAGCGCTCGCCTCTCTGCTCCGGCGAGCTGATTGGAGGCGCAAAGGGCACACCAATATGGCTGCACTACCGGCTTCAAAAACGTGACGTCAGGACCCCTCCTATTTTGTTTCTTTCTTTCATGCTTGGCATGAACTCCTTGAACGGTGCTGCAAGTCTTGGAGGTAATGTATAAATGCAGCACCCTATACTGCGCCACTGTTATTTATCCCATTGCTACTGTTCTCAGCCCACAATTGCCTGCAGAAAAAATTCGGTCACAGATCCAAAATGTATTCTTCACAGAGCACTTAGTAGAACTGCTGCAGGCTTATGTAGCTATAGCAAAAAAAGCTTTTTTAAAAAATTGGCATACACCAAAAAAGAACTCCCAAAGGTTTAACTGGCAGAAACAGCTGCGTGCCACAACCCTGTCATATTCCTAACAGAAAGAAAATAATGCCAGTTCACACTGACCTCGATCCCTTCTTCCACTACACTTGTGGCCACCAACAAATTGCACTCTCGTGACCGGAACTTCTGAAGCACTTCCTCCTGTCGCTGAATGCCCAGGGGAGTCAGCGTGTTTGGCAAACTCCGCAGACTACCGTCGCTACGATTTGAGCTTGCCTCTCCGAGCGCCGACGGAGCAGTCCTTCCCACCAGAAAGTTGGGGGTGATGAAACCGTACTCGCTCGGGCACCGCGTCGCCAGCTTCGAGAGCCACATGCTCAGGATGTAGGCGGTGATCCTCTGTCGCACAAACACAATGCCGCACAACGCGTTTGGGTCGTCGACTAGGTCGGCACGGTGGCCCATGGTTCGAAGTGGCACACCAACACTGGTTGACACTGCGGGTGTCAACGGACCTGTCACTGACACGCTACCAGACGCACCAACTTCGGGAGCAGACGACAACGCGGTGACTATTACGTCTGTTGCAGCGGATGGCGTGGCGTCGCCAGTTACGGGAGCTTTCTTGTCTGGCGATGAAATGGACAGTCTTTCGATGTCGTCGGACAATGCGGTGACGGAGCCTTCTGAATTTTGCACAACACTTTCCGCATCACTGGCTGAAGTCGGAGCTGTCGCGGGCTGGACGGAAGAATCCACCATGGTCGGTTTGCCTGTTTCCTCTGTCGATGACTCACATTCCTTGATGGAATTTTGTAAAGCTACACAGTTGTCCTGTCCAACATGCGAGTTGGTAATGGTACCTGCAAAGAAAAAAAAATGCAGCAATTATTATAACACACTCCTAGTTAGATGGCTGAGAATAAAAAGAAAAAAAGGAGGAAGGAATGGCAGTACTGCCCGACAGCAAGCAGTGAAAGGGATAGCAAGGTATAGCGTGGTGCTGAAAGCGTCTCGGAACGGTGACATAACGAAGAACGCTGACAGCAACGTTACAGGTGTCGTACCTCAGTAGTGCACAAGATGAAACCGAAGGAAAACTGCTGGTGTTTGTCAGTGCCTAAATAGAGGATCAGATAAATGTATCTTGATGTAGCTTGATGTAGATAAATGTCATTTATCTCCATTACGATCACACCAGGGTAGCCAGCATGGTGCGATATGCGCAAAGCTCGTCAGCAGGAACAATAATGTGTGCATGCACAGCGCCCATGCCAGAAGTGGAAGGCAGAACACTGCTCTGGCTCCACTGTAAAGCCGACTGAGCAAAGCACGATGGTGCGGCCACTTGGCTTCGCCACTCTTGCATTCAAATTCACTGCGTATCCATTGCGACCCAATCCTACACGCACAGGCCACCCGTACGCGTTGGTACCATGGCAGCTGCGATGACGGTGTGAATGCACCTCGTGCATCCCCATAATTGCCATTACCGTAAATGATTTGAATATGTTCACTCTAACACTGCCTCTTTTTCTTCAAGAAGCTTGGCAGTGTGCTCTAATGCATCGCTGAAAGCAACTCGTGAGATGTACAACAGCGGCCAGTTGCTATCCAGCATTCATCCAGTTTTGCCACGTTCGACTACAACCACGTACGAGTGAATACATGACAAACGTGGGATTCTGGCGAAAAAAAGCCTCGCCTTATATTTGAATAAATACGGCATGTTCGCTGGGCGTTACAGGGTTAAGATAACATACCAGTCGGCAATGAGAACTAGCTTGAAAAGCTATGGTGCCCTTCAGCTGTCTTTGGGTGTGAGGAAGTTAACGCAAATATTGGACAAAATAAAGGCGTTCTTGTGTTGGACGACACAACGTTAAAATGGGGCTCGAGTCTAAAAATGCACAATTTCTAAAACCTTTAATGGCCTCAAAAAAAATTTCTTTCAGGAAAAATTGGAATTGAACTCGGTTTCATGCTGTCCAGTAAAAATATTTGCAGCAGAGGCACTTCTGAATGTTATACAGGTGAAAAATATGAACGGACTGTCAACATATTTAAATTTTCTCAACTAGAAATTCAAGACTACAGCGAACCCTCGTTGTAACGAAGTAACCGGAACGACGAAAATAACTCGTTCTTCGATAAAAGCGAGTACCCCTTAAAAGCTAAGAAATTAGAGCTGAAATAGTACAACTCCGCAGAAGCCTAATACGGAAGTCATGTGGTGAATTTTTGATCGCGATCGAGCCAGATCGGGATTGACACTTGTATAAGTGCGAGATATTCAATGAAGCACACCGTTATTGAGGTGCAATAAAGGTGGTCAGCTGAGTCTGCTGGGTGTGAGTAATGCCTGCTCTAGTTTGTCAGGCACTGCATGAGGTTGTGTTCGCCACTCATGCATTCAAACTTTGTTTTGCAGCAGACGGAGACTCTCCTGCATCTGCACCACTGTTGGTGTATTACAAGGTGCTGTTCGGTCTATCGGCTTTTCGTCCTCATTAGGGCCACCAAGAACCAAGCCTAATATTTCAGCATCCACAGCTGGGGTGACAACGGAACATCAGCGTCAGCCGACGTGCATGAGTCGAAGTTGCCTTCCACCTCTTTGCTAATGATTTTGTGCACAGCTTCGTAGAGATAGTTGCAGAGCTGGTGATCATCGTCAGGCTTGCCTAAGTGCAGCCGACATGTGCAAAACAGTTTGCGAAATTGCAAAACAGTGTCCGAAGTGCACTGCTACTGCGTCTGCAGCAGGTGCCCGCCGACTTGGGACGTGCCCTGAGACAAAGACTGTCCAAGAAAGTGTACTCAGGAATATGATGCTAAGGACTGATCAACAAGAAGACTATGAATGATGGCTCATGGACAATACATTTCAGAAGTTGCTCTTGCAGTACATACATGATACAGGCCTCCATGGTTATATGCAAGTTCATTCCCATGTTATGCCACATGACAACCCAGGTGAATAAAAATAAAGAAAGAGAGACGGTAGCAAAAGCTACCTTGCTGCTGCTGTGGCTGCTGCTGTGGCTGTTGCTGCGGCTGTTGCTGCGGCCTGTACTCTCGCAGTATCCGCAGCAGGTGCCTGAACTTGGCCGGCTGGTGGACAGCATCACTCGGCTCGAGATCCGTAGCCAAGGCCTCGGTGAGCCGAGCAACTTGCTGGATCACCGTGTGGACAACCAGGAGCGCCATGCGTGACCAGCTCACGGCGGGACCCAGGCTGTCCACCGCTTGGGACACCTCCTACAAATGCAGCAAATGAGTGACTGATTCGAAGACCTTTTGCATCCCTTGCACTAACTAGGAGGTGCAAGGTCTGTGAGGGACACTCCAATGCAAAGATTTAAAGGGAAAAAACCTTTATTGCCTGTTTCGCCCGTTTTCGTGGTTCGCCACTGGTCGGACTCGGCAAGGAAAATGTTCGTTCGCTTAGATTGCCAATCATCGTAAAGAGTTCCCTGCACAATTTTCTTTTTTTCTTGATTCTAACTTTTCAGCCTCTTTCAAGAGAAGTCCAAGGCTTTTCAGCAAGACTGTCTACTAGAGGTGTGCGAATATTCAAAGCTTTAGAATAATGAATCACATACTGTCCAATTCGATTCTGTCTTTGAATAGAATACTCACTATTTGTAAATACGAATATTCAAGTTTTCGAATATTTTTATGTCAACTGGGCATGATGAAACGTAAAACTGGAGCTGAAGTGCGGCATATCCCAGCGGCCACAGTAGACATAAAACATTACAAGTCACGCAGTGGAGCTTTCTAAACTTTGCTCAGGGAGCAAGACATTTTTCTTTCAAACCCAAGCATTTCCACTCTCCGAAGAAGCCAGGGGATGTAAACAAACTGCTTATTTCTTCCCAATGCTCCATTTATGCTTTTAATAAGAAACACATCAAAATGTGCAATGTAATGACAGAAGCTTGGCTAACATTGTAAATACACTAGGATGTGAACATCCTTGTACATTTCTATGCAAGCTCACAAAAACAAGTAAGCATTTTCTCAAGGTGGTTACCCCTGACCGCAAGAGTTTCCAGACCACAGAATCAAAAAAAAAAAAAAGGAAAGAGAATTTTAACATGTCTAATGCATCTGACCTTGTATTGATAAGTGCAGTGGTTCTGTAAGGCTACATTCACACAAAATGTCGAATCGCGTGAAAGCGTGAAAAAAATTCCAGCCTCCTTTTCCATCTAAGCGGGCGGAAAACTAGGCGGCGGGCCAGATCACTCGTGGACCAAATTTTGTTGCCTTAGCGAAAGTGTTTCTGCATCACAAAAAGCTGAATTGGAATGCAAACATTGAGCATAGTGCCCCGAGTGTCAGCGGCAATGCTAATCGATGCGATCAAACATTACCCCAGTGTGTCGTACAGCAAAACTTCCAGCCTCTACAAGAACACCTTCCACAAGAGCGAGATTTGGACAAAGATTGTTGAGTAGCTGAGAATTAGCAGATGGCGCAGCAGCAAAGCAGTGCCATGTCCCAATTTCTTATGCTGAATCTATCGCCGCCACTTTCGGAGCTTCAGCTTCTTTAGCTGCTCCTTGCGCATCTCCGAAAACAACAGGCTAAGTGGAATAAAACTATTTATTCGTTACCTGCATTCATAATTAAAATCAGTGCAGGTGAAGTTGCACGCAATCATGCCTTACGATGACCAATAGATTGATGAATGAACATGTCGTTTAAAATGGCGTGGTGACAAGTGCCACCACACAGACAAGAGTGCTCACAGTAGGTAGATTTGGCAAAAGCTGTGGCGGCAGTGGCAGAACAAATGCGAACATCTTGGACATGCGCGGAAAACAATTTCCGTCCCACTTTGGAGTTCTGGCTCTCTTTTCGGTTCACAAGTGTGAACGAAGCCTAAATTTCTGAAATGGTCCCCCCTTCACTGACAACCAGGCCACAGAGGAAGACATCCTTCGTCAAACGGCGACCCCCTGTGCGATTCAAGCGCACAACAACCCAACGTGGGCACCAGACAGGAAGCAAGCAAAAGGGGTTTTCACCTTGAGAAACAGGTCAGCCACCTCTCGGGCACACCACGGCCCCAGGGTGACGAGCATGTAGCACAGCTCGACGAGGTAACGCTGTGACTGGCGCAGCGAAGCCTTGGTCCGCTCGTCCAGCTGACCCTCCGTGCCGCCCAGGAACTCCATCGCTTCGTCCAGCAGCCTTAGCGCCGTCTCCAGGTTCTTCGCAGACTCCCCGTCACTGCTGCTGCAGCCGTACACAGCGTACTCGACGACCACTTCCCTGGGCCGGCTGCCGTACTTGCTGACGACCGTCAGCTCGCTAGAAGTGCACGCGACGCTCTGGAAGCCGTCCTCGAGTTCGAGGATCTCGGCCTCGAGCAAAGAGGGTCGTTGTCTCTTCTTCGTCGCGAGTGGCGCTGCAAGCCCCAGCACGCTTAGCCGGCCCTCGAGGACGTAGTCCATGACAAAGCTCAGCACGGGCTCAAACTCAATGTGGCGCAGCGCTTGGTTGCACTCGTCGAAGACAACAAGGTTCAAGTGGTCGACGAGCTCTTCGGCGATGTCTGCATCCGCGTTGACCAAATGGCAGGTGAAGGCGCCGGCCGTCATCACGAGGACGTGGTGGTCGCGGAACAGTTTCGGGAAGTCGACGCGCTCGTCGGTCTTGCCGGTGGGATCGCCGACAAAGATGGACTTGAGGTCGGTGTAGTCCTCCATCATCTTCTGGTGCCGCACACCGGACTCGGCTGCAAGAAACAAGCCACTTTGATGGCACACGTCGACCGCTCTAGTACTTAGAAGTACTTGCACTTCGTTCTTGACTTTTCTCAGCGATAAATTTCTGTGATTCGTAAATTTCAGAAAGCTACAATAATTAAAAAGGGTCTTGCTAGTGAAACCTGCTTATAAAGGTAAGCGCACTCAGCACGATGAGCATTCTGAAATACACAGAATGTACAGTATTGTTGGACGCAGCTGATATGAATAATGTTAAAGTTGAGCTTTCTTGATCAACACAAACGAGAATGCCAGAGTTGTCCTTACCTGACGGAACCAGAATTAGCACTCGCTTGCCACCGGCAGCAAAGCTTGGCCGAACCTGGTAGGCTAGTTCCTTGACCAGCATTACCACCATGAAGGTCTTGCCCGACGACAGGAACACGATGGAATTCTGCTGCTTTGCGGTGTCCAGCAGTTCCACCTGGAAGCGGCACGAAATTGTTCTTGCAGTGGGAGTGGAGCCGCATCTGCTCCGCGCAAAAGCTGAACATGTGCAGGTTAACTAGAGGTGTGCGAATATTGGACGCTTTCGAGTAACAAACCAAATATTGTCTAATTTGATTTGGTTTTCCAATCGATTTTGAATAGAATCGAAAAATATTCGGAAGTACAGATATTCTTCAAATAGTTTTCGAATATTTCAAATCGTCAACAGTGCATGATAAAACAAAATTGGAGCAACAGTATGATAAATTTTATCCCCACTACCATAGTAAGCTCGAAGTGAAAAGTCACACAGTGGAACAAGTTGTGTCGCTCAAATAGTCGCAATACAAATAGTCACCAAAAACTCCCAATGCTCCATTTCTGATTTTAATAAACAACACTTATAACTTGCAATATAATGAAAGAAACTTCCTAACATTATGAATAATAAGATGTGAACATGAAAATGACAGTTCATTATTCAAAAACCATTTGAAAAGTATTTGATACTTCATTCGTTCCTCGCACTATCAAATTCATATTTGATTCAGTTCCCAAATTTAGTATTCACACACCCCTGCATTTTGCAGCGACAGCCGTTACCGCGACACCAAAATGCAGCACTAAGTTTAGTCTGAAGTATTCTTTCTAAAAAGAGATTACGATTTATTAAACTAAAAAGAAAAAAAGCCAATACAATCCTTGACCGCAGATAGACTATCAACAAGCACTAGGCAGGTGTTGTCCAAATTTCACAATGCCACGTGGAGAAACGGCATGAACTTGAAGTATATTGTTTGCTCTTGCATCTTTTCTGCCTCACCAAATCTTATGATGAAAATCATTTCTTGTATTACAGAAGCATAATCTACAAATCCAATGTAGCACAACTTTTTACCGTAAACATTTCAGTGTACACACCTCAACCAACTTACAGTATCTGTAGCCGACATAATGTTTTCTCAATAATTACTTTCTTTGGCCAAAAGTAGTTGTTAGAATAGAGAAAAAACACTTGTTCCCGTTCAGGTATATTTATATCATTCGGTTTACGAACATTATACAATTGAGGGAAAGAAAAATATGGGAAGGAGCAGGCTGGCAACTGCAACTGGAAAGGGCGCAATACATGCCTACTCCTTAGGAAGGGATAGACACATAGAAATTAAAGACATGAAGGGAAGTTTGCTATGTACAAGCCGTAGTCTAAAGTTGGTTGAAAACTCATCAGGTGAGGGTAGTATACTGTCAAAATAAAATTAGCACTAGCCTAAGTACTTGCCTAAATTCTCTATTACTTAGCCGCGGATTATACAGTCAAAACTGGTGCTCACCTAAGTACTCAACCAAGTATTTAGGCGAGTGCCCGCTATGTATAAGCCATAGCTTCATCTTTGTAGTTGCCACTGCCAGCATGTGTGGCTGTAGTCATTGGTTATTGACTGTATGTCCTGTTGCTGCTTTTCT
Organism: Dermacentor silvarum; assembly: GCF_013339745.2. Taxonomy (NCBI): domain Eukaryota; kingdom Metazoa; phylum Arthropoda; class Arachnida; order Ixodida; family Ixodidae; genus Dermacentor; species Dermacentor silvarum. Next base: position 45,724,815 of record NC_051160.1, read on the forward strand.
GGGTGGCACTTACAAGCTTTCCTTTGAGTCACTTCTTCAACGCGGTAAATAAAAACAACCTAGTTGTTAGATTATGTTGTTGTAAGTACCTAGGTTCTCAAACAACCAACGACAGGTTGTATGTAGGCTAGTTGGTTCTATGATCACGGTTGCAAACATGTCAGGGACAAATTGCACCCCCCCCCCCACCATCTTTTTTTTTATTTCTTTTTTATTACTTTCCTCTAGTGGACATATATATTTTGCCCCTCTGAATGTCAAATAGAGCAGTTGTTAGCTTGAGCATCACCATGCATGTGTGATAATGTTCCTTTGTACACAACTTGTTTAAGCTTTGCAGTAAGACTTCACATTTACCAACAAACAATGAGCAATCTCTTTTAAAAGATGCGTCCCTGTCAGCTCTTCGATCTAAATAAAAATCCGAAGATTAGATAATCATGAGGTAGCACCTTTATTTTGTTAGGAGGCACCTCAAGCATGACATGCAGCTTGACAGAGCAGCACATATCGCTTGTCTCAACTATTGCTCATTCCAAATGATAGGAAGCGCGAGTGTAAAACAATATAGCTCCAGGGATTCGAACGCTGACAGCCGAAGATAACCAATACACTACTGTGGCACGGCTTATCACTAAAGTTACCAGACTATAAGTAGGGTCCTTCGATTCTGGGTATTATATATACATATTTTTAATTCGGGGGGCACAAATCAGGTTATTCTTAAAGAAGAATACAAAGGATAAATCAGAGGTTTTGTTGTCTGTCAGCCCAAAGTTCGGGATTTCTCTGGTAACATTCACAAACTATTAACTCAAGCAAGATCCCTCATAGGAAAATGTAACAGTAGTAAGCACGTAAGAACGTGTAAAGGCAAAGAGAGCTGCTCGCAAATCATGTAATGAACGCATCTCTATACAAATCATTGTTGCCAGGCATAATTAAATACATTTAAAATAAACCACACTAACAAAAAACAACGAAGAGAGACAGGTTTGGTGATCTATTCTTCACTTTTTTAGCAACGCTTTTTTAAACAAAGAAAAAGTACAAAAATGTTGTGCACGTGGTCACGTTTCGCAGGAGGTGTGATGCTTTTCCTTATTTTACAAGGTGCTTGTTGACGTACATTAAGATATGCATTGGGAGCATTCTTGCGTCCATCCTAAGGACATGACGGGCCTTTCGTCCTTGTCTGTTGTTGACCTGTTGGTTGCCAGTATATGTTATTGCAACAAAATTAGTGGAATACCCACTAAACGACTCAGCCACCCGTCTTTGAACGTAACATAGTTGGATAAACACCCTCTTAAGCTCACAGCTACCGTTCGCAAGGAAAAACATTGTTAGCACAGCGTTAATTCGCTTCCTAGTGCATTACCACCGTTTACGTGTATGTTAAGTGCAGGAAATGCAATGCAATGCGCCATTGCCGCATTCATGTAAACGTGGCTACTAAAAAAGCAACAAGATAATTTGTTCACTCAATGCTGGCAAGCACCGATTGTATATTTTAAAGTATGTTGGTTTTTGCTCAAGTGAGAACGAGGCATTACCATATTTATATAATAATAATATGATATATCTTGTCCACTTGCTCACAGAAGCTGGAGCGTTCATTAGTTTTGTTACACCTACATTTATTATCCTTTACAAAAGTGGAGATCACAGGGAGAGGCCTTTGCCCTGCAGTGGACATGAATAGGCTGATGATGACAAAAGGGCAAACGTCGGAAAGAAAGCAGGTTTAACCCAGTGTTTATAAATTTTGTTTGTGGTGCAAAAATCTAGAATTATCGGGTTTTACCAAAAAACGAATGACCCTCTGTATATGCTCCCCAGCTTTGCACGGCAACTCTACTTATCACTACCACAGTACTCAAGAGTCGTTACTGAGAGTGATAAAATTTCGAAACTATGCGAGCGACTTTCTCAAAGTCGCTTCTACAGTCACTGATGAGACAGACTGCTGAGACTACGAAACCTGTGAGTGACTTTTTCAAACGTCCAGCACTTACCACGCACACTTAGTGTGAGATATGTGGTGTCTCAGCGACGAGGGAGGATTAGTAATATGCAAGAACTACGGCAGCGATCTCATTCAATTTCACTGCACCCGCTGACTTGGCATCATGACATCGTGGCATGCGAGGATAACGCATTGTCAAAAGGACAAGAATCAAGCCCTCGAATATCGTTTCGCTGTAGTTTGCGCGGCCATCGCAACATAACTAAACCCTGGAAGTCACCAGAAGCTGCGAGCCACCGATTAACAGGACGTTATCGCAGCTACACACGATAGTCAGCAAACGATGTGAGTCAACGAGAGATATCAGCACCGCAGGAGCAGCCAAAATATCCGAAGGAACACGGTGTTTGATCATCCCTCGCAGGATCAAGATGTTCCCGTTCGAAAGTTTCGAGAAGTGGCGCGTTATCGTACGAAACGGCGCAAAGCAAGCGTGTCACTTGCGCCTTGCGATCCACGATACTTTAGGCGAGAAAAACTTCGTCTCCGAGTTCTTACAAGGCAGAGAAGAGACAGAGTGAACAATGTATATCTCTGTCAGGTGTGTCTAACCTGGTATTCCAAGGGCGTGAACGTCTTGGTTTGCACGTTTTCGAGGAAGTGGTGCCGACGTTGCCTCGGTTGCGGCGCATCGCCGACGCCGGGTCTCTTCACAACCATCTTGGGCGAGTCGCAGGGCGATTCTGTACCGAATCTGCGAACACGACGCAGCGATCAGAGGTCTCACAGATTATCAGCAGTCCGGGACAAACTGCTGGACCACCGATTTACAAAAGGCAGTGTCGCACGGGCACTTCACACACACGCGCGCGCTAAGCGATGAACTCACAACCTTCGAGACACGTCTGCTAGCCAAGCCCCATTTCGAGTCATCGTTCGAAGTTTCCAGCGGTATGCACGGTCAGCTACGGACGGCCATGCGACGTACCGGCAGTTCTAGACTCTTTCTGTATCCAAAGAAAACGGCGATTGTTTTCAGGACATCGTCGTCTCGCGACGGCAACAAAATACACACACCAGCGGGCAAAAACCAAAAGGCGCACACACCGAACCGAGGTAGCGATTGGCTGATGACGTTCACGTGATCACTTGTAGCCAATTGCGAAGACAGAAGTCATTTCGGCTTGGGAAACATGGCAGCGCCCATGTGCTGCTCGGCTGGTGATCTGGACAAATTTCGAATAGCGTCGGTGAGGATCGTTACATTCGTTGTTTTGCGTTATTAAAGAACGTCTGAAACGCATGCGTTAGGGTCTACGTCAATATGTCATGTTCAATACTTTCTCGCGCGATCGGCATGGTATAAAACATGTTCTTTTGTTTTCAGCTGCCTGACAACGTCTACTACGTTCCGAATTTCATCACAGATATTGAAGAGAAATACCTCTATGACAAAGTCTACGATGCACCCAAGCCAAAGTGGGTCCAACTCGCGCACAGACGGCTCCAGAACTGGGGTGGGTACGAGGGCGGACGGAATTCAATCTCCAAAGCGCGCGTTGTTATGCGCGTCTACGTTGAACTTTGGGTTTCCTTCGCAGGTGGACTGCCCCATCCCAAAGGCATGGTTTCGGAAGCTCTGCCGCAAGTAACTTTTTCTGATGTTGCCCGAAGCTAAACTGCGATAACGAGTAACTAAGCGCGAGATGGAGAGGGTGCTTTGAACTCGCTTGACACTTTCTGCGTCTTTCCGACGCCCCCCTTTCACCAGAATGCTCTAAAAATTGAGGCTTCTTTTTATCTTGATTATAAACTGTCAGTGCGAATCATTAACCGGGGTCAGGACCTCCCATCGTTATGCACACACCAAGTCATTACGATGTGCAAAAAAAAAAAAAAAAAAAAAAAAAACATACGACTCCGAATAATGTTAGCGTGAAACTGCAAAGGCAAGGATATATCTCCGATGGAATGCAAATTTTCTCTTGATCTAAGAGCACGTGCTACAAGCTAGTGTGAAAATTTACAGTATGATTGACGAGGTCAAGCACACTAAACTAATCATAGCTTCCATATAAGCTTAGCAACGTCTTCACTTCGGATTGAGGTACATAAGGCAGGGTTGTATCGCGGTTGATTGATTTTGCGGATGCTGATTGATTTTTGTTGATGGACATTTAATCTTGATGCAGTGGCTGAAGGACATATCTACCAAAGTGGCTAGCTTGGGAGTCTTTGGCGAGAAGTTGCCCAATCATGTCCTTGTCAATGAGTACAAGCCTGGCGAAGGAATCTTGGTGGGTTTTATAAACCATCGTCTATACATGCTTATCACTCTAGCATTTTGCTTAAATTGCCTTAATCTTTTCTCTCTTCCTTAAAACCTCTATATCTACCTTCTACGGTTACCTATGCCTGTAATGGATTCGGTCCTATCAAGTATGAACCCCACGCGAGCGACGAGTTTGAGCGACGTCTCCCTGGTGTTGCCAGTATGAGGGCAGCAAATACGTGCCTAAACTGGCATGACGCGTGCCTTGTAAACTTCAGTTGACGCATTTTACTGTAAAGAGCAGCATAAATATTTCTAAAGGTCTTGCACTAGGTTCTTACCCTTGCACGTATCAAAATTTAGTCGTTTGCTCGTTCCGTGCGACGGTCTGCAGTACTTGACTGATGTACATCCTGTTCCGGCTTCGCGCTATTGGCTAGTCGCTCATAGCACTTCAGCGTGACGAGCGACGAATTCTAGGTTTCCATAACTGAGCAACCGGGCGACAAGAACGAACAATCTGTTCATGCGACGGCCCATTTCATCGCTTGAAGCTGTCACTCGTCGGTTGACTTTTGGCTATTGCAGCAATGTGCAGCAGCACCTATCCGGTGCTGCTGCACACTGCTGCTTTGTACAAAGCAGCTTGTCACGGCTACAAAGTGAAAAAAGAATAAATTTTGCTTCCTTCAATTTTTTGCCGTCACACTTCGTGGAGGAAGAATTTACACCATCAGTGTTGATCATTTGGACACAGGGGAAATCCAGCTAATTAAGCTTCATACACGTGAGTGTTTGTGATGGACAAGATATCGTAGCCAAAGTTGTTTCTTTTCTTTCTTTTTATTTATTTTTGTCACAGCCTCACGAAGATGGCCCACTGTACTATCCAGTGGTGACCAACATCACCCTGAATTCGAGCACCGTCATCGATTTCTACAAGCCAAGAAAAAGCACCACCTGCGAAGTAACTGACAATGCAGAGGTACCGAGACTTACCACATACACACGATGTCCCTGTGGACATTTACATACACATGATGTTGATGTCCACATTAGGCTCTGTATTCAGGCCGGTCCAGCATGCAAGTCTTGATAAGGCAGAATGAATCAACCTTAGTTCTGTAGTGCTCTGTGCTGTCTTACGTGAAGCATGGAAGCTAGCTTGTATTTGTAATTTGCATTGACTGTTGTCTAAATAGGAACATCAGCTGTACGACTCTTATAGTTAAGCCACTGGCTGGTTAGTTAAGTTACGGTTAAGCCAATTGTTCGGATTTCGCACAGAGGTAACCTTTTGTGGTGGGTTCAGTTAAATGCCATGTTTGCGTGCCATCCTTGCCTGTTTTGTTCACAATAGATATGAAATCGACTATTGACCAAAAAGTTTACAGATCACGGGATCTGACAAAAAGCTGAATATCTCCGCATCCTGGTATTCCCATTTCCAGCCTCTACTGGTATATGCGAACAACATTGTGATGTACGGTTTGCTCGGATATTTAGCGTTTTCTGAGATCCCGTATCCGTAAGCTTTTTGGGTCGATAGTACATTGTTGGTGCCACTAAAGATTATGATTTCATTGCAATAGAATGGTGATACTGCAAGGATTTGGCACCGGCAGCATATTTGATTGCCGATAGCTCTGCTCGCATGATGTGCATTCTATAGTTTTCATTCGAAAAGATTTGTGAGGACCGAGAACCAATTTTTGCAGTACCCATTTTTTCTTTAGTGTAATGGAAATCTTATCTGTCACATTGTTCAATTTTGCAATCCACAGTCGCTGTCGTGAGTATGAAGTTGTTTGCTGTAAACGGTGTTGGGAAACTGTGATAGGTGAGCACAATAACAATTGCATGCGGGCATTGGTGGGAAGTGGTAGGATATTCCAGTAGTGCTATTCATGTAGCGTTGGCACCCATTTGCTGCACAATTAGGCTAACACATTTCTTACGTCACAGAGAGTACACAGGACTCATACTCAGAGTCCTGTGGACTCTCTGTGCAAGGACTTGCACATAGAAAAGCACTCATATGTGCCGCCATGCATTGAGGAACACTACGGCTTCGCCATTGCACTCGTTCCTGCAAAGGCAGTGCCACTCGTGAGCGTGAATTTTATTTAGTCGTAGTGTGCATAGAACAAATCACGAATATCTTTGTAATATGAAGACTGCGATTTTAAACAATAAGTGTGGTGCATTTAATAACAGCCGACTTACGTACAGTAATCTGATTGCATACATCTCAAGTACTACTAAGGTTTCAATACCACTTCGCACCACATACCAGTTTTCGTGACTTTATAATTCCTACTGAAATCGCGAATAGCATACTTGCTTTTATCACTATAAATTATGGTCTTTTCATTTCTACCAAAATCCCACAACACATTCTGGCCAGTTGTCGGTTGATACATTCAACACGTCTTCTAGGAGACATTTCAAGGTGCATTTAATCATGCGCAGATGTGTGATGGTTTGTGCGATACAAGTTTACAATGCCTATGCAGGACACAGAGAAGAATTCCTACATAGGCTCGCTTCTGCTGGAGCAGCGGAGCCTCTTGATAACAAGCGGCGTGATGTACACCGATTACCTCCACGGCATTGAGGCCAGGATGGAAGATGTCATCGACAATTCCATCAAGAACATCAATGCCTGTTCCGTGAAACAGGGAGCAGTGCTACAGAGGGGCACAAGAGGTATCCCTCACCATACGAGTTGTTCCAAAAGTGCTCCGTGCGAATGTGCTCCAAGCACTGTTCAAGAAGTGAACCATCTTTACAGTCGGAGACATTGGAAATGTGCTTATTTTGTAGTGGTCATGATTCGTTCATGGAGGCAATGAGATCGGAATATCTCAGAGTCAAAATGAGACTTTTGGCTCACAGATGCGGCTTCCATCCACAGGGTGTCTATGATGTGTTTACTAGCCTGTCATCGTTTCATGTGCCTACCTCAAATTTGCATGACGGTCATATAACAGGCCGGGAAGATTTTTTTTGTTTGTAATAAAAGCAAACCACACGTCTTTGTCTGTCTTTTACGTCTGATTTCATTATGACATATTGAATGTGGTTCATTTGATACATCGTGTGCAGGGGTGTCTGCAAATTGTTGCTTTACTTTTCACTTCAAAGGTCCTTCATTCTCGTGGAGTGCAAAAGCTGTGACGAGCACAAGTGGTGCCAACGAGCAGTGTTAGACAGAAGACTTTAGCCGATAACCTAGTGGGAGATATGTTTCAGATGCTTCTGAAGTTTGTGCTTTTGTTGGAGGTAGCTCGTTACACATGCAGCATGGTGATAAAAGAAATGATCTTCCAGCTTTGTTGTAAAGTTCCTCATTGAAAATGCAACTGTGCCTTTTAATCGGCCTTCTTGAATCACAGCTGGAACTCTTGAATAAAGACATTTGAACGAGAACAACATCCCTACCTGATTTGACTTTTATATGAAATTTGTCAAACATAGTTAATCCACTTGTGAAATAGATATGACCCTCGCGAATATTGTGCATCGTGCACAAGGAACCCGTAAATTCGGCAATGCGTGTTGTCTTTAAAGTTTTTTCCTCTCCTGTTTTTGGTACTGAGCCGTGAAAACGGTTACAAAAAAAAGAAAAAAAAAAAAAAGCCACCTCTCCTCAACCATTCTCTCCTGTGTTTGTATCACGACCTACTGTGTTTTGAGTAGGTCGTGGTTCGTATTCACTTTGAAGCTTCAGCAATGGAGTTTTAGTGGAAAGACGATACGTTGGAGGGGGGATTAGAATAACGCAACGGTGTAGAAAGCGCAAATATGAAGGGCTTTTTTTTTTTTTTTTTTTTTTTTGCGACATGAAAATTTGCGTGCCGGTTTCGTAGCAGACGACAAATAACACGTTCGACCGGCAAGCACCGCATTCCTTTTTGGAAGTTTTCCCGTACCATGGCATACATTTTCCTGTAGTCATTGCGCAGTAGTGAGTCTCTTTCTCCGCAAATTTAGATGACCGGCGAGTGACACATCAGAAAAAAAAAAAAATGCATTATTTGAATTGCTTCAGCGAAATAATTCAGTCAGCTGGATACCGTCGCATCTGGTAGGCGGCGAGTTTCCGCGGTAGCGTGGCCGAGCGGTCTAAGGCGCTGGTTTTAGGCACCAGTCTGATAAAGGCGTGGGTTCGAATCCCACCGCTGCCAAATCTTTTTTTTTTTTGTAGTTTTTATATTAATATATTTTGTTTTGTGGGTACACATTCTTTTTCATTGGCACGACCCTCGCGATTGTCCGGACAATTGTTCCCCCATTGACCGCGTGACATGAGTGAATTGTGAGGTTGACGGACGAATATCGCTTTACCAGAGATTAGTAATATCCAGCTTCGATACGAACGTATTGTAGTCTAACCCTACAAAAACCGTGAAGGTTTAGTCACATTGAACACGTGGACACCTATATATCGCCTATCTGCGAGCTTGTTTGGGGATCTGTACATAATTTTCTTTCATTTTTGCACATCGCTTTGAGCAGGGGGCGAGGAAGCGTGTAGGCGCTCGTTCTTTGATTAGATGTGGAAACCACTTCCCTACTTCCGAGTTGGCGTATGTAAAAATAAACAACCGAAGGCACGCTACAGTGATTGCAAAGCAAGCAAACGGCTCAAGGTTTCCAATTTTGTTCGCGCATTTTTTATTAATTAAAGCACGCGAGAGCACTTACAGTTTAAAAATTGTTTCATTAAAGTACGTGATAACCCTAGATGCTGAGAAGAAAAGGTTAAATTACGCATGCTAACGTTGGTGACGATTATCAGTGGATTCGCGTTGAGACGGGGTAGTTGCACGTGCTACCAAAAACCTTCTTGGTGCCACCTTTATAACCTCTTTGGTGCCACCACACTAATTCCGCAATATGCTATTAAAATTCATATGTAACTTTGAAAAGCCCAAATGTTTTAATTCGAAGTCTTTGATGGCTATATTAAATAGATTATTACCTCGTTCGGAAAACATACAGCAATTTTCATTCGGCATCGCTCTGGTTCGTCAATTGCCGGATGCTTGCTTATTTACTGCGTTAATGTTTACCCGTTCATTACATGTCTTTAAACCCCAAGGCTTCGTGGAGACTGACCACATTTTTATCCAGTTCTGGGTGTATGTTTTGACATTCCAACAAGATCTCTGTAATTGTATCCGCAGTATTTTTTGCGTGCTATACCGACAGATCGTGTTCTTGTGTAATTGTGAACCTTCGCCGAAACCGGCCTACATGTCTATATTTAATGGTTTATGCTGTTGGGCGAACTTTCGAAATAAAAATGAAATAAAGATTGTGAACCTTATAACTTCGCGTTGTTAGGCAGCCTGCGCCATAGCTTGAAAAAAAAAAAAAAAAAAAGTGCGCTGTCCCTCGAGTTATTGTAGAAAATTCTCTTCTTCATCTCGATCCTTTCTGCCCTACTTGATAGCTTTCCGTTGTTTTATTCTCCATCTTCTCTATAGCCACTGCGCCTGTGCTGAGGCCTGCATACTTACCGGTCTGTTCTCGTTCTTTTTCGTCTCTGCAGAAAGCTAGAATTTACATTTTGTCTGTACGAAAATTCGTTTTGCTACAGATAGAATAAGAGATTGACCTTTCCTGTCCACGGCTTTTAGTATTAACCTCAATTGCAATGTTGCCTTAATCACTGTATCTTATTTTATATTATTGTATTGTATTATGTATTAGATGTATTCGTGTTGTCTTTTTCGTCCTCCTTTGCTCCTTTGTCCCTGTTTCTAGCGCAGTTAAAATCTTTCCAATGCGATATTTTCGGACAAATGATTCGCGAGCTGTTACCTTGGAACATCGTAGCGTACAGATGTGTCAGAAGAAATTATATATCCCTAGCTGTCCACGTCGACTATTAACGACTGATAGCGGGTTTTAGCGGCCCTATAACCGGTAAAACGCATGAAGCGGAAATGAATCGACGGTCGCGGTTCTACGGTGTCCCAAGATGAAATTTGTATAGTGCCACTGAATTAAGTGGCGCTTTCGGGACCGATAGACAAATAACAGTCTGCGTGGGTGGATAGGGAGGATGGGAGTTTAAGGCTTTTGGTTCGCCAAGAATATAATTTCCCATCTCTTGCCCGAATTCGATCGGTACCACATTTGGCGTATACCGGGTGCTTCAACGAACACTTTCAATAATTGTTAAAGGTTGCCTGCGGCAGATAGCACAGTTCTAGTCCATGAGCTGGTCTACTCCAAGGGGCAGGCATTACTTGCACCAGAAATTGAAATGCATAATCGACTAATTAACAAAAATTCACGAATTAAGTTTTTAACTAATTACCTAGTGGCCCATATTGCAATTAACAAATTCTGGCCGCTGAATTGGCAAGGCGGATCCACTTGGGACGAATTCTCAGGATGACACCAGTTTCGACATATTAATTCCGAACTTTGAGGATAAATGCATTGCGTTCCAGTTGCTTTCTTAACAAAACGTCGTTTTATGCGTATGTCGAGATATGTCGAAGCTGGTGTCATCCTGAGAATTCGTTCCAAGTGGATCCGCCTTGCCAATTCCACGGCTAGAATTTGCTAATTGCAATATGGGCCACTAGGTAATTAGTTAAAAACTTAATTATTGATTTTTTCTTTATTTAGTCGATTATGCATTTCAATTTTTGGTGGAAGTAAGGTCCGCCTCTTTGTGCAGACCAGTTCATGAACAAGAATTGTGCTATCTGCCGCAGGCAACCTTTAAAATTATTGAAAGTGTTCGCTGAAACACCCTGTGTACATACAAAAAGTTTTGCGAGTACCCACGCTGACATATAGGCTTACATGCACATTCGGGCACAAAATTTTCTGGACCGTGCGTGACGCGAAAACCACCAGAATTGCGTCGCGAATTGAGCGTGTATACAACCGAGAAACGATCGAATCACGCACTATACGATTGTCAAACGAGAAAATTTATCTGGCCCTTTTCAATTGGAAGTTGCATGCGTAGGCCATGCCGAAATTCAGCGTTCTCTCTGTGGTCGCGGTTCACAAACATTTGTCCCCGACTTGTGCTACACCGAGCGTTTTCTTGCGAACGAAAACTTCGTGGAAAATAATTCGCTTGCGAGATGATCTGTTGTACAGATTAGCACAAGTACACAGACGTGCGCTTGGAGAAAACCGTATCCTCTATTCGTAATACATATCAACTCTTATTCGTAATACATATCAATTCGTATATGTGAGAGTTCTGTTTAAAAAAAATGCTGTTTGCAATGGTTGAGCATTTATTGCCTCTGCAGCACCCCAAAAGACACACGACGTCCATAATATATACTCATATAAGGGCCTTTATTGTGATGAATGTTTAATATTATTTAGGTACCTCCATCGCCGGACGCGCACAAGTAATCTCGATTTGGCCATGCACATACCAGGACAATAACTTTGGCAGAGCCTGGCACACGCATGCATACATTTCGCGGCTGAATTCCACCATATATGCTGCCTCTTTTGACTAGATCGAAGGGAGCTGTATCGCGCTCTCCTCGATTAAATGGGAGGTAACAAAATGGCGGAATTAATAGTGAATTCTTTACGACCATAAGTCACCGGCAAAGCGCAATGTCCCGAACAGTGCACTCCTGGGTGATACGATAGCTATCGGCCGATCACGTTCGAGGATGTTTTCAGCCCCCCCACCCCCTTATGACAGTGGCGTGCATCCCGTCAACGCGCTTCAGAACTACGCGATGTGAAAATAACATTGACTATAGGTGAGCCGTTACTTTCGTCGCATCGAAACTTCGACTTGCTATAGCCGATTCGGTGCTCACTTCAGTAGCATGTCACCTACAGCGTTCGCCCAGCGATATGGCCCCTGACATTTTGGACCGTATATAGGTAGTTCTCTCCACAACGTCTATTGAGGGAACGCTGACTCTATAGTTGTCTACGGGAGGGGGCAAGCCAGCGTACACGAGGATAACTTGTAGTAGATATGCATTGGCCTAGGTCTTCGCTCTTCGAAACGTTTGCTCTCACTTTTTTTTTTTTTTTTTTTTTTTTTGAGGAGCGCGCGCTGTGCGTATGCAGGTAGCGTGGCCGTGAAAGACACTAAAGCTTATCGGGAACTGATAATGTGATCGGCTGACTCTTTCTGTTTCAGTTTTATCGCGTCACGCCCCCTTCCCGTTTTTCCCCCTTCCTCCACGATTTCTACAGTTGCGGAACAATCGTAGCGCCAGATTTCCCCCTAGTAATCTTTGTAGGGAACTCTACGGTCGCATTCATTCCAACTGGCTATATAAAGCAACTTCAGCACGCACTGGGAGTGATGTATCACCGACAGTGTCCGACTAGGAATAATACGGCCACCCTACATGTATGGACTTTAATTACGGCGGTGATGATGATAATTATAATGACTGATCACGAGAAGGAAATTTACAGAGGGACAAAAATTGGGTTGGAGTGCATACCGCAGGTATTACCAAATCTTGACTGGGAGCTTACACTGTTGTTTAAAAGAAAAAAGTGTACAATCATTGCATTCTGCCAGTGCTAACATATGGGGCAGAAACTTGGAGGTTAACAAAGAAGCTCGAGAGCACGCTAAGCAACGCGCAAAGAGCGATGGAACGAAAAATGTTACGCGTACGTAAAGTTAAGAGACAGGACGAGAGCGGTGTGGAGCAGAGAGCAAACGGGCATAGCGGACATTCTAGTTGACGTTAATAGAAGGAAATGGAGCTGGGCAGGCCATGTAATCCGTATGGTAAATAACCGGTGGACCATTAGAGTTACACAATGGGTGTGAAGGGAAGGGAAGCGCAGTCGAGGACGGCAGAAAACTAGGTGGGGTGATGGAATTAGGAAATTTGCAGGTGGAAATTGAGAATCGGCTATAGCGCGAGACAGGGGTAATTGGAGATCGCAGGGAGAGGCCTTAATCGTCCTGCAGTGGACATAAAATATAGGCTGATGATGATGATGATAATGACGACTCGTGTGGGCAGCCATATCGTCCGCGTCGCGATAGGCCTAACGGCAGCAGTATACGTCGCGCGGAATAATTAACGGCCTGCTCTAAGCCGCGCATAGGCGCTACGTCAATCGCGGTGCAAAGAGTTGAGGCGCGATCTCGGGTAGCGCGCAGGATCCCGCACGAAAGCATACGCCGCCGGTCAGGAGTGCTTGCTTCTCCTCTGCCTCCGCAAGCTGTGGAGGGATAGGCGCTCGGCCAGCTGCTCGTTCTCGTCAGCGTCATCGTCCCGACGGGGGGCCCGGATAAACTTCCAGGCGACCAGCAGCCAGGTCATCGTGAGTGCTGAAAGAACAGGAAGGAGAGAGAGAGAGAGAAAGGTTAAGTCTCTGGCGTAAATTTTAATACGCCAACACGTTAACAGTGGAGCTGATCTTAGTCGAGCGTGCGCCCCCGATGACGGCGCCGTCACGCAGGAGCAGAGCCGGAGAGGTCACGTGACGTGACCCGCTCGCCGGTAGGAGAGGAGTCGACCAATCGGAGCGCGCGCCGGGGAGGAGGAGGAGAGGCGGCGGCCTGTATTGTAGCCGGTGTTTGCGCCGCGCGCTCTTCGCACAATGGACGCCGCTCGGCTCGAGCGGCAATACGCAGAAACATACGCGACAATCGCAGAAAAAGAACGACCACAGCTCCGCTGTTTCGACAGATTTCACTTCGTGGAACTGGCTGCATTTTTATTTGACGCGTATTCGTTATCGCTAAAAAGGTTTATTGTCATATGAGCCTAAAGTCTAAGGCGCGAGCGCGCACACACACAGGATAATCATCCGTAATGTGATCACCAGAGCTGCTAAATAAACGACGCCAGCCCGTAAAACATTATTGCATTGTACAGGATCTCTCAAACTCGTAGAGGGCGCCTTTTATACACTCTTTAGATTCATTCATTATTCCATTGGTTATTGTACAGGTTACAAAGTTTACGCTTTAGTTCCATTCATCATTGTTAAATACTACAAAGTTTATTATTATTCTCACATCATCATCAGAATCTGGTCCGGCACAGAAACAAGGCGAAATACGTCACTGAAATCAAAGCATGTAACACGTCCGCACCGCTCAAGAAGATGGGGAAGAAAGCCGCTCCTCCATTGGATATGGATCGATGCATGATCAATTCGTTGCCGAAGTAGCCGAGGTAGAGCGCCAGAGAGCACACGGTCATGGAGAAGACACTGCGAGCAAACGGTGGAGACAGGATCGGCATAGTACGTAGCACTAGAGAACAGCGAGACGAGCCTATAAACAGATCGATCTCACTACGAGTTTCAATAAACGCTGCCGCAAAGGATGCCGGTATAGTACGGGCTCAAAGTTGCCTTGTGCTAGGGAACGTACTTACGTACGTACGTATGTATGTATGTATGTATGTATGTATGTATGTATGTATGTATGTATGTATGTATGTATGTATGTATGTATGTATGTATGTATGTATGTATGTATGTATGTAAGTATGTAAGTATGTATGTATGTATGTAAGTATGTATGTATGTATGTATGTATGTATGTATGTATGTATGTATGTATGTATGTATGTATGTATGTATGTATGTATGTATGTATGTATGTATGTATGTATGTGCGTGCGTACGTACGTACGTACGTACGTACGTACGTATGCATGTATGTAGATAAAAGGAATAGAGAATCACCTGATTAATATATAAATTTGACCAATTCGTCTACATTTAGCGGCACAAGCCTCTTACATAGTCTATCGACCTTTGCATAGATTCACTTCACTCTCTAAAAACGGCTAAGTTTTGTGGGCGAGGGAGGTTCTCCCGCAAGTTTTAGTGAAGGCCTCTCTTGGCCGGTAGTGGCTTTCATTGGCGAATTGAAAGACAACTGTGATCGGAAGCAGATTCCGTTCAATAATTTTCCCCTATACATTTCTTTCTTTTTACCCGCTGCAGCAGCTCAGTGGCTTGTGGCCTGTCCTGTGAAGCCGTCTTGTAGCTCTAGCAACCAACCAACCAAAGCCGTCTTTCACCATGAGTTGCAATACCGTATTTTCTCAAATTTAAGCATCCCATCATGACCGTTATGAAAAACGATTAGGGGGCTGCTTAGGTTCGAGAAAATATGGCAAATATGGTACGAGTCCCAATTACGTTGCGCGTATACTGGCGAGCGTGCATCGATAGTTAAATAAAGTGCACATACGGTGGCTCTTCGATAAAAAGGCTGCAATGCATAAACAGCAGGGCGTTGAATATCGACCAGAAGCCGAACATTCTCTCCACTTCTGGACATCCTGGGATGCCTGCAGGAGATATATACACATGAGACTTTGTGGATGATTCGTTCACAGTGCGAGACTTTCGTCCGGTCCACGCGACACGTTAGATACCAAGACAAGATAGATAGATAGATAGAAGAAAGAAAGAAAATGTCGAATCACGGTAAGTTAACTAAAGCCGACCAAAGACGTGCTCGAAAACGATAACGGGCTGAATCTGCATGAGCTAAAAAATTGCTGATGCAGCCGAATGCCAAAATTTGCAAGCATTCGCCTGTCTATAACCATTTATTTGTTCATTCGTTATTCATTTGTGTGCTTATTTGCTTGTTTCGCTGTTTAAAGCTTCCTTCTGGGGATTCTCTCCTGGAGATTGTACGGAAATGTAAACGATATAACATTGTAGAAAATCGTGCAAGCTGGTTCAAGGCCACACGAAATCGAAATAAATTAGCTCTCTGAAACAGTGGAAGGAGAAAACAACATTTTCGAATCAAGACACGAACACAAACACGTGTCGAAGACTACAAAGAAAACGAAAGGCCCCTTAGCGTGATCCAATTTCGATACGCCGCGCTCCCTTACTTCAACCTATTCGAACCGTTAAACGGCCACAGTTCAAGAGGACAAACAAATCTACACAATGGCTCGGGAGCTACGCTGACATCAGTTCAATGACCTCAGCGTCAAGACGAATGTGAAACCCCTGTAACTCCCACTTCACTGCGCACAAAAATACCATTTAGGAGAAGCCCAACTCTGAACACCTTGAGGGGATACTTGAACACATTTGAACAAAACATACGGCGAATGTAGTGTTTCTTTAAAAAGAACAAACATGGCCTCATTCGAGCGTACTGAGTTCCATAGAAAGCAAACAAAGCAGGCAAGCTCACCGTCAGCGCATTTCAGCTTGGTGAAGATCCTTTGCTGCAGGAAGTTATCCTCCCAGAGGCATCGAAGACCGGTGCCCAAATTTGTGAGCGACAAGAACGCCAGCCAGCCGCGCAGAGGATGCACCAGCCAATGCGTCATTTCCTTGGTCTCTTCAATGTGAATTCCAGTTTGCACCGGCCAGATATTAAACAACGACAGGCTTTTTAAACGCACACAGCATTCGATGTTGGTCTGCAAGTGGCGTCTTTGCCGAAACGCGCGGACAAATTACTTCGATTGTTGTCCTGAATAGGTAGTTGATCAGCGCCGCTACACGGCAAGTTTAAAATTTTTACGTTCACTAAAATAAATTTTGTAATAGTTGAACTTTTTTTGTAAAAAAAAGCATGGAGTTTATTAAAAAATTATCATTAGCGTTTATAGGTGGTGTCCAAAACACGTCTATGACGTGATTTGGCTCCTGCAATAACTTCCGCCGTATTCAACCACCAAAAGCATAGCCTTTAAGATCCGCATTTTATATCAAAGAGCACTACCATTTATTGTGGATTTGAACACCACCTACTTGGAAACGCTGACATTTAAACGTGCAAGTATCGCTGTAAATATAACAGGCAGTAAAAGTGTTTAAATTACGTCCCTGTTTATACAGCTCGTTCTCAGATGCTAGCAGTAGCATGGAAGCAGCGCTACCACGGCGCGGGCGGAGGCGGAGGACTAGGGAATACACGTATACAACGGCGCTTGTGCGATGCCACCGTGTATAAAATGTCTAAATCAAATTTATGAGACTGCATACTTCACTACAATTTGATTTTCATTTCGGTCTCGGCAAATTTCGTTTGTTGCGGTTCATCGGCTGCTGTGCCATGATGATTCCTCGGAAACGTTGCACAGCTTCGGCGTTCACCTAAAATTCCGTGCATAGAATCGCAGCGACCTTTCCACTTCTCTTGTGAATAATAAGGTTGGAAAGGCATTCTCGGAGTTAAGTGTAGTTTATAGGGTTGTTCGAACGAGTTACACACACGCGAGCCGCGATCGATGAGCAGCTCAAGTGAAACGTTGCACGGCTTCGGCGCTCGCCCCCACGAGATATGGCAAGTGCAAGACGAACCAGAGAGAGAAGAAAAAGGAGAAAAAAAGAAGAAAATAAAAAAGAATCTTTATTTTTCGGTGCTTATTTTTTATACAGACATGGTTGCAAAGAGGCGAGTTTCGAGGTTAGTAAGTAAGTAATAGCGTTTTTCACTGGTCGATCTGGAGCGGCCGCCGAAATCCTGGAGCGAGCGCTCCGTCTTTTTCATTTCCCTGTGCTGCCCTCTGCCGCGCGCCGCTGGAAACGTTTTGGTAGGGTGCTGGGGCTTTCGCCGGTTGATTTGTGAACCTGCGCCCGTGTTAAGTGCGCATCGGTTGTGCGTTTCGTGGATCGTGAATAATTATTAATGGCTTCTGCGGGGCAGCATGTCGTTCCTGGAAGCCATGTAGCACTCACCAGCTATATATACATGTAGGGTGAGCAGGCCTGAGAGTGCTCTTTTTTTTATAGTGCGGCCGATAAAGGCACGCTGAGTTCCCTCTGCCGTCGCGGCTGCTTTGGAGTTTGTTGTCGCTAACTCCTGCACTTGCACCTCGCTTTTTTTTAATTCTTTTTACATATTCTTTAGAGATTTCACATAAATAAGATGTTTTCGATTGCGCAGCCTTCCGCGTCGGATTTAGCAAAGCGATGCACTTAATTGGTTACATCGGCATCTACAGCCACAGATCGTTGTTAGCGTCAAAAAATGGGGGAAAGGCGCTGATATGAAAGAATGTCAAAACGTAGAATAAAACACATATATCTGCTCATATCAGCCAGGTTGTTCCATCGTGAGACGAGTCAGTATGAGCGGCTGAGCCACTTAAACAATGGCGGCTGTGATCCAATTACAAATATCGGGCTGTTAATTTTTTTACTGATTCTCGCTTTTCTTTAACTTCACGATAGTTAGTTTGCACGTGTCATAAAGCATTATTAGAACAAACTGTGCTCGCATAAGCGCTCATTTAAAGGCCGTGTTGTTCTCCTGCAAAAACGCGGATGCCATCGCTGACACCGTTGGTATATAACTGAGCGAAGCGGCTGTTTATGCTGCTGTGCCGAATGTACCGTCTCTTGTTTCGAGTTTGACGCAGCGATAAAAAGTACTACATCTCAGGAATTAAGAAATGTGTCAGCATGCCAACACGTAAAAACCCACCTATCTACGTTGCGAATACGACCGGCAGACTACGGGAACGGTGACGTACAGATGTTGGCACAGGCATTGGGCACAGCCCTGTGTCCCCGCTTGCAGCTTATTGCGCACGCGGCGATCGAAGCGAAGGGTAGTTTATTTCAAATCGCTAAGGCTAGAATTGGTCTATAAAAGCAGTTTCCTTCATTATAACTTGCTTACTTTTCAGTACCAGTCCGCCGGTAGCGGGTGCGCGAACTCGACGGTGCCAGGCCTAACCTTCGCTGAACAGGATCAACATTGGCTCAAACCTATGTGCACGGATTGAGAGGGTCGAATATTGTGCATTTCAACTTCGTAGGCATGTCTCGACTCACTTTGAGCGCGATTGTTTATATATACTAACGAAGCCGTTGCGGCTATCGCGTTATCGGTTCGACGGCCGATCGCGCGGGGTTCGTTCGAACGATGGTCGGCACGCTGATTTTATCGGTGCCGTCGACAAGAAAGCCCGTCGCAGTACGACAATTCGCGCTCGTCGGTTACGTCTTGTAGGCCTGGTATGATAAAATGGTCTCAGCGACACAGTGCTGAATGGTCGGTCAATCGTAGGCGGGCGCGTCTTGTCGGTCTCGTATCGACCCAGTGTTACCGCGCCTTGAACGAGTACGTGAAGTCGGGCCACACGCTGCCACTACCAGCAAGCGAGGACCGACGCTGCATGAAGTATTCGTCAGCAACGTGTTTTTAAGTGTCGTCCAAGTGTAACGCAGGGGTTTATCGATAAATTTGCTATTACAGCCATCAATGCAAGGCGGCAACTACGTGGTTCCCTGTGCAGTCTAGACGAAGCCCTCACCGCTTTCTGTTAAAAGTGAAGTTGCAGTCTTACGCGACGCACGTTTTCGGTACCTCACCGACGTCGAGCTACCAGTGAGGTTTCAACGAGGTACACAGCACGAGTTTGCACTTGCAGTAGAGCGCGTGCGAGCGCATTTTTTTTTTTTTTTTCGGGGGACGTTTCCCCGAGACGGGGCCGCACGGCCGCGCGCGCGACCCTACCAAAACGTTTCGCGACGAATCCGCCAGGGCAGGGCGCATGCGCCGTAGCGCCGTGAAAAAGGCGGATTGGAGTAAAGCAGAAAAGGAGGAAGCTCGACACGCTCATTAGGTTGGGTATCAAAAGACTACTCGGCATCCCACAGTGTGCTAGCACGGAGAAACTATTGGAGCTTGGTGCTTACAATACTATCCACGAATTAATCGAGGCGCATCTCAATGCACAGATCTCCAGGCTTTCGTTAACTAAGCCGGGTAACAAAATCCTTAACGAAGGAGCTATATCATCCATACAACCGCCGCTCGACAGATACCCCCTGTCCAAAGAAGCCAAGGAAGGTATAACGGTCGATCCCGTACCGAGAAACATTCATCTGGTATATAACGAGGGCCGAAGAATTGCATGCGCTAAAGCCATTCTTCAAAGAGTTAATCCGTACGGGGCAGATGCACTGTTCGTGGACGCGGCCAAATACGGCAGCGAAAACAGGTTTGCAATCTCGGTCGTAGACGCGCGAGGAACGCTGATTAGCGCTGCGTCCGTTTGCACTAAGCACGCAAACGAGGCGGAGGAAATCGCGATAGATTTGGCCCTTTACGCTGCCAAAGGCCCAACGACTGTTTTCTCCGACTCGCGCACTGCTGTCAGGGCCTTCTCGTCAGCCCTAGTGCACGCGGCTAGCCTAGTAAACAAATCTCTCCAAAATACTGCAGACAACGAGACAGCAGGTCACCACATCGCCTGGTTCCCGGCCCACGTTAAAGGGGTAGGTAATCAAGCGGGTTACAACCCCAACGAGCAGGCCCACTGCCTTGCGCATAAATTCACGAACCGTGCTCGGGCTAACGGTCCCGCTCTCTCACAAGATTGCTCCCCTAAAGACCCTCTTACCACCTTTAACGAGATCACATCCAACTACAGACTGAGCAGGAGGAAACTCCCTCCCCCTCACCAAAAATTAAACAGAGCTCAGTGTGTCACGTTCAGGCTCTTACAGACGATATCGTACCTCACCCCCAGAGCGCTCACTCGGATAGATTCCAACTTCCCGCAATCGTGCTCCAAATGTGGGCACGAGTACTGTTCTTTCGACCATATGCTCTGGCTGTGCCCGTTCAACGCGGGCTCTGATCTTCACGACAAGTCCGAGTGGGACGCCCTACTGCAAAGCGCGGACTTCACGCATCAACGACAGGCCGTCCAGAGGCCCGCGACGTCGCCGAGAGCCACCAGCTCCCGGTTCCGTCATGGGCGGAGCCACCAACTTGATTGGGGTGCCTTCGGCTCCTCCAATCTTTTTCCTCAGGTCCTTTCCATGAAGTTCTTGTCAACTGTCAACTGTCAACCTCGCTATCGCTGCCTGTGATTCGCGAAAGCGCCGCATTCTGTTTGTAATACATCGCACGCTGTTTTGCTGCACCAACTCGTAGAAGCGTGCTTGCTGGTGGAAAGCGCATTGAATCGCGAAACACGAAAGACGAGGCACACACGCACACAGAGCGTTCTGTGCGTGTCTGTTCCTCTTCTTTTTATGTTACGCGAGTCAATGCGCTTGGCACTAGCAAGTACGCCACACCGACTTGCCCGAACTTCAACTTTATCATTAAAGTACATCGCATTCGCACGTGCCTATGAGAGCTAAGGCTCTATCATGAAGTAAAAAAAACAAGAAACAAATAGAGAACAATAGAGAAGAGACACTCAACAAAAAGAGCGCTTGCTACGCGCTAAAGGCGGATGCTCAACACAGGACGAGAGCACAAGGGTGTTGATGTCTCGGAGTAAGCACCGACTTGCTGATACTGCCGCGAACCACTCTTTCCTTGCGGGACGCCATTTGCGGAATACGTTAATATGTAAACAACACGGAAGAGCAAACCATTAGTGGGACCGCGTGAGGGTTAGCCAAAACCGGGCTGCTTGCACCCCGAGTGAGCCTTCGGTCTTCCCCGCTCTCAGGC
The DNA here is from genome assembly GCF_013339745.2 of Dermacentor silvarum. Taxonomy (NCBI): domain Eukaryota; kingdom Metazoa; phylum Arthropoda; class Arachnida; order Ixodida; family Ixodidae; genus Dermacentor; species Dermacentor silvarum. The sequence continues at coordinate 45,746,475 of NC_051160.1, forward strand.
TTCTTTAAATAAGCCTCCATTCGAAATAAATAGACGCGCGAGTTGAAGGGGCGAGCGCGGACGTGGTGGGTGTGGAAGAAACCGGAGCAACGTGCCCCAAGTGACACAAGGGGATGGAAAGCTCGGTGCCTTGAGACGACTTGCGCTGCGAAAACATCCTTCGCGATTGCATAAGCCTCCATGCGAAAATACGCTGGTAAATGGCCGTTGAATAGAGAGATGTGGAGAGCTCTTCATTCAAAATGCAGAGTGTCTAGCCAGCGCATTTTCGCCTACGTCCTACTCTGCAGGGAATGGGGCGAAGGAGAAGAAAGGCCCTATAAGAAAGTAAGTGGGTAGAAGACAACAGAGAAAAAAATGCAGGTCGTGTGATGCAGCAGTGCGATGCGACGAAGGTAGATGGTAAATGCAAAAGAAAAGATCACCGTTTGGATTGTGCGATCGATCGAAATCCCTCAATCCCGCTCGAAATAGCAAGTCTTCTTTGACAATTACAGACTAGGATGACATGACAGAACTACAAATCGTCATGAGAGCGGTGTGGAGATCGGGAGGGTCAAATAATGTTATGTTCCGTCTACTTTCTGCATTACACTAAATAAACATGGTTATCAGGATAATTATGTGGATGATCGATATATTGTGATATCAGCGACGAGAGATAACAAATAAGGTCACCTGGGGGAATTAGGGGGGGGGGGGGGTGAGAGGGGTATTCTGTAAGTGTCCAGCTAGTGGTAGTGGGCTGCGCATTTCGGACTCCGCTGACCGGCTGGAGCTGCACCAACGAGAAGGACAGAGCATTCGCATCCAGTCTCCTCATCATTGTTACAACTCCAGCCAATCAGCGGTGGCCGAAATGCATGGTTAAATAGTTGGCCTCTTACGGAATACAAACATCTGTCGCTATAAAATTTATATGCTGAATATATGTTATAACGCTGGTATACAATAACATATTGGTTATGTTGCGGCCATTTCCCTACCATTTCTTCTTACACAGTTTCCGCTTCAACAATGAAAGTCCTCTAGAATCCAATAAAAACATGCTGCGCAGCTCAATATCCGCCAAGATAAAACCGTCCGAACGTACAGTAACGGTAGTTAATTAAGCTAAGATTTTAAATCAAGGCTTTCACTGCGAATTCTCCCGGAATTTAAAAAAATTGTTATATTACGGGATTTTTCGTGCCAAAACCACGAGGCTGATTATGAGGCACGACGCAGTGGGAGAGTGCGGATTAATTTTGATCACCCTTGGTTCTTTAGCGGCCACTTAAATCTGAGCACGCAAGCGTTTTTGCATTTCGCCCTCATAGAAATCTGGCCACCGGGGCCGCGATAGAGCCCGTGAGCTCGAGCTCAGCAGAGCAATGTCATCTCGTAATATATTGAGAAAAAACTTTTGCCGCCGAGCACGTTTCACAACTAGAACTACCGGCGTAGTCAAATACACATAAAAATTTAAAAACAAATGCGTTGGCGCATCGTTGGCGCATACTGCTTGGGAACCGATAAGAGAGGCCCGCGACCGCGGAAAGTGCACCTTAAGTTACCAATAGCAATAGCGAATTATTGACACAACGTGCATAATTTAACGGAGCCCGCGCTTTCGTCGTATCGAGTGAATGATCGCAGCCAGTAGCACCCGTGAATTCAGTGTATAGTGTTTCCCACTGAATTTCTAGCGAGCCTGAATTTCCAACCGAGACGGAGTGTCCACTATTGGACATTGCGTGTCGTTAGACATTCAGACCGCAATCACCAGAAAAGCGCATTTTCGCGCTCGCTCTAGCGCATGCTTCATTTTTTTTTTTTTTGCAGAAAATTGATGATAAGAATTAAGCAAGCGCGATAAATGCGCGGGACTGACCACTAAGTTTCTTAATATCGTATTTAGACTGTGTATCTACAGGTGCATGTTTTCATTGTCTGAAACTATCCTTAAAGAGCCCTGAAACGATTTTGACGATTGTGTACAAACGTACTGAGTCATTAGAGTAGGTCCTTCTGATCATTATTTGACGCATCTAAGCGCTCCACGTAAAGCGTGTAATTTATTATAAGGTTTTAAAAATGTACATCGCTACCGATTGCAGCACGCCAAGCGGCTGATTTTTTTTTTTTTTTTTTTTTTTTTTTTGCCCAGATGACGTGTTTTGCCCAGAATACGTCACTGGGTCAGCTATCCGATTGGCTGCCCAGGGCGCGTCATCGATAATTTTTCCAGCATTCTGGTGAACAAATGTTGTTCGTAATAGTTTAGATGTCAGTTAATTTGTTTCTATAAAAAGAAAGTAAAAGAAAGAGAATGCACAAGGATATGTATCACTACACAAAAAGCACTTCCGGCCCACAGCAAGTGTCGTCTGCTTGTGTTACAACGTGCTCCGTGTTGACGAGAGCTGCGCGGTCAGTGTTGGTCTTGTTCTTTCTTTTCGCAAGCACCATGGTTCGCCCTTGCGTTGTGGGCTGCAAACGTAGCGATCGGCGACATGTCAAGCTGCGACATCGTGCCCCGCTGCAAGGCAGCAGACGAGCGCAGTGGCTGCAGCGCATCGGATTGACGGTATCCAAACGGCGCCAGCATCTACGCGTTTGCAGCCGTCACATCACGTCGAAGGATTGCCACAATAGAGTTTAGCTTGTCCGGTATTCAGGTGAACGCAAGCGTAAGTGTACTGGCCGTTTTACCACGTGATGAACGGAGGGGCAAACGTGAACTGCTTGCACGGTGCAGCCACCTGGCGGCACAAAGCTCAACCAAACACACAGCTAATATAGCAGTAACCAAGTTTTTTCTACTTTGCTGCTGGCTCAAATTTTTGGCACGAGCGTAATCTTGAACACGTTATCTTTTTATATGTTTCAAATGTTTTACACTTGGTTACAGGAATATTAGACCTGCATTTGGCTGTTTTAGCTCTGCGCCACTAGATGGCTGGACCGTGCATGCCGATCAGGCCGCTCACGTACGTCTACAAAGCTCCTTCATCATAGCAGTATGGCGGGGATTTAGTTTACGCCTCTGGATATCCGTCAAAACACCCAGCCCGCCTGTGGTTACCGGAATACCGGACACGCTCGGCGCTGCGACACATCGCTCGCAACGCACGCTGCTTGATCGCTCTCGCTGGGGATCGACAGCCGGGCAGTTAGCGGAGAAGTTGGCGAGCCTTCGCGCGCTGGCTCCAAGACAACCGGAAATAGACGACAACGTACGTCACAACATGACGTAGAACCAGCGCAGGCGGAGCTTATCCCCGATCACTCGGCGAGCGAGTTGAGGAGGAAATGCATGGCTAGGGAGGAGGGTAACTTGTAATCGTCCTTATGAGACGCTTCACTTAAATTGTGACGCGAATGTTTTACTGTAGCTGCACCCTACGCGTCTACAAAATTTGTCTTAACCGTTTCAGGGACCCTTTAAACTATGTTGGTTCTTTGGGTCATTTGAACCCAGCTGAAGCTATCTGAAGGAACCAGTGCCCTTCATATTCTGCAGGGGATGGCTGAGAGGATATGAAGAGTTTGCTCTTGATATCTTGATAACATGTCTGCTCGAACGATTAGGAAGGGAGAAATAAAAACAATGGAAACGTGCACATAAGGTATTGTTCCCTGTCACAGGCCTTTGAAATTGTACCAGCGACTGGAGCCATCCTTATGTGCGAAATGTCTACACTATTTGTGTACGTGGCGCACAAGGCTTATGGCCAAGGAACAAGTGCCGTTGTTGTGATGCAGAATTCTGGACGAATAGGGTGCAACCTTTTCTGTGAAAGTATTAGGCTTAAGGTTTGCTATGGATACGACATTATTCACAAGGCCCATGAACACTTCAAGTTGCCCGAGGAAGACAAGAAACGAAACAAAAGCCCCACAAGCTCTATTCACGAAACCTCTGTCATGCAAAAGTCGCCCGCGATTGGCTGCCTCACAGCGACGTTCGTCTCGCTATCAAAACTGACGGTTGCCTAAATACCGGCCTGCGAGGAGACCATCTGTCGTAGCAGGAGTTTCGAGAATGCGTGTTCGGATCGCTGCAAATGTATCACAACTAAGTAAGTTGACAGAGCAACGCACAACGAACACGCACTTTTGCTTCCCATCCTGAATAGCTCACTATGTCGCGTGCTGCGTATTTGGTAACGCCCCCCTCGTAACGCTATCAGGTGAATTAATTGAAGTCACGTGTCGTCAAGCTAATGAAATAAACAAGGCCAGAACTTTCAAAATTAGTAGCATGCACTAAGAGCTGCGAAAACGCGTAATTTTGATAGGATCATCAAATAACGCGTGAGGGTACAGACCGCGACCAGCCCAACTATCATCACAAGAAGCTATTCTGCCATCATGGCGACAAGAAGCATGTAGTTGCTTGTAGTTCGATGTGTAGTTACTATCTTTTTGCTAACCCGCTTTCTTTCGAATGGCGTTTTTTTTTTTTTTTACTTTAGTTAGATATGTATGGCCTTAATCACCTCTTTATCGCCTGCTCTGTGCTGGGCTACCTTATGTATGACTGCCACAGTGCGCCGGCGCGTGTAATGCTTCGCTTGATGACCGGTCGGACAGCACTAAGTTCGGTTACCTTGATGCGAGTGAAGTTGGCCACGTGACGCTGCAGTCGGCCGAAGGCGAATGCGAAAGCCGGCAGTGGTCGCGTGTCCAGACCGGCAGCCTCTTCCTTTAGTGCTACAGCCAGCAGCTCGTCGAAGTACAAGTTGGTGCGCCTCACGGGGTCGTCGTACGCACTCAAGCCAGGAACTGCCTCCGCACCGGAAAGTGCAATTTGACGTCCTGCGGTTTGAGCATGCTTGTTGATGTTGAGCACTCGTGCAATCGCAGAATACATGCGCGCTGTGATGTTGCAGGGCTTACCCTCGTGTTCTAAAATGAGCCTAGACCACGTTGTTTCTTCTTGTTGGGCAGCGCGAAACCAGACAAAGGATCCAAAAAGAAGTCCAGCTTGTCTACGGCTCACTTTCTTCTTTCCGCGTCTTTTGGCTGGTTTCGCGATACTCAACAAGATGGAGTACCAGTTGATACGGTCTCACAACCTAGACCATGACCTTGACACGGAACTTTTCCTCGACTTGATGATAATTTCTAATGACATCCCCTTTGGAACGTGGAGGCAAAAGATAGTCACCTAGTTTGCTTGAGCTGCATCGTGTATCCCGAATATCTTGAACGCGGCCATCGATTTAATAGCGAAAGCTTTGTTTGCTCAGATGGCGCGCGTGACGCAACAGCTGTTGTACTGTCGTGAGCAAAATTGATAGGCCCCTGCGAGCGCGTGGCTGGGCTTGGCTGAACTTGAGTTCTAGGCTGAACTGCATGACCGCTCCACCTGCTTCCTCGCCACTTGAGCCCGAGTCTGTTGTCGAGACCCACGGAATGTGAATACCTGTCCTATATTGCTCGCTTGCACGGTCGCTAGCTTTATCCAGTTCACCGCGCTATCGCTTTCTCAGTTCTGCGCGAGCCATCGCCTGTTGCCTTAACACTCCTATACGCGTTATGAGTGGTTAGGGAGATATCGGCGTGCTAGTTGTGGCGTAAGGCGAAATCCGGCGACATCCTGCCGATTCGTACCGACACCTCCGCACGTAGCTTTGAGGAGTGTCAGTGGCACACCGCCAGGCAGTGGCGTCTTACGCAGAACTCTTCAAGCGGAAGTCTGGCGCGTCGGACTGAGCGAAGCCTGCACGGGTCTCGAATTCCAGGTGCTCTCAAACCAACGTTTTTCTGAAGTGGAAAGGAAGTACCTGGCGTGGTGATTGAGATCGGTATATTTCAGTACAATCCGGCCGCGTGCTTGCAGGGCTTTGTTACTGTTGCGCACGGCAGTGCATAGTCGAATGTACGAAGGACGTTCCGAAAGTAAGTTTCGTCATTTTTTAACACGAAAGTGTTTTATGCCGGGGTCCACCAAGACTTCACTGACGTATTTCCGTCACGGAAATACGTCATAGAACATAATACAAAGAAAGAAACCAGAAGAAAAAAGTTCCACAAACATGCAAAATTTGGGAATCGAACCCACGACCTCTCGGTCCGCGACGATAGATCGCCAGCGTTTAACCCATTGCGCCACAACGCATTTGCAGAGAGCTACACAGACGCGCCTTATATATCTAACACTCCTCCGTGTACCCGCGCTCTTGTTCGGGGCGGTGCCGCCGCCTACGAGCAGAAAAGAGAAGTACTGCATTATGACACTAACGCGCACCGACAGTGAACGCTTCGGTGGTCTCACCACTACGACGTCTCGATGCCAGCATTCGAAGGGACGCTGGCATCAAGAAGCACTACCAACGCCACCTAGGTGGCGTTGGTAGTGGCGTTCACCGTACTCAGCACAGCGGAGCGTGGCCTTTGCAATTAGCTCTGAAAATGTTTCTGAAGTTGATCGCGGAGGCTGCAATTACGACGCGCTGTACGCGCTGATTTGACTCGGTGACGATTCAGTTACGTGCTTTGTCTTGCGCGTTGTATTAGTGTGTCAGTTACGTGCTTCGTCTTTCGCGTTGTGCTAGCGTGTGCAGCGTAGTGCAGCTTCCATATGCACGACGGTTGCTCATGGTCATCGACGTTGGTAGTCGTGATGGAGGAGACGTGCCACCAGGCGTCAGCGTGGGTGCATCAACGTCTAAGGGCGCTTTAGCCACAAAACACCAATAGACATTATATATCAATGTGCAATAAACATTACACTACTTCTGTGAAGACACGTTTCACTTTCGTGTTCTATACCGATTCCTATATAAGAGGGATCAACCACATTTTTTTCAAGAGAGCATGGTACACCAGGTGACACAAACAATCGCCATAAGAATCCACGCCTGATGCTGGTTCAAAGACGGAAGGAGCGTCAGCGAAGGAGGAATGACGCATGCGCAGAGCGCTCAAGAAGAGAGAGTAGAAGCAGACCGGTGTGCCTGTCATGAGCAACAAAATGAAGAAAGAAAGAAGAAGAAAAACCAGAAGATAAGAAGAGAACAAGAAGACACGAGGAGTTGGTGGCAGAAATAAAGAAAAAGAAGTTAGAACATAAGAGCGGCTGAATAAAAGGAATGCAATATGAAAGTAGAAGAAGAAGCGCAAAAGTGCACGCGCAGCTACGTGGCCAATGGGAGAAGGGACACGTAGCAAAAGAGAGCAGCCCAGCTACGCTCTGGGACGACGCGGGGCAGAAGGAGCTGGAGGTCGGAAAGGACGGGTGGATCACGGAGACGGCGGCAACCCAATGGAAGCTGTTCTTCAGCTGCCGCGGCCACGACCCGCGAGCTGAGTGGACGTCCCACTGGAAGCCGCAGCTACAGGCTGACGGCACCGCTTCCCGGATTCCCTGCGGCTACGATCCGCAGGCTAGCGGAGTCGATCGGGCGATCCAGGCGCCTCGGTCACCCCACCGTCCTGACCCCCGAACCAGGCCAACCGTGGACCGAACGTCGGACACAGCGACTTCGAGTCTACGACGCATCGGCGGGCCCAACGACGAGTCGCCGGAAGCCGCGACGACGAGGTGACGTGGCCACGTCGAGGGACTTAATGTAAATACTTTGGACTTATGAATTTTGATATCTGAGGACTCTGGGGAATTTCTAGAATTTACTCGTGCTGTATATTGTTTGTTTCGTGCTGTTGTCTTTGCCGTTAGTTTTTTCAATTATAAATGTTTGTCCTAAACGTACGACTTGTCCCTGTCTGTCTTTAGTCCACCGAAAGTCGTGACAATTTGGCGAGCTTGCCAGGATATTCCACCATCTCCGGCCCTGTCACAGATTTTTGGCGGTCTAGAGATGGATTGGGACAGCATATTAGCAACTGTTCGCGAGAAGAAGCTCAGCAAGGAGCAGGGCCTTAAACTAATTGAGGATGTAATGAACCGTGTCCATGCCGCTCGATCTTTAGAACTTGAGACACTTCGGCAAGCATGTGAGAAGAAAAAACAGTTCGAAGAGAAAAAGACAGAGATGCCAGAAGCAGTCAACCTAATACATAGCATACCTGAAGAGAAGTCTCGCACAAGTGAACTGTTGCGACGGAATAGTTGCCACTATAAGGCTATCGATGACCGCGCCGCCGAGTCCTATTGCACTGGTGAGCAAGGGGTACAACACCCGAATGAAGAGTGTGTTTTCGGTAGTGCAGTGTACGTGCCAGAGGGTCGTGCTCATGAGGGCGAACGGTTCCCAGAAACGAAGGACACTGACGAGGGGGGGAATACCGCAACGCCGCATACGGTGTGTGTTCAGTGCAGAGCAATTGGATATGTCGCGCAGGAAGGGAGAGTGCTTGACTGCGGCAAGGCTTTTGAAGAGATGGAGACTTTCGACTGCAGAAACCCCTGTGAACACAAGCTAGTGACCTGCAAGCAAGATGTTGCTGACCCAGACGACCACAGGTGCACAAGTTTTAAGAGTGGCGAGAAAGAAGAGCGCGTTGAGGAAGCGATGACAGCAAACAGAGAGATAGAGATAGTAGAGAAAACAGAGAAAGAGAAAAGAAAGAAGCATAAGAGAAAGAGCAGATCGAAAAATTGCTTCGAGGAAAAGAAAAAGACGAAATCATCACCCAAGAAGAAGACACGAAGAAAGCACCAATGGGCGACTCTTTATGGCATTGCTCATTGCAACGCAACCATGAGAGGGGGATTTAAATTTGGGGTGAGAAGTAGCAGAGCATCTGAAGATGATGACTTCGAAGAACGTCGCAAAGTTTCAGAGCAAGAGCGACGTGTATTTAACTGCAGATCCCAAGCATGTCCCCAAAAGAAGAAAAAGATTTTCAAAAGTGACTTTTTCAAGTTCAAGGACCAAACCAGCAGCTCCACTAATCGCTCAAGAAGGCAGACATGCCGAAAGTACAGACGGAAGATGAGGAGACTGCTGAGAGCGAGATGGCGCATGAACAAACATGAGTTCAGGAAACATTGTCCATCAATTAAAAAGGAAGCGAAACTTGAACTACACGGGCGACTTTCAAAGCCAGGAAGGAACCGTGCAGGCACAGGAAAGAGAAGAACTAAGAAGAGAAGTAGGCACCCTAGGCGGTCTCGACAGCGACGCAAGAGAAAGGCACTACGACAACATTGAGGGTATCAAATGGAATTCCAATAGGGAGAGGATACGGATTCTTTTGCGGTTCGAATAGTTAAGCTGATTGGGAATACCACTCCTGTTTAGGACGTAAAATAGTTTATGCGGAAAGAGTCAGAGTGTACCTTGCATTTAAGGGCGGATGTTTGTTAGCAGGATATTTGTTCAGAAGAATTTAAGAAATGGTTCCACAAAAGTTATGAAAATTGTTGTATAAATATCAGTAATAGAACAGTGTTCCTAAATGTGCTCATATGTTGCCATCATTGTGGTAGGTAATATCCTAAGAATATATTTAAGGTAATGTTGCGTGTAAACGCACATTTGGTTGTAAATTATTTGTAGGACGAAAACCACTGATAGTATTTTGCCATTTGTAGAGTTTGGTAGCGCAGATTGTGAAGTGGCGGAGTGGTTAAGTATAGTCGCGTGAAGGCTGATCGCTAACTGTGAGTAGTGTTGTAGGAGCGGTGTTTAGTGATGTAGTAAGTTTAGTAATGTTGGTTAAGTGGTGTACGTGTTGGTGTGAAGCAGTGGACCACTGGGTGCTACACAGACAAGTGGTATAGCGGGGATTTGATAATGTAGTGTTCGACAATGACTTTTTCGTGTTCAATAGTGAACTCGACGATGTGTACAGTGCATGCAGTGAATAAATGAAGTGAAGTGAAGTGATGTGTGGGGAAGATAACCAGTGGTGCAAATGACAAAAATGGTGGAAGAGAACAAGTGTTAGTGCTGGAACAACGTATGAAGACGACGATACAAGGAGGAAGAAGCAGTTTTTCAAATGGAAAAACTCTTGAAGGTGGGCATATGTCATGAGCAACAAAATGAAGAAAGAAAGAAGAAGAAAAACCAGAAGATAAGAAGAGAACAAGAAGACACGAGGAGTTGGTGGCAGAAATAAAGAAAAAGAAGTTAGAACATAAGAGCGGCTGAATAAAAGGAATGCAATATGAAAGTAGAAGAAGAAGCGCAAAAGTGCACGCGCAGCTACGTGGCCAATGGGAGAAGGGACACGTAGCAAAAGAGAGCAGCCCAGCTACGCTCTGGGACGACGCGGGGCAGAAGGAGCTGGAGGTCGGAAAGGACGGGTGGATCACGGAGACGGCGGCAACCCAATGGAAGCTGTTCTTCAGCTGCCGCGGCCACGACCCGCGAGCTGAGTGGACGTCCCACTGGAAGCCGCAGCTACAGGCTGACGGCACCGCTTCCCGGATTCCCTGCGGCTACGATCCGCAGGCTAGCGGAGTCGATCGGGCGATCCAGGCGCCTCGGTCACCCCACCGTCCTGACCCCCGAACCAGGCCAACCGTGGACCGAACGTCGGACACAGCGACTTCGAGTCTACGACGCATCGGCGGGCCCAACGACGAGTCGCCGGAAGCCGCGACGACGAGGTGACGTGGCCACGTCGAGGGACTTAATGTAAATACTTTGGACTTATGAATTTTGATATCTGAGGACTCTGGGGAATTTCTAGAATTTACTCGTGCTGTATATTGTTTGTTTCGTGCTGTTGTCTTTGCCGTTAGTTTTTTCAATTATAAATGTTTGTCCTAAACGTACGACTTGTCCCTGTCTGTCTTTAGTCCACCGAAAGTCGTGACAGTGCCCGAGGTTATTCGAGTACAAATCACGATAGCAGACAGACGTGTGCTGACAACGTGGTCGCCAATGGATGTGTGTGCTGTTATCCGGTATGAATGGGCACGTGGGACTAGTGTGTCCATCATCCATGAACGCCTACAGATCTTGTATGGGGAAGATGTCATGTCTCGTCAAATGTTTGATCGCTGGTGTCGCATGTTCAGTGAAGAAAGGTAGAGTGTGGAGGATGAAGGTCGAAGTGGGTGTCCCTCCACATCCACGAATGAAAACAACATTACGAGACTACAAGACAAGCCGCACTCTCCGTACGTCACTTCCAAAAAATTGCTGAGGTGGAGCAGGCTGTACGTGCGACAATTCCTTGCATCCTGCAGGGCACCGAGTTTTACCAGAGTGGTTCCTTCAAACTGTTTGCACGCTACGACAAATGTCTCGATGTTGGTGGTGACTATGTGGGAAAATAGTGCAAGGAGGTTGTGCATAGTGCATAGTTCAAGGTGGTCATGATGTCATGGTGAAAGGTTTTTGGCAATAAATTTTTCGTGTGAAAATAAATGACGAAACTTACTTTCGGAACAACAATCGTGCGCTGGCACCAGTGACGACCGTGCTCGCGGCTATCGTTGTGGCTTGAGTGTTGCTTGTATTGATGGGCATAAGTTGGGCTACTGGAGAGTTAGTCTTACGTCGCACCTTTCTGCTCCTTAGTGTCACCACAACCTGATAATGTGCATGTAGGTATACATGGACTCAAACAAAAGATCGAACCAAACCTTCCAGCTGAGCGTTGTAAAAACTGCGCTACGGCTTCTTTCCGTGAAAGAACTTAATTCTTGCACTGTCGCCTTGTTACGTCGCAAAATGGGCTATGTCAAAAAACACTGAAAAATGTTGAAACATTGGAAAATATTCCGGCGCAGAAGTACTTTGTAGATAGCGCACTATCGACGTTTCCTGGAAATTTGCTTCGCGAGTATTTTGCGAAGCGAAGAGTTTGTATTAGGCACAGCGAATAATCGAAATAGGCTATAACGAAGACATTAAAATTAATTTGTACGGTTTAACGTCGCAAAACCATAGAGCGGTTTATGAGGGACGCCGCAGTGGACGGTTCCGGATTATTTTGACCACGAGAGGTTCTTTATTGTGCACCAAATGCACGGTGTACACGAGCCCTTTTGCATTCCGCTCCCATCGGTGTGTAGCCGCCACGGCCAAAGTCGAACCCCTGGCCTCGTGCTGGGCAGCTGAACACCGAAGCCACTTGGCTACCGCGGCGGAGTATAACGAAGATATACACAGGAACTAATGAAAATTAGAAACGTTATTTCAATTAAAGCAATATTCCGTAGAATCAGGTTGTGAAAGTGCATTTGTCCTGGGCAAGTTGTGAGCCGTAGTTTCCTGATATTCTGATTTGAACGGTGCCAATGAATAAAAAAAAAAAAAAAAAACAGCAAACGCACTGCCATGCGCTGTGTATAGCTGTATCGTTTTGTTTGCGCCCTGATTCTTTTTGACACTTTTAAACTCGGAATGGCTCACAAACAACGATGTCGATCTCTAACGATTTTCCAGTTAAAGATCGGCAGATATAACGCAAGCCTAATAACGTCTCAGAGACTCCAGGCTGCATAACTGCTATTCTGGACAGAACAGAAAAGCTCGGGCCGGAACAGAGCTTATATTTAACAGCAGTGTTTAAATTTTGCGATCTCACCTACTCTAAGAGCAGGGCTGATCAGATCCCCGGCGTCATTTCTTTTTTTTTTCTTTTGCAGACCATTTAAACTGTTCACTGCATATTTCATTAAGAGTAAATCGGCTCAATTTAATTGTCTGCACGTACAAAATAGAAACATTCTTCACTCCTCGCTTTCGAACAAAACTACAACTTTCAACCACTACAACACGAAAAGAAGAACGTAAACTTTATTATCAAATCAATCAGATTTGAGTCCGGCGTAACTTAAGTGGGTCTGGGCACCCGCCGCGGACGCGGTTCCGAGACCGTGTATCGAAACGGCTTCCTCGGCTCGCTGGACGGCCCAGAGTTGTACTGTCAGGTTCGAGCTGAGCAGTGCGGTCTTCCAACGCGAGGGGAGGCTGGCGGTGGAAGAGACGGAGGTGTCGGCACGGCCCGAATTGTTTGTTATGTCCTGACATTCAAATAACATGTGATTAAGTGTGGCAACCTCGCCACAGGATGTGCATCTGTTTGTAGTGTACATGTCTGGATACATGGCGTGCATGACTACAACATAACATTTCTTTAATTTTGAACGAGTATAACCACACCGCGCACTTCACAAAGAACGAGCTGCTCCGCTATATTGTAAACTTGAAAACATACCATCATTACCCTTCTTACATTTCTTGCATTGAACTTATGTCATTTTTATTTATACGTCCGCTAACTAAATATGTATAATGGCTTGCTTCTTCTTTGCGTGTCATGTATCGTGTTGTTAGGAATGTATGGCGTCAGACTCTGTGTATTATGACATACACAGTACACAGCTGTCTGAAATAATTGTTCAGCCACTGCTAGCATGATCTCCGGAGTACCACAGGGGTCCGTTCTCGGTTCCCTTCTCTTTCTCATCTTCATAAACGACCTTCCTAACGGCATTTCATCCTCTATGCGACTTTTCTCATCATCATCATCATCATCAGCAGCAGCAGCAGCAGCAGCAGCAGCAGCAGCAGCAGCAGCAGCAGCAGCAGCCTATATTTATGTCCACTGCAGGACGAAGGCCTCTCCCTGCGATCTCCAATTACCCCTGTCTTGCGCTAGCGTATTCCAACTTGCGCCTGCGAATTTCCTAACTTCATCCCCCCACCTAGTTTTCTGCCGTCTTCGACTGCGCTTCCCTTCTCTTGGTACCCATTCTGTAACTCTAATTATCCACCGGTTATCCATCCTACGCATTGCAAGGCCTGCCCACCTCCATATTTTCTGCTTAATGTGAACTAGAGTATCGGCTACCCCCGTTTGTTCTCTTATCCACCCAGCTCTTTTCCTGTCTCTTAACATTAGGCCTAACATTTTTCGTTCCATCGCTCTTTGTGTGGTACTTAACTTGTTCTCGAGCTTCTTTGTTAACCTCCAAGTCCCTGCCCCATATGTTAGCACCGGTAGAATGCAATGATTGTAGACTTCTCTTTTCAACGACAGTGGTAAGCTCCCAGTCAGGATTTGGCAATGCCTGCCGTATATGCACCCATATGACTGCGTAATTTATCATCGCTTTACGGACCAAACCGACGATGTAACGCTTCAAAAAGACTTACATTAATAAGAAACCTAGTGTTCCAATTCTATAATGAAACTTAACAACTCCAAATGTAAAGTTATGCAGACATCCCGTAAACATTCTAAGAAGTATTACCCGTAATCTTTAAACTTCGCAACCCTATCCACCGTTGATTCATGTCGTTATCTGGGTATCACTATTAACAGCAAGTTGACCTGGTGCGACCACATCACAAAATTGGCTACCGACACTGCCAAGTCACTTGGTTACGTCAGACGCACCCTTGCTCTGCGCCCCTCGTCCACACGAAAACCAGCTTATGAAACTTTTATTCGTACTAAAAGTAAACTTCAATACGCCTTAACTACTTGGAGCCGGCACCAAGCTTACTAATTAACACTTCAGAATTAATACAAAATCATGCCGCTAGAATAATCACTTCCAGGTACAGCCGTGAAGAGAGTGTCAGTGCGATTGAATCATCCCTAGGACTCGAACCATTGGTGTGCCATCGGAAAACTGCAAAGCTGTGCCTTTTCCAATGACTATACGATATAACTTCCCACAAAAACATGGAAAGCTTCTCCTCCTACCAACCCGCACATCTTGTTGCCTTTCTAACTCTTGCAGCAAGCGCTTGCAAGCGTTTCGCGTTAGTGGAGCTGCATTAGCTCTGGATTTGAACTACACAAGCTGTACGACTAATTGAAGGAGTACCACACAGGTTTCACACGGCGCCTCTTTTCAAAAAAACATGAAGTACTAACCATTACAAACGTAATAAAAAAAATGGCCATGGTAATTTACAATCCAGTAAAATCTAATCCTCCAGGTTTTTTTTTTTTTTTTTTTTTCAGAGGCATCTTGCGAAAGACCACTGCCACAACCTACGTCATAAGATTTATATTTTAAAAAAACACGCATCAATTACGCAACTGAGAAACTGAGCTATCAGATTCCGCACTTTTAAAACCAACAGCCTTTTCTAGCTACCCTGATTGAGGAGATCGGCTCATACCGTGTTTTTAAAAGCAAGGTACATTCATATTTATTATGAATACAAACATAAACCTTGTTCACGTTTTATGTTGTCACAAGTATTTGCTTTTTTAATCAATCGTTTTTGCCTAGCGCCATCGCAGAGTGGAACAGCTTTCCAGATATAATTGTCAACAAGCGCAACCCCATTATCTTTACACGGTTTCTTACTGATCACCTCAAACTCTAACCTTTTTGATGACCTTAATGTGTTTTGCCTTTTTTTGCGATTGTCGTTTCACATTGTGACTTTTCTGATGATTTGCTTTTGCATTGTATTCAATGTGCCTCTTAGTTCGTATTTTTAAATTTTTTCAGTTCTGTTCTCAAACGGATCCACAGCCTGAGTTTTGTATGAAACTGTAACCATGTCATTGTTCCTATTCTTAGCTTCTTTAACCACCAAATTGTATTGAACTGATTGAATTTATCAAATTAAATTGGGTCAAAAAATTCGTAACGTATGACTTACACACAACCTACACACAAGATAGCATCGGATTGTAATTCGAATATACGAGAAAACATAATTTTGTTAAGCGGAAATTCAAACACAAGCCCCTTTCCCAGCTGCCGTAGTTTTGGGTGAGCAGGCCACGAAAACTCCAGGCCAACTAGAGGCTAACAGCTTAGCTATAAAATGAAAAAAAAAAATGATGGACAGATTGCGAGTGCATGTTGTCAGTGGTTGTAGTCGCTGCCAGACACAGCGAAGTGGTAAGAGGCGAGCCGACAGTCTCGCCCCCACCAGGCGGAAAACGTCCTGCGACGAGATAGTTACTGGAATGGTCAACATTCGCGTCCGGCTATCCAGCATTCAACCCAGCTATCCAAATGTGCCTGTACACTCCGCTACCACATCGAAGCGGCGAAGCAACTTTTCCTCTTACTACCATTGCGAAATTACGGCACGCCGTATAACAGTAGCTGACTCGTCGCATCGTAGGTGACAGTTGTGCTCACCTGACCAGTACAGAAGCAGAAGGCGATGAAACAGTAGCAGCGACATCGTTCGAGTCGAAAACTCTCAAGTTGGCAGCACTGGCAAAACGTTTTTCTTCCTGTCCAAAGGAGAAATATCCAAGGTCAGTTAGGCTTCTTGCGCGAACGCAGCGTTCACCGCAGCGGCTTTGACGAACGTGAAACTGTGATTTGGTCTCTCAGTGACAAGAGGAGGACCGAGTTGCTGTCGCTGTAGTATAGTACCGCAAAGCGCATCTGCATTTCGACCTCAGGGCTGTCCACTCGCTCTCGCGCACTTCTCAAAGCGCAATAACCCGCGATGCTCCTTTTCTAAGCCAGCCTGACCACAGCATGGCCGATTCCGCAGTATAGAAGCTTTCGTCCACGTCAGGTCCTCCCCGCAGCTGAAGACACAAGAGGAGTCATCGAGAGGCGACGTGAGGGGAACTGAAAAATGGAAGAAATAAAATCGCTATCTGCTATTTTCAGCTATATACAAAAAGCAGAGCCTGCCCACGAAAGCGACTTCGTAATGCATCGCGTGGCTTTGGAAACTGTTAAAACAAGATGTGCGTGCAGGGTATGACGCCGAAAGCGCGGTCCCATTGTGGGCGCCGCCCGTCGTTCCACCCGCTCTTCTGTGTTTTCTCACGATCCAGCTGTCAGGCCTGCTGGGCCTGTCAGGCTTCTTTCTTTCTTTCTTTCTTTCTTTCTTTCTTTCTTTCTTTCTTTCTTTCTTTCTTTCTTTCTTTCTTTTTCTTTCTTCTTTTTTGTTGGCGCGGCAAGGTAGCTCACGGTAATCCGCTGGCACCAGTCCAAGTTCTTTAAAGAGTGTGGTGGTAATCACGATGTTCAGCCACGTCACTAAGTTCCACGGGAAAAGGGCCCTGAACCACCCCTCGAGCTGGGTGAAAAACGCATTCCACGAATAGCACACGCTGCTACGAACATCTAAACCAAATGTTGTAGTCGTTCGCGGCGCGTGGAGTTCACAAGCGCTGCACGAATTTACCATTTTACCAAACCACCTCTTTTCAAGCAGGCGCCTTCTCCTCATCCTTTTCGAAGCTGGCAGTGATTTTCATATTTTGCCGTATGCAAGATTTCCATAGACGTCTATTATTGGCCAATAGTTGTCATCAATCAAGAAGCGTGCTGGATCAGTGCGCTGCCTGCTAGTGTTCCGGTGTATATTAATTAGCACAGTTCACCATAGGTCGGCAAAATAAACTGAACTCAGACTCACTCACAAAATTTATTTTTTTGCTTAGGATCACTCAATACACAGACTCAACACAATTCTACTCAGACGGGCTCACTCGGGCTCAAGACTCGCCAATATTCTTCTCGGCCGAGCTCACTCAGACTGAGACTAAGCCTAGTTCACTCGTATTTAGACTCGCCAAAGTCTCACGGACTTACACTCACTCGGCCTATTTTGGATTCACGCAATTACGTACAGAATCATACCAACGGAATCATGGGATCAGGCCCCACTAAATCTCTTGGAATGGCCCACTTATTCATTTGACTCGGACTCACAGGCTTATAGCTCATGTGAATTACCAGCTCACTAAAATGATCACTGATAGAAAACAACATCAGAGGTCACTTCAAAGCACGGTGGAAGAATATTTAGGTACTGACACTGCACGCGAGCGTGCGTCCAGATTATGTGCGCCCGAGTAGTTCTGCTGCGAGCAGATAGATGGCGCCGCGGCCAGTAACTTCGTGGTGTCAATTCAACAGCAAGTAATACCCATAGTGAAGCAATATAAGTACCTCGGCGTACACATAAACGAAGGAAAGAATTACTCAAGCAACCACCAAGATAATCTGAAAATAAAGGGGAAGCGGAATGCAGCATTAATGAAACACAGAGCACTGTGGGGCCACAATAAGTATGAGGTGGTGCGTGGAATCTGGAAAGGAGTAATGGTGCCAGCGCTAACATTCGCAAATGCCATTATATGCTTAAAATCGGATATATTGGCGGGTTTGGAAGTTAACCAAAGATCAGTAGGCCGGTTGGCTTTGGGAGCACACGGTAATACGACAAATGAGGCAGTGCATGGAGACATGGGTTGGGCCTCTTTTGAAGTCAGAGAAGCACAAAGCAAAATTAGTTTTGAAGAAAGGCTCAGGAACATGGATGAAAATAAATGGGCGGCTAAAGTGCACAAGTATCTCTACATGAAAAGCGTGGACACAGAATGGAGGAAGAGGTCAAGGAAGTTGGCAACCAAGTACAGGATAATCGAAACTGTAAATAGACAACCAGGGGTCATTAGCAAGAAAGTGAGAGAAATAGAGACCGTGAATTGGATGCAAAGAATGGAAACGAAAAGGACAATGGAGATTTACAAGAATGAGAAGAAAGAAAATAGAAGGGAAAATCTGTACGATAACACAAAGGGCAGTGCCTTGCTATTTGAGGCTCGAGCCGGTTGCCTAAGGACGAAAACATATCGGAACAAACATTCGGAACTAGATGAGACATGTGTATGCTGCAGTAAAGATCCAGAGACCACTCAGCACATCCTAATGGAATGCGACGGGATCCACCCCGCGAGAACCGTAGGTAACGTGCAACTCCCAGAAGCGCTTGGGTTTAAAGTGGAAGGAAACATAAACAGATCAGCCGTAGAGATCAGCAAGAGACGATTAGAGTACTGGTGGAAAAAAAGCAGGGAAAAGATGGATACGACCTGATCTCTTAAAATCATAGGCAGCGGTACAAGCTAAATTTTTGAAAAAGAAAGATAATGAGAGGGGGGGGGGGGGTATACAAAAATGCTAGATAAAGAACATGTGTAGTATACCTGATTAAATCAAGCAGGCGAGGTGACTATTTGTCGCCACCCCGTTTCAAAGGGGATGCCAATAAATCATCATCATCATCATCATCATCATCATCATCATCATCCAACTTAGCGGCGCCGGCGGCTTGGCATTCTTCTGCCTCCGCTAAATTTTCGTTCATAGTGGAGTGAGTAAATCTCAAAGCGCGAAAAAAAAAATCGTTATTTCACATTAAAGTGATAAGTGTACCAGGCTTCGCTAACATGAAGGTTCCTTGTGCAGGGCGTGGCTGACGTGAACACGGATCAATCGGGCAGCACTCAAAGCCACTGAAGTTACCCTCGCACGCACAATTTGTTTCGTCCGGTCTAGCCGTTCATCCAAGCATAAAAAAATGAAAGTGTTAGTCCACGTGCTACCCCTCGATCAGAAGAAAATAGCGACTGCACCAGAAAATGTATTTCAAGCTTATCGCTGCTTCCATTCACACTCAGAAAACCGTTCAATCATCGTTGCGCGAATTCAATGTGGCCGCGATATAAGTTAAGAAATGAAACGGCGCAAGCTTGCGATAAGCAATGCACTAGAGCAAAGTGGCTGTTCATGGCTAGAAATTAAGGTGAGAATACACATCAGCTATGTAAAAACTCTTTCAAATGGGAATTTATTAGGCGGGACGAAGGCAGGCGTCTATCTTGAATTAGAGCATCACTACCACAGTTTACTGATGAAAACCTGGGCAAATGCCTTTTTTACTCTAATTCCACTTAACATAGACCGTGTATATTATTCATTGGGCTTTCGTCCATTGAGGACTGAGTGGCTCTTGCAAGATCTAAAAAAGGAGGTGACTTTCTTTTTTCTTAAATTGCATATGAGAATGTGCCAATGTCAGCGTGTTTGACAATGCATGCTACAGCCTGTCCACAAATACACTTACACCCACCTCACAATAATCCCATAGACCTTTTTTTTTTTTTTTGCATAGACACAATACGAAAAAACTTGTGCATGAAGCAGCTCGATAATTTTAATAGGTGATAACCATCCGAGAAGCTTGCGCTCTCATACACTCCCACAATGGAAAAATGTTGTATAAAAACATGCAAGCGTGTAATATACACCGCACACGCATTGTAGAAAAAAAATTCAGTAGCCAGGATGGAACAAACTTGAAAATCAGGCACACATCTGCACGGAAAACCGCAAAATTTAGCGGGGTGCACAAATATTTCAAAATATGCAAATGTCACGTAGCTGGACAGAACCATAGTAATGTTGTTGCCGGCCCTTGGAGATACTCAGTTATTTTTTTACATTCCGCCTAATTAGATAATTAGTCTTATTTATTGATCAACTTCTCAATTATTATAATTAGATTAAATGTGTCAATGAGAAATTTGTAGAGCAACATGAAAGACTCCCGATACAGCTTTCTATTGCTCAATACGCGCT
This sequence comes from Dermacentor silvarum, assembly GCF_013339745.2. Taxonomy (NCBI): domain Eukaryota; kingdom Metazoa; phylum Arthropoda; class Arachnida; order Ixodida; family Ixodidae; genus Dermacentor; species Dermacentor silvarum. The sequence continues at coordinate 45,766,714 of NC_051160.1, forward strand.
ACGTAGAAGTGTTTTTCCGAGCATGAAAGAAGCTCACGAATACACGCAAAGTACCTCGAGCGGCCAGTCGCGCGGCAATATTGCTGTATTCGCGGGTTTCGTTCACTTTCGGAAAACACTTTTATGTATCACGTATTCAGCAACAGAAAGTTATATTGGGAGTTTTCCATGCTGCTGTACAATTCTCTCGTTCACACTTTTTATCCAGTTATAGCATTAAAAAGTTGATTAATGAATTATGAAAATAATTATGTAATTAAGCGGAATAAAAAAATAATCTGAGTATCTCCAAGCGACGGCAGACAACATTACCTTGGTTCTGTCCAGCTACCTGACATTTACATATTTTCAAATCTTGGTGCATGATAGTAAACCACCCAGTATATATCTTGTACATGCAGAAAAATTTGCGCCAACTACTGTGGCACACAGGAGGTTCTCTCTTCCGCAGCGGCTTTCGAGGTTTATTTGACGGTGTGAGGTTCTTTGGACAGTTTGGAAATAAGGTGGGAATCCTTTTATCGAGCGCTCCGTGTAATATGCCATCGATATCGTATCCTCTGAAAAATGGCTGGTGCAGACATGGTCGGTAGGCGTTAGAGTTCGGTCTGCCCTCAGATTTGCACGGCGCCACTGCTCTAGACGACCGCTGTCGGACGGCGCTTTGAATAAAGGCACACGATCCGCACAAGTCAGGTATCCAGAATTGCAGTTCAGAACGAAGCACTTTCTAGCCATTTCAAACGCCCCTCAGAAGGCCGCTGCCACCTTCGTCGAGGGCCCGTGGCGACAATACCCAAGCACAAGCTCATGAAACGAAGGGGACCAAAATCACGCCTTCAAAACAGCGCAACCGCACATGCAAGCAGGAAGACGAAGCAGCGGCAGCACGCGCCTTGCCGCCGAGGCTGGGACCGCATACCGCAGCGCCCTCTACGACGGTGCCGAACCAGCTGCAACCAAGCCGAACATAATCTGGACGCGAGCGAGCGGAGCTTTCGCGCGAGTTGGGGGGAGAGTGTCAGCACCTCTCCTTATTCTAACACCGTGCTTCAAAGTAACGGTCACACCATAGGCATATCTACCGGGGGGAAGGGGGGGGGGGGGGGGGGCAAAGTATGCCATTGCCCCCCCCCCCCCCACACACACACACTTTTGAAAGCGGGCACTTATGGATGCATGCCGGAAAGTCCAACAAAACTGCAGCTGAAGCTAAATTTGCTTTCTTAATAGAGTGACCACGTAAGTACTGCTTTTCTTTACTAAGTATCCCCTACTTGGGCAGCGAGGATTGTCTCTTGTGCCTCCTCGTGACGCGCTCTAGCGGGCGACGCGCGCGATTCTCCATACACGCTTGCATTGCGGAGAGGCCTGGCGCTGGACAGTTCCCGCCCTAAAAATATGTCCACTTGCACTACTTGCATCATGCGCACTTTTTTGGGACCACCTAACTGTATTTAAAAACACATTCAGCTTGCTATATTTAACCTGCGGGCGAAGGGAGAGGTCCGGATAAAGTTTTACAGTAAGCCGCGCCCAACGATTCGTGTGCCTTACGGCATGAAATCGCTGGATTATCAAATGCTGGAACTATTGCATCTCCGTCCAGAGATAGTCCACATAGCGTTGCAGTCTCAGTATCTTATCACCATCAAAAATTTAATCAAACCACTTGAGGGTATAACTATCAAATTTCATTGTGTAATAACGACTTATCGGGGATATCTTCGTGAAAATGACCTTGGTCAAACGTACAGAGCCATTTCAATACCAATAGAATACTGAATTGAATTATTTCTAAAGGCATGTGTCGCTTCTTATTTTTAGGATTTCATTTTCAGGCCGTTTCTAAATAAGAGCTACACTATTACTTGTTTCCCTACATGAGCAAGGACAACAGATATTTCATATTTTGAAGAAATGGAGGCCACTTTTTGGTGACGTGTACCCAAAAAGGTAGCTTATGTGCTCGAAAAACGGTTACCGAATATTCGCATTCTCCCAATGTTCTGCGTTATGCACGGCATTCAGTTGTCTTCCCCGGTATCCTCGGTAAGCTATGCGGGGCACGGTGTTCATATTTATTCGAAGTAGCAAGCAACGCTCTGAGTGACGAGTGATTTATCTTTATTCTGTTTAGATTCATTACAGCCTTTGCAGAAATTTACTGATTGAAGTGTTCCAGGGTGGGGGTCATACTGCCGCAAGTCGAAATGTTTCCCAGACTCCTAAAACAACTGCACAAGATATGGACTTGAAATTCCGTGAAAATAGGGAGAATTTTAAGCGCAATGCGTGGCTAAACTTTCAATTTCCTGTTTTAAGTGGAAGTGTTGCAGATAATTATTAAACCATAGTTTTTTTCTCGCGTTTTTTGTGCTATATACGACATGCGTAGTTTGTTTCTCTGGTGTCCCCGGTGAGCTAAACAAAGCATCTTGTTTATATCTGGGGAAAATTCGGGCATAGCATGGGCAATATGTCGGTAATGTCCCAAATGAGTGGGTTAAATTCGTCTTTTTCCAATAGAATAGACTTCTGCACTGCCGTAGATTTAACTACAACAGATCTCAAGTTTCGCGATCTTGGATGGAATAATACGCCAATTTCACCATGCGATGTGCGATGGTAAATGCGTGTTGATAAAATGCAGTTTAAAAAACGGGTAAGCTTGCACTCGGTCGTGCAAAGCTTAGGCACACCGAAACTGTCGATCCTCAAGTCTTACTGGCTGCTACTGCTAGGTATTAACTTGGTTGCTGCTAGGTCTTAACTTGGTTTAACTTAACTACGCATGTAGGAAGGTATTCTCGAGCGATCATTTTCGGAGGTACCTTCCCTTTCGCGACATTTCGCGTGAGTAGCACTGGACGGGTGGGCGCCTCCGAGCGATAGCGTTCCATGGCATGCCACAAACGCAGGCACGCTAACCAAGGTTGGCACAGTTCCAAGAACGCTGTTGCTTGCCAACGCCGAACGCGTTGGAGGCTAGCCGCTCGATATCAAGCGGCCAGCTTCGCTTTGTCTTGAGCTTTGCGCGGCCTAGTGCAAGCTTTCGCAATTTTTTTTCTCCTGGTTCAGCGCCCCACGGAGGGAGGGAACTGGTGAGGAGGTGACCGCGTGCGCATGCGCCGTTCCGCCCTCCTGGTTGCCATGGCTACGATGCGGCAGTTTCTTGATACGAACCACGAATTACGTTTGACTTAAACAGCTTCGCTATTAAAAAACTGTAAGCAAGTATTCGAAAGTATCACGCTGCTATTATTAGCTAGGTTTCCCAATATGCCAATGTCTTTGCGTTTCAGGTATTTTATACTTTGGCAGAAGAGGTAGCATGTAAGTAAACTTCAAAGAAGGGGGACTAGTAATGATATTTGCAGTAAATTACGCAAGCATGCGATTCGGAGCTTTATGAATGTGTTATGAACAAATCAGAATGTGTCCCGCTGCGCTGGGAGAGCTGTGAACTCAACCGATATGTCAACGCTAGCAAAATTTGAGCGGGCGGGCGGGGGGGGGGGGGGGGGGGACGGAGATAAATGGTAAATGTTATGGCAAAGTAAGATTTGTTAAGGAATTACTGGATTTTTCAAAATTTCTAACAAGTGCTCCAAAGCATTACATGCGGACAAGCTTTCACACAGAACAGTCGCAAACGGGCAACTTTTTAAACTATACGTTATAATTGCCGGTAACCGAAACTTTTATTCAAACTGATCGACAGAAACAGTTCAGCTGGAAATTTTGTTGTAATTCTGTAAGGTCGCACACATCTGCTGTCTTTTTTTTTTTTTTTAGTGAATATTGCAAGTCATTCATGTTTATTGTACTTCGTTGTCTATAACCTCGACAATAGTATTACCTTAACTAGCGATACATTCGTGCTGTAGACTTAAACAGCAGGTACAATTCTTTGTTTAATTAGTAAAATTGTCGGTAACAAATGTTATTTTTTATGGGCACTGCACAACCCGCTGGGGTTGCTTAGTGGCCGTTCGGCTGCTAAGGGCGAGGTCGCGGTATCTAATCCCGGCCACGGCCGCCGCATTTGGATGGCGGCGAAATGCGAAAACAACCGTGTATTTAGATTTAGGTGCATGTTAAAAAACCCCAGGTGGTTCCAATTACTCCGTAGTACCCCAATGCGGCGTGTCTCATAATCACATCGTGGTTTTGGCATGTTAAACGCCATAATTAATTACGTGCGCTGCACTGCTGCTCTGGGCAGGATCATAGACCTCTGGGCACTCATTGCCTTTTGCCCTGTAGCATATATATACTTTATATTGTGTCAAGAGGTAAATGCAAATAGAAATAATTTTTCGGGCCTCCGTGGTTCACCATGTGTGATTGATAGAGAGGTCTATGTTTGTTAAACATAAAAATAACTGCGAGACGCATTTCTAGGCTCTTTCGGTTCCTGTAATAGTAATTCTATATATATATATGTATTTATATTATATAATAGAGGAAGAGAGAGAGATAAGGTCGCTTGCGGTTTTGCATGACAACGACGAATCGCCTTATTTTCTGTGAATCACAATGTCCAGAACTCAATTTTATAGAATGAGCATCGTATACGAGTATGAGCACGAAGCGCAATCATCAAACGGACAGCTGAAAGTAGGTAGCGTAAAAATAAACCTTGACTAAAAATACTCACAAATAAATGAAAGTAAATAAACCAATAGAAAACTAGCTGCTCCCTCGATTAACTAAGCTTTACTGACGCTATGAGGCATGCTCGCCAAGATGGCATCGCAAGAGAAATAGTACGCGCCAAGCATGAATTCAGCATTAAAAAAGCATAAATTAACGATTCCAAAATTAACTACGAGTGGCGCGGCGCGGTTTTTCGAGGCTACGTTCCTCCTCGCCAATGAAACGGTCTATAGAGTATCATCATATCGCGATGCGGCGGCGTTTCAAACGAGCTCGCGCTTTTTTTTCCTTTTTTAATGTGATTAACATATTCTTTTCCTACTTCAAGCTTGTTGGGCCTATCTATCCTATCCATCTAGCCTCCTAGGCTGACCCAGTTGCCCAAATGGTAAACCAGCTTGGGTCACTAGGCATACATGATCATGGGCGTTCCATCGGTGTCATTCCAGCTTTGTCATCCGACTCTCGTCGTGCCGTCGACGTCACGCCTTCTTGGCCAATTGACAAATCTGCCGCAGGCAATTTGAAAAATTCCGGAAAACTTAATAATTATCAATCCGTATACATATATGGTTCATGCACAAAATGTGGGTGGCACGTGGTACTGTCGCGTCGTAGTGATGGTAAACCAGCAGACCGCACCAACACTGAGGGTCACGAATTCACTATTCGTGTCGCCCATGCAATCTGATTAGAAAATATTTTCTTGCTGTACAATCGGCGATAACATTTGGGAGGAAGGAAGGAAGCAACAGAAAGGCAGAAGGCAGGGAGGTTAACCAGAATAACGTCCGCTTGGCTACCCTACACCGGGGGAGTGGGAAGAGGGAACGCAAAGATGACAGGGAGAGAGAGCAGGGAAGGAAGGAAGGGAAATTAGCGGAAAGTCCTGCTACATGTAGGCGCGTCTCGCACCGGTCGCGATAACTTTGTAACTGTGGATAGGTGGTGAACAAATTTGGAGGACGCATAATCTTCGCCTTTAAGAGTGGAACGCGATAGCATTAAAAAATCGCTGACGGCTTATCAGGCTTCCCGGTAACTGCAGCTTTTTTTTCTCTCTCTCTAACTTCGCCGCCGCACGCGGCTGCCGAGGGGGCGAGCGCCATCTGGATGGTGTTCTTGCAAGGAGCTACTCGTGCGCCGTATGAATGGTTGAAATGCTGGAAGAGGGGTTTTGTGTTTGAGTTTCCGCGTAAGAGAATATGTTTTCTCGTATATTAAAAATTACAATCCGACGCTATCACGTCTGTAGGTTGGGGTTCAGTCGTACTTCACGATTTTTCTGACGCGTTTTACTTTGAGAAATTCAATTAGTTCACTAACGCCTCTGCGCCACGCGTAGGGCCTGCGTGGTCGGGGTGGTTCGGGATGATTTTTTCAGCCGCGGATACCGGCGCCTTCGCCAACGCCGGATTTTCTGCGACACGGGGCCTTTAAGGCTATCGCTTTAAAACAGTCACTGCAAGAAAATGTACACAACGTACGCCCCCGTGTCCGTATTAGAGATATTAAACAAACCTAAATTCTGGGCGTGCTGTTACGACTGGCCTATGTGGTGAACAACAATGAACAAGCCACGGCGAAAGCCTGGGCGTTTTAAGTACGCCGACCGCAGCCGTTGAAAAACGCCTGGGAGGCCGCAACGGCGAAAAGGCTTCAGCCTTTGTGCGTGCATTCTCGCCTCCTTGCCCACGGCTTGCACGACGCCCTGATGTCTGCGTAGGTTCCACAGTGCTGTCTCCCTTCAGCGAACGGGACGGTAAAGCTTCGTGTGTGCATTCCTTCTTTCTTTTCCTCCTTGGACGAGGGGACGCCAGTGGTGTCTGTCTGTTCGTGTGTGCGCGTCAGTGCTTTTCCCTCTGCTGGGCTACTGGCGGTTGGAAAATACGTTGGAACTGGCTTCCGTGCACCGAGCGGCGGCCGCAAGCGTGGTGAGCGTTCGCACTCTCCTTCTCCTGAACGAGGCCGTTCCCTTAAAGGCTTCCCGTAAAACGAAAGATCGCAGGGAATTGGGGGGCGCGCCGTCTGCTAGCAGCTTCCGGTTCGACGGACGACGCGGCGGCATCGGCGGCATGCCCGGCGGCGTATTTCTATTTGCGCCCCCGTACAGCGCTCGACCGCTGGCGCCACGCTGCGCCGCTCGCGCGTACCGCGTTTTTAGGTGGTTGCTTTCGCCGAGGGCGCTCGAACGCAATCATGTGTTTTTCTACGCGGTTTCAACTGTCAGTCGTGCGAATCTTTCCGTCCGCTTTGTCGACCAGAAATGTCGTACTAATTATGCAGCTGATTTTTAGGTTTCAGTTCACTCTGGGCACCACGATGACAAGCCAAGAAAGGCAAGGATACACTTTTATTCATAAACGAAATCTGGTTTTCGTTCCGGCGGCCTTTTTTGTGTCTGCCAGGTTTAGCTCTGCCACATTTGCCGCTGCTTGGACGCACCGTCACTGACTGCTCTGCCTGCGGGTCAGTCAGACAGATGAAAAAGCTATCTCTATCCGATAATTTATCAAGCGTATAGAAGCATTACTTTAGAAAATCGGGTGCCGAGGCCATGGCTACAGCGGTCTGGTAAATGCTGCTCTGTGATCGTCGCTGCAACCAATATCGTCAGTAACGGCGCAGCTAGCGTAATTAGAAAATGAAGTGCTGAAAATGTTTGAAAACTGCGCGCTGTCAACGGCATTTCTTGGTCGAAACTCAAGGTTCATTTCAAGTGGTACGTTAGAAGTTTTCGCTTTTTTTGTCAACAAGATGGGGAAATGGTCGTATCGCCGACATATTACGGCTGCGCGTTATCCCTATCTGTGTTCAAGGAACTTAGGTGGGCTTGTTGGCTGCGAGTATTGTAGGGCTTGGATCACATCACTCACAGTATTAAGTATGTATCTCGTTGTGTCCCGTTTAAATTTGCGCCGTAAAAGCATGTTTCACAATACATCTCTCTATAAGTGCATGCGAGTGCTGAAATAGTTATTGTTGAATGAGTCAATGTTATAGAAAGAAATATCTTGGGGAATCATTCCGTATCGGCCCTTACACAGATCATTGCCGCCTGATAAGTGCCACTGTACGTTCATTTGCTTTTTGTTCACTGATGGCTCAGTTTTGGAAGTGGCAGCCATGCCTCTGATGCTTGCGCACATGTAGCTGACTCAGCAAGGGAGGCTGCAAGGCAGTAGTTACATGAGTTTACCTTTAGCGCTTGAAAACCATGGTGGGCTGTTTAGCCAGCGGCTAAACAGCCCACCATGGTTTTGCTAGGCGCCAGCAACTGGGTAATCTTCGTGTGTAACAAAGCCGCACTGCAAGCGTATCAATAGGCTTCAACGGCGAAGTAGTGTCGGCGGCTGCACTTCCTCGAACCGGTAACAGCGAACAGACGGCGCATCCCAGAATCCTTCGCTCTTTTACGGGTCACCTATTCGTCCCGATGATGATGATGATGATGATGATGATCTATTGGCATCCCCTTTGAAACGGGGCGGCGACAAATAGTCACCTAGCCTGCTTGATTTAATCAGGTATACTATACATGTTCTTTATCTTGCATTTTTGTATACCTATCATTATTTTCTTTTTCAAAATTTACCTTGTACCGCTGCCTATGATTTTAAGAGATCAGGTCGCATCCATCTTTTCCCTACTTTTTTTCCACCAGTACTCTAATCGTCTCTTGCTGATCTCTACGGCTGATCTGTTTATGTTTCCTTCCACTTTAAACCCAAGCGCTTCTGGGAGTTGCACGTTACCTACGGTTCTCGCTGGGTGGATCCCGTCGCATTCCATTAGGATGTGCTGAGTGGTCTCTGGATCTTTACTGCAGCATACACATGTCTCATCTAATCCGAATATTTGTTCCGATATGTTTTCGTCCTTAGGCAACCGGCTCGAGCCTCAAATAGCAAGGCACTGCCCTTTGTGTTAGCGGCTACAGATTTGCCCTTTAATTTCTTTCTTCTCATTCTTGTTAATCTCCATTGTCCTTTTCGTTTCCATTCTTTTCATCCAATCACGGCTCTATTTCTCTCACTTCTTTCTTTGATGGACCCCTGGTTGTCTATTTACAGTTTCGATTATCCTGTACTTGGTTGCCAACTTCCTTGACCCTCTTCCTCCATTCTGTGTCCACGCTTTTCATGTAGAGATACTTGTGCACTTTAGCCGCCCATTTATTTTCATCATGTTCCTGAGCCTTTCTTCAAAACTAATTTTGCTTTGTGCTTCTCTGACTTCAAAAGAGGCCCAACCATGTCTCCATGCACTGCCTCATTTGTCGTATTACCGTGTGCTCCCAAAGCCAACCGGCCTACTGATCTTGGTTAACTTCCAAACCCGCCAATATATCCGATTTAAGCATATATGGCATTTGCGAATGTTAGCGCTGGCACCATTACTCCTTTCCAGATTCCACGCACCACCTCATACTTATTGTGGCCCCACAGTGCTCTGTGTTTCATTAATGCTGCATTCAGCTTCCCTTATTTTCAGATTATCTTGGTGGTTGCTTGAGTAATTCTTTCCTTCGTTTATGTGTACGCCGAGGTCTATATTGCTTCAATATGGGTAGTACGTGCTGTGAATTGACACCACGAAGTTACTCGTGTGGATTAAAGATCATAATCCTGAGTTCTCTTGCTAAACTTAAGGCCTAGATTTGTCGCTGCGTCCCACAGATATTCGCAAGTATCTGTAAATCTTTTTTATTGTCCGCTAGTAGCACAATGTCGTCTGCGTACATCAGTCCAGGGATCTTTCTGTTGCACCATTTGTCCATACGCATGTAGGATAAATCAAAAACCTATTCGTGTTTTCCAGTCGTCTTTCTATCCCTGACGTTAAAGCGTGAACAACAATGGTGACAGAGGGCATCCTGCTTCAATCCTTGGGGAATTCCCACCATTTC